>NC_132939.1:54472571-54782750 GCF_034638445.1 Ciconia boyciana | reverse complement strand
CAAAGACATTTTCTTGAAAACAAACACATTTTAGATGGGAAATGTGCCAGAGACAGAACCCAGCTCCAGTTGCTCACTTTCAAAAAAGTTCATCTGAAAGTACAGTAAGTTGGTCTGAATCCAATTTGTATATAGAGTCTGGACCAGCTCTCTGAATCTTTTCCTCCCCTCTATAGTTCCACACCCTGACCTGAAAAGAAATTTACATGGAAACTCTGCAACCTGAGTCCATCCCCATGTTATGAAAGAAAGGGCCTGATTCAGACCTCACATCTATTATTCCCAACAACCAGCAGCATAAATGAGACCAGAATTCAACCCAAACTCTGAGTTCCTTCACTTGTAAAAGACCGAGCACAAATTTTTGTGCACAACTGCTGCAAACTAAGTGCAAAAGAAAGAAAAAAGAATAAGATCTTCTCTTATAAATATTTATCTAAATGATAAAGCTTTAGCCCAATTGGCTGATCATTCTTAATTCCTTTGGTATTCAGTAAAATAACACCCTTCACGGTGACCTCTCTTTGTATTCCTGCAGATTTAATACGTAATTCTGCAGGAATTCCACACTTCAAGTTTTTGCCAGAGCACGAAGGCTCCCTACCATCAAAAAGCCAAGAATGTGGTCCCAAGGCTCAACTGTCAACTCTTGTTGCTTGGTGTTTGTTTATTTTAAATGACACCTTGTCAATACTGACCTGAAATTCATAAGGGTCATCTCATCAACTGTAGGACAATCGCAAGCAGTCATTTAACTCCTTCCCCCTCAGAACTGAGATGCTGAGAAGGGAAGACTTTGTGAAGTGTGGGCAGATTTATTAAGTAAATGCAAGTCAATAAACTCTTGGCACACTCATACTAAGGATGCTCTGCCTCCTCCATATAATTTCTAACAAATAGAAATCACAGAAGCAGGTGTCAGGGATGAGGGGAAACTGCACTATTTTGAAACTGTACATGAAGCTCAGCCCTGTGGGATGTGGTCTGGTTTGTCTGGCCTTGGCTGCCTTCACTTGAGCTGCCTTCACCCTCTAGACAGACAGGAAAGACTGCACAGGTGGAGGCACAATGTTACTGAACCAACCCACTTTGGCGGATGAGGAAGAGAGACAGGTTCAAGCTACAAAATTAAACTCTGATATAAATGCTTTTATGCTTCCTGCTTTTCCTCCCAAAATAAATTTGGGGTACAGGGAGTGTACTGAGGTCTGGGACACTGCAGCATTTGGATGTAGAGCCTCAGTGTGGCACCCCTGCAGTGAGGTTCAGGTCCCCCTTGCAGACAGAAATGACACAGTGCCTCTTTAACTCAGATGTGAAGAGCTGGCTGAAGCACATATGCCGGAGGGAAAGAACAAAACAGACCCTTAAATCTTCAAAACAGTTGATCATGGGATGACTAATGCTGGCACTTGGCATGGTGTCCTCACAGTGCTCTGTGCCCTTTTTGTTATTATGGCTCTGACAGAACATTTGCTAATGGTGGGAAGTTGCCAGCTCACCAGCACCCAAACCTCCTGCTCCCTGGTGAGCGTCACAGCGCTGGAAGATTAGTGAGGCTGCTTGGAGAAAAAAAATCCCGTGCTTAATTTCCCAACATATTTACATAATTCAAAAACCTTTTTTGTTTAAAAATGAGATGCAGAAGTAACTTGGAGACATCAACAGTCCATCATGTAAATAGGAACATAATCCTGTAAAGTGTTATGCATCTTCAACTCTTACTTCAGCTCCTGGAAGTGTAGGAGGCTCAGTCTTTTACAGGATCATTCAGTGCATCACAGACAAAGGTTTTCCTGAGACTAGTGCTTATATTTGGCTTAGTTCATTATGTAAATATATGTTTGAGGGCCCAGTGTTGGGACCAGCCATTGCAGTCAAGTTGAAGATATGCAGCATTTTAAAGGAGACACACTACCTGGTAGGAAACTGAGCTTTGCATGTTTGTGTGTTAGAAGAGCTGTTGACTGCTAGATAGAGGAGTCTGCATGAGAGGAAGAAGAGAAGGAGAAGGTATGCTTAGCATGCTGGCTCCCACAAGTATCCCTCTCTCCACAGGCATTATATAGGGAGCATGGGCATTGCCTGAGACAGTAGGCAGACTCAGGTTGGATGGTCCCTAGTCTCTGGAAGTAGCTTAAGGTGACTTGTCTGTATTTACAGAATCAACCTAGTGCCTTTGGCTAAACCACCCAACTTTACGAGCAGCAAATGAGGGTTTAACACATGGGCCTGGTCATGCAGCTCCAATGACACCTATGGAGACATAAAAATGATCACAGATTTGCAACTGAGGGAATCCTGTACATCATATATTTGAATTTCACATTACATAATGAGAGCAGCTTGATTTATGTTGCTGTGTTTAAGGCCACGTCATGCTTTCCAATACCAATCCCTGATTACTGGGGTTTAGGACTTGGCTGGACATTTTTTCTCCCTGGGCTAAAGCATGGAAACCAGCCTGGAAAATATTTTTATTTCTTTTTCTCCCCTTTCCTAATTGTCTTTTTGGCTCCCCATGATCTGGGATGGATGTTGATAGCCCCATGGATTTGCCACAGCCAAAAGCCACACAGTGAGGGCCTCCAGGATGGGGATCAATCCAGGGTAATAACTGGGAACCAAATATGTAGTTTATCCTAGCTCAGTCCTGCAGAGGAAGGTTTCGTTTCACCTCCTCTCTGGTCTCAAGCCTCTTGCTGTGGCTGTGACCCGGGAGACATACTAATGCCTTGCGTTGGCACCCTTCTCTGCTGAGCAACAGAGAAATCCCGATGGAGGTGGGGAGATACAGCCTCCCTGCTGGCACCTCAGGCCGGAGCCCGTGTGCCTGTTTCTCCAGTCCTACCCACAGTGTGATGATGAAGGTGCAGAATGTCTGGGAGATCTTGGTTTTATGTCTGCCATTTGGGCTGTGGCACCTAAGAGAGTTACAATAGGGTAGGTGAGGTGTCAGCACATCGTCTCTTCTGTCATAACTGCCCCTGTAGCTGCCATTACCTCATAGAAACTGGGTGATAATTTCAAAAAGACTTGTTCCTCCATGAAAGAGGGGGTCACGCAACTCACATTTTGGCAAGGTAGGAGCACAGGGAGTTGTTGACAGGTTTCAAGTTCACACCCTGGTTTCTCTCAGAGAGTTGTTCCTGTGCCGGAGTTAGCAGGCTCTCTCTTATGGTTACAACCATACAGCTACAATTGGCTGTATGGTTGTAGATCCCCTAGATCCCCTAGAGCTCACTGCTGTTCACTGACTCTCCACCCGGCAGGATTGTCTCCATGCTGATCCCTGTGACCAGCCGCACCCGCATCAAGCGCAGCGGCATCAGTCCCCTGCACTTAGCGGCCGAACGTAACAATGATGACATCTTGGAAGAGCTGATAGATGCTGGCTACGATGTCAACACTGCCCTCTCCAACGAACGGTCCTGCCTTTACGAGGACAGACGCACCACCCCCCTCTATTTTGCTGTTTTTAACAACAACATTTACGCCACAGAACTCCTGCTGCAAGCTGGAGCCAACCCCAATGTTGACCTCATCAACCCATTACTCATCTCCATCCGCCATGGCTGCCTGAAGACCATGAAACTGCTCCTTGACCATGGAGCAAACATTGATGCCTATATATCAACCCATCCCACTGCATTTCCAGCTACCATCATGTTTTCGATGAAGTACCTTTCCGTGCTGAAGTATCTCCTCGATCTGGGCTGTGACGCAGGTTCCTGTTTTGAGTGTCAGTATGGAAATGGCCCACACCCTGCATTAAATTACAGACGGGACAGATTTAATGATCCTCAGCTGTCCAAGGAGCCAACCGTAGTACAGGTAAGCACTGCCTAGTCTACCTACGGTACTTCTGAGGATGTCTCCTACCCATGTATCTTGACAACTTTAATGTATTTTTTCTCCCAACTTTCCTGCGAGAGAAGATGCCTTTATTTCTACTTTATTTACAGAAAAAAAGGCTCAGTAAGAGTCTGTGAATGTTCCAAGTCCATGTTCAATGACAGCAGGAAGGTAGGCAACAGCCTCTGTGGCCCTAGCTTGAATTTGCAGTGAATTATAGCCATCTTGACAGCCTTGTCATCAGATCTACAATATTCTTTTCCTCTGGACCTGAGGTGCCAGGAGTGAAGCATGTTTTTTTGACAGGCAGTGTCATATGGGAAGTAGCATATGAGTGGTAGCATATGGGCAGTAGAAACCTGCTTGTTTTATTTGTCCTGTAAGATTTGTTTTGTCTGATAGGGAATTTAAGCTCCTGGTTAAATTAAAATTGTCTAGTGCTTCACTTTATGAGGGTAAACTAATGAATGTATATAGTTGCGATTTCCAAGTCTACTGGATAAGCAGCCCTGGAGAGGGGCTTCAACATGCAACACAACAAAGAAATCTCAGCACGGCAGTGTTTCTAGTTTGCAAAGAATCAGGGAAGAAATAAATCAGCTTCTACCTAGTTGAAGTGTAGCTTTGAGGGATTCAGAAGAAAGTGTCATTTAGCCCAAAGAGATGGTCACCAATAAATGCTCCTTGGCGGTGGAAAGAATAAAGGAAAACATTAAAAGATCCTAGGAAATCTTGACCTTTTTATCAGTCCTGTCTTCCAAAAGACTTTACTCTCCAGTAACATGTCTGGGAAACAAACAAATAAGAAAGCTTAGAAAGAGGATTGTAAGAGTCCATCAAAATAATCTCTTATCCCAAACAGAGCTGTCTTCTTCTTGAGAGTGTTTGTCACAGCAAAATTGCTCCAGTACACCACATTTTTGTCAATGAAAAATTAATAAAATGTATCATCTCTAATTCTTGAACTATGATATGGTAGCATGTAAAGTGAACAGAGGGCTGGAATTACAAGGCAAGGAGAGAGGGTTTGTCTGTAGCCCTCTATGATATTCTAGCCACTCAAAAACAGTTCTGTTTTTACTTATTTAAGCACATTATTTCCCTCTGGATCTCACCTAAAACTACTTTGAGTGCCTAACAAAATATTAGGTCACTCACAAACAGAGTCATCACCTCAAAGGTCAGACCACAAGAGGCAGAGGTAGCAAAAGCTGTCTAAAATTGTTTCTGTGCCTAGAGAGAGACTGGTGAGGGACAAATGCATACAGATAAAAAGCAATCCCTTCCCTCTGATATTATTTTAAATTTGCTTGTTACTGCTGGGAATTTGGCTAATAAAAGTAAGGCTTGTGTGGTGCAGCTTCATGATATAGTTGTGATATGGTTTGTATTCTGAAATAGAGAGGATGAAATAGATCTTATGAAACTATAGCCTTCTCCACACAAAAGACATGCATTTTTATTTTCTCGTATAAGATTACATAAGGATAATAAATCTGAAAGATTAGTCTTTATACAGTAAAGACTATGAGGAAGTGGATTTGAAAAATGCATAACTATGAATCATTACTGTTGCTACTAAACTAATGTGTCCTGGAGAAAGTGAATGCAGAAAAATGGATGCTGTCTCACTCACATTTCCAGAAGTGCAGTGTTAAAACCGTGAACGTGGTGAGTGAAGTACCCTATTGCCGCGAGAGGGCATTCAGGGGCCTATCGAGACTGCAGGCAAAGCATGTCCCAGGCCCAGAGTCACTTTGTCCCTGAGTCAATCCCATTGCCTGTAGTTGCAGGTTTGCACCATTTTGCTTCATTTTGCTGTGGTTCTTTTCCTGCAACATGTTTTGGAACATTTTTATTCCAGAAAACGTTTTTGTAGGCTGAGCTTGTGAATAGGAAAGAGAGGAAAAGGCAGGCAAGGTCTCTGGCAGAGGCAAGAAAAGGAGAGCAGTAAGATCCAGTGTTTTACTGCCCTACACGTGTATCCTCATTTAAACTCCGACAAAGTGGCGTTACTGCTTGGGGGTGGTATTGCAGATCCCCAGTTTGCACATCCTATAGTTAACTGCATGGGAATTGCATATGCACTGGAGAATGACAGCCAGATATACTAAACTGAACTTCCTGTAAGCGGTCCAGGTAGGAAACTGTGGGTTGTACGTTGGGATCCTCCCAACATTACTGTATCTATCAAATTTTCCTGGGAAACATTACATGATGATGCTCAGTGAAAAAAAAAAGTCAGAGGAGTAGTAAACACCTCTGTGAATGCTCTCGCCTTGAATAAAATGGCCTTATAATTTTCTGCAGCTTTATTCTTTCCTATGTGAGCTAATATAATTTTATTTCTGAACAAGAGTATCCACACAAGAGTTTAATGCATTTTGAATTAGGACTCATGCATGTATAATCAAATGTGGTCTATTTACAGGAGCTTAAACTGGAAGCGGTTTAAGCTGGTGCATTTTCTTTCCTGTTTGGGGTGGGCTTGGAGGGTGCCTGCAGACAGTCTCAGTGACTAAGCTGATGGATGGTGCTTAAGCCACCATCATTCAATTGGGTTCGGCCATGTGCCTGAGTTCTTATCCACACAGCGTGATTTAATTCATCTTAAATTTTCTGACTGCCCATATGCAGATAAGTCCACAGATACCTTCATCACATGCAGCACCCTAACAGAGATAGATGAAGCTGTCTGGTATAATATACATATTTAGCTTAAAGTGGGAAGAGAAGCCACTACTTCTTTGAAACGAGACTGCTTGAGGTCGGGTCCTTAAGTCTGTTCTTCAGTATCTCCACAAGCAGCCCTCCATGCAACAGCTCTGAGTAGTCTGCAGCTCGCACTGGGAGCAACAGAAAATGTGCCTGATCCAGGACTGAGTAAGGAAGATGCTTCTACTCTGTATTAGGCCCAGGAGAGTTCTCCCACGGGCGAGTAAAACTGCCTGGGATTAATCTCTGCAGAGACTTCCCCAGACTTGTTTCTAGTGAGTTGTTTGGTCCCCAAAATGTGCAGATACCAGTGGGTTCACCAGAAGTAGGAGGTGCTGTGCTCTGCAGAATCTTCCTCTTTCCCTAAGCCTCCTTTGTGCACAGTAGCCCCACAGAGCCCCTCCCAAGAAGGGAAAGGGACCCAGCACGCTGGGTCACAACACCTTGGGCTGCATGGATCTTTCAGCAGCTCCCTTACTGGCTTGGGGCAAAGCTGTGAGCGCTCCTCTGCCCTCCCGTTTCTGTGGAAGTAGGGCCTTTGGACCCTGTAAACAATTCAGCATCATTTCCATGCTCCAGAGCTAGGCCTCCACCAGGGTTTTGTGTCCTCCTGCGGTTGTACAGAGGGGATTCTGCCCTCAGTTGCAAAAAAAGAGGCTTTAGTTGAAGTTTTCTGAGGGGAAACTGGTAATTGCTCTCACAGCTGGTAGAAGGGTGGGACCATCAACGCGGTCGGGGCTGTTGCTATCATTGCAGTTTCCACGGGTGCATTCATGTCCCACTGACTGTAGTCAATCTGTTTTTCCTTGAAGTTTTGTGAAATGGTGTCTACTCCAGAGATGAGTCGCTGGGCCGGGCCCATCATCGATGTTCTCCTGGATTATGTAGGTAATGTGCAGCTCTGTTCCCGTCTCAAGGAGCATATTGACAGCTATGAGGACTGGGCTGTCATTAAAGAAAAAGCAGGTATGTCACCCAGGAGAGAATCTGGCACAAAAAGTTCCACTATTGGATTCAAAACCTCAGTCACCATCTCCTCTTAGTATTCATCCCTTAAACTTGATAGGATTTCCCTATTGAGACTGAATTACATTTTGGACCAGGTATGAGGCACTAGAAATTGCTGGGGTGTCACTGACTCTGTGATGTTAAATGTATGGCAGCTGTGGATCTGTCTGACTGGGAATGAGCATTGCCAGTACAGGAAGACCCAGTTGGCTGCAGGTGGGGTGCAGTCAGATCAGGGCAGGCGGGCAGCATGACCATCTCCACAGCAGCCTAGCAGGCACCACTAGCCTTTAAAGCCTTTACTAATATTCTGCTCTCCTAAACATCCTTTCCCTCAGGATCCAAAGTCTTTCATAGACATTATCAGAATTAGTTTTCTGGTACCAACCTAAATTTGGTACATATTACATTTATTTTCAGTGGGAAGACTGAGTACTGTGAAGTGGCTTGTTTAAATCCTTCTAGAAAGCCCATTGCTAAGGCTGAGATGGGATACAGCACCCCATCCGCCAGCCCCACTTCCTTCCCTATGTCATGCCTCAGAACAGATGAGCTGCCACCAATGCCAGACGTATCATCCCTCCATTACAGAAAAGCCCCCTTTTTTCATTCCTCCTTCTCCCATTGTCCTCTTGCTACTGACCTGGCCAAGTTGAGCTGTCCCTCTCAAGTTTAAACCTGTTCTGCTCATGTTTCTGACCTGCTTATCTTTCAGAGCCCCCCCGACCTCTTTCCCATCTTTGCCGCATCAAGGTACGAAGCCTGGTTGGAAGAAACCGCATTAAACTTCTTGACTCCTTGCCTCTCCCAGACAGACTGATTCGATACTTACAGCATGATTACACACAGTGACCCCAGGCACACTGGACATTCAGCGGCTTTCCGGCATGGCACGCAGCGTCATTGGCACAGCAAGGGCGCACATCGTGCACAGTGGGGAGGAATTGCTGCTGGCTTGGTCAAGCGCCCTCCAATGACTAATCTAAGAGAAATATGCTTCTGAAGCATGAGTTAGAAGAAAATGGAGGAGACAGAGAGCTAAACATAGGACTGTTATTAGGTTTTCCAAGAGAAAACACATATGATTCACCTCAGAGCTTGGTCTGCAAAGAATAAGAAACGAAAGCCAACACTGAAAAATGAATAGTGCTGAAGCAGTATCAGTGAGGAATTCAAAGGTATCCTGGGACTGTGGTGGAGCTTAGTATCCTTGCTGTGATCACAATTCAGAAATTGTCAAGAGTCAACATATTTGGGAAAACAATCACATTTCCTTCACTGACTGAGATTTTTATTTTAGTTTCTATTCTACTTTTTGGATTTCTGCTAAGTGTGCTGGTTGCTAATTTCTCATAACTTGACACCATCTTGCTAACACTTTTGCTTTAATTTTTTGGACCTTTCTTATTGAGTAGAGTACTTGATTTCTGAACATTCAAAGCTCAGAACTTTTTAATAGACTAAAATCCAGAAATGCTGATTCCTTTAAAATTCAAGGGAAGGATTATTTAAAAAGGATGTAAGAATTGTATTTGCACATCGTAAATACAGTTCCTGTTGTATTACATTTGCAATAAGAAGTAGGTGAAATTCTGCTTGAGAGAATTTCCTAGACTGGGGATTTCAAAGCAACTCTGAGCTCTTTTTTTTTAAATTTTTTTTTTTTTGGTGTAAATTAGTAGTAGCTGCACTGTAACCAGTAGCTTTACTCTGTCATGAAGCCGGTATCAAAACAGAGTAAAGCCCTAGAGAAGCATGAACAGAAAGTGATGTGGAGAGAAGCAAGGTACACAGGGAGAGAGGCAACACTACTAAACCAACTTTATCTGTTGCTCCACTAGAAGATCTTGTCCCTACAAAATCCAGCCTCTCTTACTTCCTTGGACCTCTGTGGCTATAACAACACCGTCACTGGAAGAAAAGAGAGGTTATTTCAAAATTATGAAAGTCAGACTTTGAGATTTATGAAAACAAATACCCAGAATTAGGCTTCCAAATCCTTATTCGGGTGCCCAAACAATGCCAAGTTGCTTGCGCCAGGTGTAGTTCCACTTAAGCCAGTGGGACCACATTTGGTGTCAGATGTCACTGAGGCAGAATAAAAGTCTTAGGATTTAGCCCTGAATTTCCTGACTTTGGAAGTTTGAAGTATCTATTAGCTCCCTTTGACAATGATGAAAGTTATTATCTCAGCTTCTTTGAAAATTAGGTCACCTATTTACAGCTCAGATCCACAAATGATTTATGGCAGCTTAACAAGTTACCATCTATCAGCTGAACCGCTATAATTGTCCGTGAAATTCTTTTATTGAAGTTTTTAACAAGTCACATTCCCTCACAGCTGGGGAGGCCGAGGAGCCCCTGAACAGTTATTGGCAGTGACTACAGCTCAGTTGACAGGTGTGACTTGCTGAACCACTGATTTGATGAGTGCCTCATTCCTGACTAGGCACCTAAGTAAGGATGGAAGAGCCTAAATTTGGAACTATGTCTTTGCAGATCTTATGCTAGAAGCACACTCATTCTTACCTTAGGTGACAAACGAGCTGTGCACCATGGTTTGTTTGGATTCCCCACCAGAGACCTGACAGATCTGGCTTTGTTTGTTGGCCCACATACCATCCATGGAATCAGATAGAAATGTAAGTAGGGAAAATGCATTGCACCAAGTTGTATTTGTGTGGAGTTTTATACCTTAACACAGGACTGAAAGTGTGTTGCACACATACAAGTCTGTCTGGGCACAGAAGTTCAGATTCTGTGGTGGTTTTGTGTGAAATGTGTTCAGCACTTGTGGGACAGGATGTGAGCAGAAGAAGAATTGGTTACAGCTACGGGCACTCTGTCCATAGCTGTCCCCTTCCCGAATGCAAAAGAAGTTGAAAAGCCAACAGAGTTTCAATTCACACTGAACAGTGATCTTCTTGCAAAGCTTTGGAAAGTCAGGTGAGATTCCTCCACTGCTGAAATTTCATCCAATGACTTCCACTACTAGCAGTTTAGGATCTACCCCTTTGTCTCCTGCAGCGTGAACAGGGAATTGCTTCAGGCTGGAAAAATACTGGGTGGAGGGAAAGGGATGGGGAACAGGAAATCTTTAGATCAGTTTTCCAGTGAAGGCCCTGTATTGGTAAGCAATAGCTTGAGAGATAGAAAATCACCTGTGGAGTTTGTGCATCTCTCACTTTATGGGGCTGAGCAGCGAAGGTCTGGGTCTTACTCGCATGGATATAAATCAGAAGAAAATTCCTTGAAATTAAATGACTGTAACAGAGTCGTAGAGGGTGATGGATACAGACACGGCATGGTGGAGACCATTTACTTAAGTGCTTGTTTGGTGTGCAATGACAGCCCAGGAGACCGCTGGCTGATAGAAGGATTCACAATCACCAGCTGCATGTATAACCACAGGGGTGGGATTTCATAAGCTGTCCCAAACTGGGAATTTCCCCTGAGCCAACATTGTTACATACGCAAAAGTCTCGCGAGTTGCAATTTCTTTTTATGTCCTTGGAGAAGTTGAAACTGGGTTTGAGTGGAGCAAATATGAAAAGTCCATTTCTTCTTTCAACCAAGACACCTTTATCTCTATTGGGATACCCATGTCCTGGTTGCTGTCAACCATCTGTCCTGAGCAGGAGAGTCAGTGAACTGGAGAGCACTGGTCTGATGGGAACGTCCCGCAACTGCGGGAAGGATAAGGGCACACTATGCACAGAAACTGAGGAGAGTCTCTTAGAGGGGGAATCTGGCAATTACAATGTTATTAAGTCCTTTCTGCTTGATCCTTACAGCAAATCTTCACACATTCAGTTTACATTTATTTGCACTGAAATGGAGCCCGCTACCTCTCCACTCCTGTCATTGACACAATATTTTGTGCGCAATACTGAATCTGCACAAATTCAATGTGCATTTAATGCATCTGTCTAAGTTACTGTGAAAAGACAAGTCCCCCAAAACCCAAACAAACCAGGCTTTGTAAGCAGATCAGTAGTTCTAGTGCAAGGTAACTTGGCTTGTTTTTACTGAGTGTGATAAATAGACTCCTTCAGAGATGATGACTTTATGTGAAATGTTCTAGGAATATTTCATGACCAGGTTACTGTACTTTTTTTTTACTGCAACATGTGCAATTCACTTGATGTTCTTGTGCACTTTTTTGATTTTTTATTTCATTTTGTATGAAAGCTTTCTCATTTACCTCTCCCTTCCCATTATTTATAAAAGCTATTCTGGTTTTAACAGTTTAAATTTGCATTGTTGTAGTAAATAGCAACTCTCAAATGTTATGTTTCCATCTTTCAAACAAAGTCTGAATAAACAAGTAGATTCTGAAGGGCTATCAGCTGTCCTGAATAGCAACATTGAACAACCAAACACAAAAATAGCCAGGAAAAGTCTGAATCAATCCAAGCTTGAACAATTAATAATTTTGATGTTAATCTCAGGGGTGAGAGAACAGTAAGTATTGCTAGAGAGAAGACAGAGTTGCTATTCTTTGCAAACCTTTTGGAAAGTCTCACATATCCCCATTCAGTGATTTTGAATATACTTAACAATCGTCTTCTGTTCATTTGCGTTTTACTTCATTGCTGCTCCAGTTCAGAGCCCCAGCAAGGGCCACTGCCTGCCCTGGGCTGGGGAGGGAAGTTCCATGTCACAAAGGATTTTAAGGATCTTAAAAAGTAACATCCGTTTAAATCTGAGGGTAAGTGCATAAATATCTGTGTGTCAGAGGTCATTTGGAATGGTCTGGTTCAATCCTTCATTGTAACTTAAAAACATCCTATTTACTACATGGAAAATGTACAGCAACATACATTCAAATAAGAAACAGTTTAAAAGAAGAAAAAGAAAACAAAGAATTTAATATCCAAAATGTAGAAACTCGATTTTAACTCTCTTCTTTCTCTGGATTTCTTCAGAAATAAGATTTCTACAGAGGCTATCCACTTTGCCAAGTATTTTAATTTTGATAGAAATCCATAATCTGGTGCGATATGCAGCACTTTCAAATTTCCCTTCTGAACTTAAGCAGGAACACTTGTCCACAGCAATCACTGCAATAACCTGTGGTTCGTTCCACAACCTGTTGTGGTCACCCAGATGGAAATCCAGACCAGTGCCAATGAGGCTGCTTTGCATTGACAGCACTGAGACAGAGTTTAGCATCTGGCTTCATCTGGATTACAACAGTGACACAGAGCTATTGATGTGAGAAAGCTCCCCTGTTTCCATGTAAAAAATTCCTTGCCTACAGCTCTGCAAACTAAGAGCCACAGTTCTCCTCCCATTGACTTACATGGGGGTACTGCCTCTGGTTTCTGTTAAGAGTCTCCTCGTGGAGAGGGACAGAGTCTCCTCACAGATTTTTTTTCCAAAAGGACAAAAATGGAAAGACTAAGTATACTCATATCTTCACTTCTGGATCAAGAGCTAACCTGGTGTCTTCAACCCTTAGATCAGCTCTTTACCACCTTGCACCTTGCATGTAGTTGCAGGTATGTGCTACCAAAGCCGTTTCCTGCTCTCTCTCCTGTAGGAGCAGGCTATACAGGCTTGGTACATGTATTAAGTGCTGGTAGCAGGGAGAAAGCAATGAAAGCCATCTCCATTTCTACTTTTGGCCTGCTGGACTAACACATTACAGCCATTGTTTCCATAAAAGTAAACATTCGTGGGATATACTGTGAGGTTGGGGGAAAGAATGAGCTGTTTTTAGCCTGAGAATAGTTCATATCCCAATGAAAGTTGCAACCTGGTTATATAACACCAAGCCCCATCATAAGATCCAAAATGATACTCTACAACTGGTTAAAATGATAATTTTTTCATGACTGCAATGCGCTTGGAAGACACGTTGCCTGTTTTTCCCCTTATGGAGATACCAAGAGTCATAAGGAGCTACACTAGCCAGAGACCAAGCTGATTGAGGCCACTTTTTATTGAATCCTGGGATAAGTTCCCATTAGCTTCAGCAAGAGCAGGTTCAGGCCCTGGGACATCATGGGTGTCCATTCTCTGGCCCTTCCCCCCCCAATATACTTCTCTTGACCTCAGTGATTTACTCCAGTATAACTGAATAGATACAAAGCCTGCAGTATTAGACCTTTCAGCTCTCATGTTCTGTGCCTTAGCACCACTTTCTCCATGGTTTTAAGAGAAATCTAACTTTAAAAAATCCCCTATTAACTTTTCTAATGCCAATTTGTTAAAATATTTGGGAAAATACTGGGCAAATCATTTGCAGCCAGGTCTTGTGATAGAATCTTAAAATCAGGCAAAATAAAAGATGTCTGTGAGCCAGAAATCAAGGCAGGCTATTCTATACACTTTTTTCTTCTTTTATGGTTTTGCATTCAACTAATTATACAATTTCTTATTTGTTCTGTTGATGCAGAACAATTCCTGATGCAGAAATTCATCCTGCTTCTGTTTGCACCAGCGTAACACTAGCTAATTTCCCGGCCCCAGAAGAATTACTTTTGATTTACATCACTCTGAATAGGCAGAGATTTCAGCCCTCATATCTACCCACCCGTTGTAAATCAAACCTGTGTCTACCCGGTGGGGCAAAGATAAACAGACTGCGTTTGCAGAATCACCAAAATAAAATTACTTCCTTTCTTCCCTTATTTCTTTCCTTTAATTCTCTCAGTATTTACATACAAGAAGGCCTTAAATCAATTCACAAACGTGGTTTCTACATTAAATACTGTCCTTCCAGTCTCTTGCATGCAAAAGGAAGTGACCTGAATATCTTGACTTCTGTGGAATTACTTTAAAGTACAAAAACTCTTTGAATGGGTTTAATTCATTTCATTTTGCTGCTGCTGCCTCAGGGCAACCCCGGAAAGAT
Organism: Ciconia boyciana; assembly: GCF_034638445.1. Classification (NCBI taxonomy): domain Eukaryota; kingdom Metazoa; phylum Chordata; class Aves; order Ciconiiformes; family Ciconiidae; genus Ciconia; species Ciconia boyciana. The sequence continues at coordinate 54,768,310 of NC_132939.1, read as the reverse complement.
GTTCCCACATGGAGGAGGTCTCCTAGGTGTTACAAGTGCAGCTATGAATGGCCCGCAGCCCCGCTCGCCGCAGCTTAGACAATGCCCGTCGATGAAAGAGCCCTGATTTGCCTCACGCTCCGTGCCACTGGCTTCGTAAGGCTTATTCCCGATTGACACCCATGTACTGAGAGGAGAGTGGAGCCCGAGTAGCTTCCCAACAGTTATTAATTCGCTCCAGCCCGCCCACGAGGAAGAGGGTGCAATCTCCGGCCTCCTTCCCCCCTCCGCTCCACGCTGCCAGCAGCTCGCGCCCAGTGCCCGACCAGGCGTCTCAATTCACTCTCAGGAGCTGTCATGTTCAGCACGACTCTGATACCCGCCCTGGCTAAAGATAACCGAAAACATTGAAAATCGGCGGGGGGACGGCGGGCTTGGTGGGGATGGGTTTCAAAACAACGGGCCTGTAGAGTTTCTGCCCGGTGCCACTGGCCTCCTTGCAGAAGTGCGGCACCTCCACTGGCAGCGTGGCCGCACTCTTCCTCCACAGCCCCAGCCCCGGGAAGGGCGACGGGGCCAGCGCGCCCGGGGGCTGGTACACCCCCGGCCCGGGGCAGGGAAAGGGGCAGCAGGTCCAGGCGCCCACCCGGCCCGAGAGGACCCCAGCCGGGTCCTTCTCTGCAGTGTGTGGGGCAGACTCAGAGGGGCTCTCCGGGCCAGCAGCGTCTGAGCTCCGCTTGCTTTTCTTCCCCTCATAGGGAGGAGGGTCTCTGGGGACCGGGAGACCCTCGGGGCTGGTGGGAAAGGCCCTGGCCGGCAGGCTCTGGGCCGGCCGCGGCTCTTCCCAGAAGGAGGCGGGGAGCTGTCGCTTCCTCATGGGCACCTGGTCTGGCCGGGCGGCCTCAGGGTTTTGCTCCTGCAAAACCCGTTCCCCGGTGAGGCTCTCCTCTGCCTCGGCTGTCCGCAGCACCTTCTCGGTGGCAGCCCCGCTGTGGGGGCTGGGGTCAGGTGCCTCGGTCTGGGGGCCACGGCCCCGGTCCTCTGCCCCCCTGCGCCAGCCACACTCGGGGGGTTTGCTGGGGTGGCACCGTGGGATCCGTGAGTACTTCTGAGAAAACCGCTTGAGCTGCTTCTGCAAGTATTTTCTGTGGTCAACTGACCGGCGACAAGGAGCCGATTTATCCAGAGCCGCTTTGATGTCACTGGAGGCCAGGTTGACGAAGTTCAGTAGGGTTTTCACCTCGCTGTCCGATGCCATCTCACTGGATGCACCATGCAGAGTTTCCCATGAAAAGTTTATAATCCGCCTTCGGACAAACCTTGGCAAACCTGTGAAACACGACGGGCAGACTTGAGAGCGGGAAGCCTCGGTTCAAATAGCACCAAGCAAATGGAGAGAGGGTGGGGGGACATGTCAAACTTCTCAGCCACACAAACAAGTTGTCCGTCAGCTCGCCTCCATGGCGGCAAACTCCCGGCAGAGCTGCCCTGCACCGCTGCCCCGGCATACACCACCACGGGGACTGGCTCACGAATGCCAGCCAGCCCGGCGACTAATCTTGTTAGATAGCATTTAGGTGGACAGAAGCCGGGGCGGCCGCTCCCGCCTCCCTGTAAGCAAGCACGGACACTCACCCGGCGTGCGGCGGCTTTTCTCGTCGGTGCTGGCGGCTGTGGCGTTGCTGCGGAGAAGAGCCCCTTCCCCGCTAATCTCGTTAGGCAGGTTACACACCGCCAACCTCGGCGGAGGCAGCCGGGGCCCGCCAGTGTTTGGATGCAGTTTAGCAAGCACTTGAGCAAGCTGAATGAATATCGACTCCGGCGAGTTCGGGGCTCTCCCAGGCCAATCAGAAGCCACTTTGCCAAATACAAAGCATCCCAATCAGGCATCAGCCTCCCCTCCTCGCATTCTTTGCCATCACAAATTGTCACCATGGGGACAGCCACAGAAAGACAGCTAATAAATACAATCATTTCCCCGCGATTTCTACCATTCTTCCCTATCCTCTTCACCCACACTGAGGCCTTTCTTTTTAAAAATGACACAATCCAAAGCGAAAATGCTGAGGATGAGTTAGGAAAGTTTAGACACCCTTTTCTCTGCACTCCCCAAAGCTGTCTGGGGGCTGATACTAACCATGCTTCATTGGCACAGGACAATGTAATACGGGGGACCGGGTTAGCCTACTTTTAACCGTTCCCCATCAGAGCCTTTTTTTTTTTTTTTTAAGGGGAGGATGATGTCAGAAAAAGGTAGGAAAGGAACAAATCTCTAAAGAGATGTGCAGATATCCATGGAAAGGGAGCTTGAGCGCTCAAGAATCTTGTCTTTATGTTTGCCCCCTCAATTGAGTTACACAAAAGCTGAATTACCTATTCAAACTACCCGGACAAAAGGATGGAGTTGGATAGTACTCTTGCATCTGTAGTCAAACAGTTAGAGACTTAAATCGAGTCGTCATGATGGAGAAAGAGTTAGACAAAGCCCATAGAATTGCCATCAGCAAACATTTTCCTGTGTCATATTAGTGGGTCTCCATGACTCCCTCTGGCCTGGGGACAATAGCACAAGTTTGCACACTCGACTACTGTCACCCTGCCAACGCTGGCAAGGAGCAGAAACAGGACAATCCTTTAAGGGGAAAGCATGCCCGCTGCAGGGAAGGTAAGAAGAGAGGGAAGAAAAGGCGTGTGAAATGCTAATTGAGCTGCTTCCTTTACTGATCCAGAGTTATGCGAGCCCTCCGCCTCGCGGGCTTGTCCCTAAGAGGTGGCAATAACTTAATAGTAGGAGAGCGGGAGGAAGAGGAGAGCAGAAGGGCTGCCCTCGGTGCGCACCGGACACACTGATGACACAGAGCTGGCAGCAGCCTGTGTGCCAGCCCGGGACCCGCTGCCTCCCATGGCCGGAGCAGCACTGCTCCCGCTCTCCAGACCGCAGCACCTTGGGGTTGGGAAGAGTGGAGAGGGGCACAGAACATGTGCACCCACCATCAGGGAGATCCTGCCAGCTCTGGACCAAACACACGCATGCCCTGGGGAAAGCAGGGACTGAAGTCCAAGCCATTTTGCAAGTAAAATCTACCTTACTCATGTGAGGCATCAAAGGCCTGAGAACTGAGGGATGAAAACAGCTACATTTTACAGTTATTTTACTGTATTTCTATTACTCTCATTTTCCTCAGAGAAGGACGAGATCCAGACTGTGCCATTATACCAAACTCTGGGCAGAGGCCTCAGGGATGACTCTTCAGTGTCCCCGTACTGGTGCGCCCAGTGCTGCCATCCCTATTCACATTGTTTCTCCCAGTGTGGCCCAAGCCACATGTACTGGTGCCCCGGCTCAGGTGTTTCAGGTCTAGGGAGACCTCGGGGCCAGGACATCCTGCAGCAGAAGGTGCTACAGAGCCTTTGGCACTATGGTGGGCTGTAACACAGTGGCTGATTTGCCACCGCAGATGTGCCTCTCTCCTTCCAGTTTCTATTTCAGAAGTAGTTCATTCCCTGGGACACCTGGGGCAGCTAGCCCTGCCTGCAGCCTCTATCATCTGCCTCACACTAGCATGCAAATCTCTGCACAATCTTCTCCATGGGGCTCATTTAGGGGAGCAATTTCCAGTCACCTGCCTGAGCATCTATTTTGGGATGTGCTAGCTGGGGCCTGGCCTCTCTATGACCCAACACAAATCCTTCTGTGCAGCTGAGGCTACAGGGGGAGGTTTTGTCTAGCGCATTGAAAGAGATGCACGCCAAGGGATCACATCTCTGTTTGTAGGAACCAACTGTCTCCTGTGCTTGAGCGTCTGAAACCAACCTAGACACCACGTTGCACAGTGCCACCTCTTAATAGATCTAGTTGGTTGCCCAAGGGGGTGAGAGGGAGAGACAGAGAAACATGAGACAGGTGCCTGGAAACAAAGGATTGTCTCAAGATGTTAATGAACTGTGTCCTCAGAGGCCTGGGAAACTCATGCCACCTATTATGAGACCCTATATCCAATCGCAGGGGCTCAAGACCCCTGGGCTGTGCTCTGAGACTGAGGGCTAGTGGGCCAGTTAGATTGAGGAGGGTCGATATGGCTCACCTGCTTACTGGAGGATAAGGGAAAGCTGGCACCCCGGATAAGGGAAAACACACCCATTGCAGAAGCCCTCTCCAAGCCCCCAGACTCCAGCCATGCCCATGCCCATCCCCTCCTGGAAAGACATTTGCCCAGGATGCAGCTCCTTGGGCACCACGTGGCAGTGGTGGAGGGGCTCCCCGTGCCCCGCTGCGCTCACTGCTCCGGCATCCCGTTCCCCTGCAGCTGAGTAACGGCAGGGAGCCGGAGAGGAACGAACCGGCGAGCAGGATTAAAAAACCAGAGCAACCCACCCTTTCAAGGTCAGACTCAGGTTGAGCTGCACAGGGTTTTCTCTAAGAGGCCACGGGAGCCCTTTTGTTCCTCGCTGCTCTCGCCATGTTCATCCCAATGTACATGTGAAAGGAACAATTAACAATAGGGCACTCCTCTCTGAGGATCCAATGCACTTTGAAGTGTCCACCAACCAAAGGCTCAAGAATGATACATCATTTTCCACTGTGAACGTGTCAAACTAGTACAGCAATTGAAAAAATGTCTCCACATGCCTTCCCAGCATGCAGACAGGGACCAGCTGGAAAGCCACTTCATATCCGACATGTCACCCCCTGACAGCTGTCTTCTTGGGAATTTTTGGTTTGTGAAGTTTTCTAACTCCTTTTTTTAAGTAAAGTACAGGAATAAATCCATTCACTTCAAAGTTGCAGCCAGGCCTCTCCTAAATATGCAGTATTTCCTTCAAGACTGAATAAAGGAGAGAGAAAAGATGATTTTCTTACACAAAAATACCTGGGAAGTGTTTTTAAAGTGTCACTCATTGTAAGCGATGTCAATCTTTAGCCACTTCTACACCAAAACCTCCCACAGCTTATTTCCAGGCTGAGGGGCCCATTCAGCAAAGGTATTCCAGCATCAGGCTGGCCTGGACCGTGCGAGCAGACGCATTAACTGCAACGCACACCATTAACTGGGGTAGGGATCCCTCCGCGGTAAGTGCCCTGAGCAGCTCAAATAGCATGAACACCCAAATCACTGCTGTTATTTTAATTGTCTGTAAAGCAAAGAGCAGCTCAGTGAACAGCTGAGAGGTACAGAGATGATACAGAAGTCACTGTTTTGACACTAGTTTACTCAAAATTCTTTTTTCTCCCCTAAAAGGGAGCTTTTTGTCCATCCTAGACTGAGCAACAGATGTCGTCACCCCACTGCCAGGATAACAACTCTGCCTATTGTATGGTACACTTTCTGGGCAGGCCTGGAGTGAAATCGGCTCTCAGTGGCTTCTTGTCCTCCCTGATCTGAGGTATCTGTTTGTCTGAGGTACATGTCTGTATGGTAAGCACTGTTATCCTCATCTCTTCCCCATGGGTGTTAAAACTAGGCAATCTCCCTTAATTAAAAAAAAAACAAAACCTTTCACATTTTTACTTGAAAAATAAGGCTTCTTAGCAATGGTCAAAAGATTTTCTTTAGAAATTCCTTGGAGGTTTTGCTTGTTTGTGTTTAGGAGAGGAGAGCAGAGGAGAGGAGAGGAAAAAACCAAATTTCCATTGTTTTGTGGAAAATTTCCACTATTTTTCCCCATTTGGGTCATAATCCTGTGACTCCTTGTTGAGCCTAATGAATGTGCACTTTGAAGCAGAGGAAAAATGGGGCTACAACTGTTTTGAAACATGATAAGAAAATAAGCTGGAAAATTCCCAGATGGGCCATCTGTGAATCATCCCTTTTCTTTGTCCATTAAGGGCAGATAAAAGCAAAGATATTTCAGTTGCATGATATCTTTTCACTCACCTGCTGTTTCCCTAAGCTTCTGCTCTGCCTTCACGCTCAGAAAAAGAGAGAGCAAGGGTTTTGAGGAGACCCAGGAGCCTGAGGGGAGGTGATGATGGCTCATGGTGAAACCAGAAGTATTGGCCTGGAGAGGAGAACTATTGGGATGGAGGAACACCACTAAAGCTCTTCCTCAGGGGTCCTGATTTTAGATTTCTTGTTGACAGTGGCTGAAGTGGAGAGATGTTAATGATGCACTGGTGGCATAAAAATGGAAGATGTTATTTAACATCATACTGCAAGAACTGGGTGACCTTAGGAGTGAATGCAATGGGAGAGGAAAGGATTGTACTAACTCTGAGCCACACACCTCAGGCACTGATAGCAGGAATTTCATCCATGAGGAAAGATGTCACTGTCTGGAAATGAGAAGGAAAAACAGGTCATAGGATGAAAATTAATCCCCCTGCACCCAGTCTGACCTTCAAACACTGATGGTGTTCAGGCCTCCAAACAGGTTGTCCTCTGGACTCAGAGCCTGGCCCCAGCCTGGGACGTGAGCCTGCCCATCCCAGGACCTGCAGGCCATTTTGAAATGGAAAAAACCCTCTGTGTTAGCTTCATAAATACTTCTGAGGATGAAATTCATCTGTGAGAAAACTGGTGTGGGCAAAGCTAGCAGCCTGGCTCCCAGTCCAAGGACCTGAAGGACAGCTGGGACAGGCAAATGGTGACTATGGTTGCAGGTCTGTGGTCCTTACCACCAGCTCCCAAAGGATGTCTGACAGCGTGGGCACAAGGGTGCAGCCAAAGCCCTCGGCATCCCTTCCCGCACCCCAGCACGCAGGCACTGCAGACAGCAGCAGGGACGTCTCACCCTGGCACTGACTCTCACACAGCCTGGTCCTGCCCCAGAGCTGAGTCCTCAAAGCTCAGGGAGGGAAGAAGGAGGGAGAATATGGGATTTCTCCCCAGACTCATGCTGTCCAGTCATCCCCTTTGCTCTCCCTCCTCATCTCCTTGTTGGAGCCAACACCTCTGCTCCCAGGAGAAGAGCAACCTGGCACTCCCACCAGACAAAGCTTTGACTCTTTCCCCCCGCCTCTTTTTTTTTTTCCTCTTGACAATCTGCTTTGACCTGAGTGACATCCTCTCTTTGTTTTCAATCCCTGATTTTCTGCACTTGGGGACAGACTTTGAGCAGGCACTAAGTGCTGAGGCCGCACAGAGGCGGTGAGGGGGGGCCGCTGCTACCCTGCAGCCTGCCATTCAGGCAGATGGTGGAGGGGGCCGATATGAATAGCTCCTGTCAGTCTCATAGAGCGAACTTTACAATTGTGCTACGTGTTGGACTGCACATGACTAATGCCATTCTTCTGCAGGCTGCAGGCAGGACACAGCTGTTTCTTTAAGGAAAATTTTGTTTTTCTGAGCAGAAAAAAACACCCATGGCAATATTGTATCCATGTATCCAATATTACACCCCATAATTAGGCATGATCAAAGCCCATCCTGCCATTCACTGCCTCTCTTTCTGGTAAATTAGATCATGTTTAAAAATGAGCCTGGCCTTGGTTTGGTCCTTCTGGAGGTTTAAATCCTGCCTCCCCAAACAGCAGGTATGCACTGAGAAGCAGCAGCAGGGCCAGATATAGGTTTCTTTACATAATTCTGGAGTAATTAAGTATTTCAAGATCAGTGCCAAGATCAGTGCCAAAAGCTAAACGGAGCTTCTGTTGACAAACAATAGCGCTGCAAAAGGATTAAAAAAATACAGAAATTAATATGAGCATGTGAAAAGGTGAAGACCTTCTCTTAAAAGCTGCCAAAAAAGAAATGCACAGTGAGCTCTGGACAGGAGATGAGCCTGGATCTCGAGCCTGTGGTACAGGAGAGCCATGCCAGACTGGAAGGGTAGTGCTCCTCCTGCCCACATTTTGGTCGGGCTCACAGCCTGTTCCCTGCTCCACTCTTTTGGACACGGCTTCTCCACACGGGTGTTTCTGCACCGAAATCAGTGCCAGGCTCTCCAACTCAGATGCAGCCAGAAACACACCCCTGTCACTCCTGCACCTGCATTTCCTTAGCAGGGGGCATGCCCCTGCCCGCAGCCCGGCCAGGGCTGCACCTGCAGCCTGGCAGTCCTTGGCAGTGGGACAAGGTGCAGGCAGCCCCAGGCAGCGCTTCCTTGAGCTAGCCCTCCGTGGTGGTCTGGCCATGAGGCTGCAGGTAGGCAGCTACCTAGCAAAGCACCGGTGTGTGGTTATACCCCTAACATTTCCTTCCGCCTGCCTCTCTCATTGCATTTCCAGACACGGTGTCTGCCTACCAGCGCTGCTGAAACACCCTGCAGAGTGCAGAGCAGGGCAAGAGCTTTGGTTTGACTGGTGGGTGAGCATCACCCACAGACCTGTGGGTACCTCAGCTCAGCACAGGGGGAGTTTAGAGAGGCTGTTTTGCTTAAAGCACCTTTGCCATCCCTGTGGAGGGTGAGCAAGGCAGTGTCTGAGCAAGAAGGGTGTCTTTGATCTCCTTCCTCTTCTCGCATTGATGGGCCACAGTGGCTGTAACATACTGTGTTTCTGTGGCATTGCGGTCCCAGCTCAGACTGTGTTTGCAGCACAAATTGCCCGTGGACCCACACCTCTTTGAGGTACTTCATACATAACATTGATACAGAGAATAAAAACTAACCCTAACTACTATTTTACAGAATCACAGAATCGTATAGGTTGGAAAAGACCTTTAAGATCATCGAGTCCAACCGTTAACCTAACACTACCAAGACCACCACTATACCATGTCCCTAAGCACCTCATCCAAACGTCTTTTAAATACCTCCAGGGATGGTGACTCAACCACTTCCCTGGGCAGCCTGTTCCAATGCTTGAGAACCCTTTCAGTGAAGTAAAATTTCCTAATATCCAGTCTAAACCTCCCCTGGTGCAACTTGAGGCCATTTCCTCTCGTCCTATCACTTGTTACTTGGGAGAAGAGACCAACCCCCACCTCGCTACAACCTCCTTTCAGGTAGTTGTAGAGAGCGATAAGGTCTCCCCTCAGCCTCATTTTCTCCAGGCTAAACAACCCCAGTTCCCTCAGCCGCTCCTCATAGGACTTGTGCTCTAGACCCTTCACCAGCTTCGTTGCCCCTCTCTGGACACGCTCCAGCACCTCAATGTCTCTCTTGTAGTGAGGGGCCCAAAACTGAACACAGTATTCGAGGTGCGGCCTCACCAGTGCTGAGTACAGGGGCACGATCACTTCCCTAGTCCTGCTGGCCACACTATTTTTTGTACAAGCCAGGATGCCATTGGCTTTCTTGGCCACCTGGGCACACTGCTGGCTCATATTCAGGCAGCTGTCAACCAACACCCCCAGGTCCTTCTCTGCCAGGCAGCTTTCCAGCCACTCTTCCCCAAGCCTGTAGCGTTGCATGGGGTTGCTGTGGCCCAAGTGCAGGACCTGGCACTTGGCCTTGTTGAACCCCATACAATTGACCTCGGCCCATCGATCCAGCCTGTCCAGGTCCCTCTGCAGAGCCTTCCTACCCTCAAGCAGATCAACACTCCCGCACAACTTGGTGTCATCTGCAAACTGACTGAGGGTGCACTCCATGTCTTTGTCCAGAAGTTTCTCTCTGTTGAGAAACAAAGTTAGAAATAACATGGGTCATTATTGTCAAACCAAAAAAATATCCCTTCTAACCTATAATGACAGCTAGAAATAGCTGATGAACTACACCCATCTTCTTGGACCAGATCTTCAAACTCCCCTGGTGGTCTGCAATATGGGAGCTACCAGGGAGCTCTTCCAGCCCCAAATGTCCCTTCTGGAGGGATGCTAGGGTGAAGGCTCAGTGTCCAGCCTAGCTGAGCTGAATTATCCATCCAGAAGGCCTAGCAAAGACACTAGAGAGATCTCTAAATCTTCTCTACGCTGTCTGTTGTCTTGACTCATAACTTTAGCACTGTTCATAGTTTGAGGAATTCAGCCACCTTTGCTGTAGGCAGCAGTTGCTTGAGGAAGTAGCACCAGCCTGTACCGAGTTCAGTGCCATCCCTCCATCCCAGTTCTGGAAATGTCCTTCTCTAAAGTTGTCCTTATGCTTCAAAGGAGTGTGGAAAGGTGACAAGGGCTGCCACTGCTGCTGAGGGTCACCCCGAGAACCCCTAGAAGGGTCCCTGGGAGGTGAGTGACGGGAAATGTGAACAGCACGCTGCACTTGCTGAGCAACCTGGGGACAAGGAGCCTTGCAGGGCCTGCTGTTCTGCAAGATGGGTGGATGGAGAAGCTTCCCCGGGAGAGGCAGTGGTTATCATACAGACTGGAGAAGCAGGTGCTTCTCTGCAGTGCTGGCTGCTGCCATCCTCCCTGACTGGCAGTGCCCAAACCTGCGCCCGTGTGCTGAGCACCTCGGGGCTGAGCTTGTGTGCCAGGGTCTGCCTCTCGGCATGATGCAGTCGATTCATGGGCCATGCTAACACAGCTACGTGGCCATCGGCTGGGGAAAACGCCTGCCCGCTGCGTGCCTCCGCTCGGGGCGTCCCTGTGCCTTTCCCAGGGGTGCGCTGATGGTACTGGCACCGCGGAGCCGCGGAGCAGGGGGCAGCAGTACTCATGTCCCGATGAACCAGCTCCAGGTGAGGGCCGGATCGTGGCTTTTCGGGAAGGGAGGCACCGGCTCCCAGCCTGGTTTCACAGCAAGACCAGCAGCGTGGGCACGGCTGCTGTGCTCCTGGGGACCGTTGCCCCGGCCCCCGGGGCCGGCGGGAGGCTGCCGGCCCTGCTGACCCGAGCCCGGGCTCCGGCGCGGCGGTGCCGCTAGGGCGCACTGTGGGAGCCCGGTGGGCCCGGCCCGGCCCGGGCGGCTCAACTTCGCGCTGGTTGTTTTCCTCTTCGCTATGCTCCTCCCAGCGCTGCGCCCTGCCTGCGCAGCAGCAGGCAAAGACACGCTAGTGCTCCGGCCAGAAAAGCCAGCATCAGGGTTTTAATTGTTATTTATAACAAATCTAAAATTCCCTTACCCTCTTCTCAGCCTTTACACCCTGATGCCGGAGCGCATCCGGGAGGTGTTCTCCTGACACAGTACTGCTTCTTAAATGATGCACAATAGGAGAAGCCATTGCAGGCAAACAAATGAGGCTCCTGTGTTCAGGAGTCCCTTGCACAAGCTAAAGGTTCAAAGATGCCCGAGCGAAAGCCCGAGCAGCCTCAAAGCTCCCTCAGTTCAATGGTGCCTGAGTGTGCTCACCACCTTCCAGGTGCTCAGCTCTGGGACCAATCCAGCTCTTTGGGACCAGTCCTGCATTCATAAAGCATCAGGAAGAGTTTCAGAGGAAAATGGGATCTGCAGTACATATTGCAGTGAAGGAATTGAACAAATCACAAAGCCAATATTAAGCGAAGCATCAGTGATCAGAATCGGTCTCTGCTGGAGCTCAGGTGTTTGCTACGGCAGTTCTGGGCTTGTTAAGCCAAATTTGAGCTGGGCAAGGATTTCTACAGGTGCCAAATTAGGTGTATCATGTGTCCCTCCCCCGAGTTTTCTGTTAAAAACACAAGAGCTGGGTACTTGGGGCAAATTAGCACTCTGTTGGTCTGGCATATCACAGTGTTTATGTCCACTGGGATCTTATACATGGGCATTGATGGGAGGCAGCAGGGTTCCGTCTGTGCTCCTGCAGAATGTAAAGGACTTAGAACAGGAGACCAATATGCTGAAATAAAAAAAAAAAAAAAAGAAGAATGTTTATTAGCCCTAACACAGTCTCTTCAACCATCTTTTGCACAGAGAATGCTAATAAAGAAACAAAATTAATATTTTATTTGTTTACAACAAATAGCAATAAGAATATATTGTCCAAGTTGGGTGGCCAAATCAATTTTTGCAAGTCTGATGCCAAGTCTATCATTTGTCTTCTTTTCTTTCTGCCCCCAGTGGATCTGGTATGTAGGAAAGTCTGTCACTGTTGCACAAGCTAGGTCTGTGCATCAAGCTGCCAGGCATGTGCAGAGCTCCACATGAGAGACAGTGGTATTGGGGAGCCTGGGCTGATCCATCATGGGGACCGCAGAAATTAATCCAGATAGATGATGCTTCAAAGTAGTGCTTCACTCACAAAGTTGTATAATCAGTGGTTCATGGTGAATGAGACTTATTTGTAGCTATTTCTAATAGTAGCTTATATGTCTATTACTTGCAGTGTGATTTGCACCTTAGCAACGAAATATAATAGGCTTTTATATCTGATGAGGCTTTTATATCTGAGGAGGCTTTTATACCTAAAATACTTAGTCATAATTTGTATTATTTTCTTCATGAAGTATACTGTGGAGCTGGGCTGCAAGGACAGCACAGAGTGGTACAAGCAATACTTTGGCTCAGCTTTGGCAGTCCTCAACTTCGCGATTGCTGTTTGTTCTGGCACAGAGGGATGACACAAAGTAAACTAGAAGGGACCAGTGGCTTACCAGTTTGCCAGCCTGGCTGAAGCAAAGCTCTGCATCTGCTTATCAGAGAAAGATCTGTAGACCATAGAGCTGCCTGCACTGAAAGTAAATGGGAAAAGGAAGGGTCAAAATGCAGCTTGCAGCCCTGCTAGGAGTCTCCTTCCCACCTACAAGAAGAGATATAACCATATATGTGTGTTGCTATAGATCCCAGTTCAGGGGAACACATGAGCACAAGCTTATGTGCAACTCTATAGATGTCAACACAGACTTACTCAGATGGACTCTACTAAATTAATATTTGATTAGCAGCAGTGAGTTCCCCCTACCTGCCTTTTTTTGGACAATAGTTCTCAGAAGGACATTACTCTAGTGTGTTACGTGCTCAACAGAATGCTAATCCCAGCACTCCAGGTTTACAATGTGATATATTTAAAACAGTTCTCCCGTTGTAACTGATAGGACTTAAATTTTGGATACTGAAGGAGTCCCCAGGCCTGAGCTGGTGGAGAAATCGCCCTCAGTCTAAGAGCTTAACCTAGGTGTACAGGGCCCTTCTTTTAGGGATTAGTTTTGCTGGAAGATGCAAAAGGTTGACATTTTCTGATAAACGAGTCATTACACCTGCATTATTCCCAGAGCTGGAGATTTGATGGTGGGGTGGAACATCTTTGGTCAAAGAGAAACACAGACAGCCTCTGGAAAGCAGACCCTCTTGGATAAATTGACCTGGATCAAACCACGAGGATGAGATGGTGTTCAACTAAGTGTGCTAAAAGAGCTCAAATATGAAAATGCTGGGCTACCAATGCAGAGCTTACACCAGCCTCCACCTCAAGGAACAAAGGTGAGTAATGTGATAGGTAGTTGTATGAATAACAGAATAAATAAAGCAACATTTCCTCCAGACTGGAGGCAGATTTACCAGAGGAGTGCCCCAAGGGCTTATGCTGGAATTGGTGCTGTTCACCATCTCTGTATGTGGCATGTCAAAGCGGGTGAATACCGGCAAAGTTTGCAGATGATACAAAATTATTCATAATAATCAAAGCTAAAGCTGACTGTTGCAGAAGAAGCTTATAATACCAACTGACAGTGAAGTGCCAGATGAAATTCAGTATTGACAAGTGCAAAGTAAGGCACTTAGGGAAAAAATAACTCTACTTATACATCTGCAGTGATGGGCTCTAGATAGCAACACTCAAGAAAGATCTTGGGTAACTGAGATTAAGGTATGAGGTTTCTGAAAACATCACTTATTGCCCTGCAACAGTCAAAAGGCAAATTGGATAGTAGGAATTGCTGAATGAGAGAACACAGTAAAATAGAACAGAAAACAGTATTACAGCACTGAGCTAATAATTTTAGAAAAGATATAGAACAGGTAGCAAGGATGGTCGGAGTTTTGGAACAGTTTCTTTTTGAGGTAAGACTAAACTAGACCTTTTCAGCTTGGAAAGAAAACTACCTGAGGGGTCTTGATATAAGTGTATAAAATCACCAGTGGCATGGAGAAGGTAAAGAGGACAAGGTTAATTTGTGTTTATTCAATGCAAGAATTAGGGGTAACAAATTGAATTATCATACAGTAGGTCTAAACCATAATGAAGGAATTTTCCACATGATGCATTAAACCATAGGACTTGTTGCCAAAGTATAAATGAGTTTAAAAAAGACTTAGACAAAGTCATGCCATATAGGACCATTATTAAGCTGAAAAATCCACCTTCAACCTGTAGCTCAGGGACTCCTGAAACTGTTAATTGTCAAAAGCCAGAAGAGGATTATCAGGTACAGATCATTGTGTACTTCCCCTGCCCTTGTGTCCTTCCTTAAAAATCCACATAGGCTGTCATCTGAGGTGGGATACTGGACTAAAGAGACCTTTCATCTCATTCACTAGAGCATTTGTTATCTGAAGGAATGGGAAAATACATCCTGGATATGATTGTGCAGTGCGAGACAAGGAAAGAGTATACTGGAACAGTGTGAAAACAAAGTCCCATTTCCTTCCACCTACCGTTTACAAGTTTGTTTGGGGCTATTCTGCCTTCATAGCAATTTTGTTTTGATGCTCATAAAAGGAAGTCTGCAAGTCAGAAAGATTTACTTATGATGCTTTTTTAGAAGAAAGATGAGGTTGCTCTAAGGGGAGCTAACATAATTCAGTGTCATCCATCATGAAAAAATACATTCTTTTCTCGAGAAGATTTTGTTTCAGTTGCTGTTGTATTATGGTCTCAGTCACAGCATTTTTTCTTACACCAGAATATACAGTACTGAGCCCATCAAAACAAAAGCCCCTGTCCAGTTCTGAAAACAACCACACGCCTGCTTACCTCTGAAGCCTCTCTCCAGTGTGACTGGAAGTCAGGGTGGCCATTCATTTCGGTACACGTGAGTGTGTATGTGCCTGCAGATTTGGGGCCCAGGAGAAGCTCCAAGCCAGAGAGAGAGACATAAAATTACATTCTTTCTTGTTTGCTGCTTTGCAGACCCCATCAAGGGTTCAGATGTGCTAGTTCAGGGACACAGTCTCTGCATCCAGGGCTGACTATGGGGTCTAAGGCATAAACGAAGTAGGCAGTAAGGCATAAACAAAGGGCAGCACACAGCTCGCAGGAGCCAGATGTGGGCCTGGTGGTAGGAGTAGCCAAGTTCCATGTTCATGGGGCAGCACAAATTCAATTTTGCTCAACTTGCTGCTGAGTCTTGTGCTGGTCTGCCTGGTTTGCAAACACAGGGGAGGCGTGTTCCCACTGGAGCTAAAAAGCACTGAGATGGGGCTGTTTCTGCTGTCCCATTGTATTCACACAGATTTCCTGACTACATTTGAGGACACATTTGATGCATAGACAAAAGCCAAAGATTTTGAGATTTCCCAGGAGCGAGACAAATACCCATCCTCAGCCTCATGAGCCTTCAGATACTGCAATGAAGTGTTTGGTAGGAAAGCTTTGGTTGCTTTCTGCTCCAAACAGCTCAGCTTTGATAAATACAGCAAGACTGATCTGTGCTGTGCGTCCCTTAACTGAGTTACAATGTATAATCCTCCCTGGAACAGAACATTTACATTCCACTGACCTAGTTGAAAAAATGCATTAATTTTAATTTATGTAAAATTCTCCCAATAGAAGAGTGAGAGGAGAGAGACGATGTCTTATTTGCAGTCCTTGCCTACTTGGAGCTAGAAGTGAAGTCCAACTTTTTAATCAGGGTTTTTGAAAATGCTGAAGCATTTCAATGGGTGGCTTGTTCATGTAAATCCAGATAAAGCTTTATTACCTCCCATTTTAGCTCACAGGGTCATGAATAAAAAAAGGTTCCATCAACCTGTCTCCTCTCCACTGAGGGGTGCCTCTCCTCCTCTGGGGACCCCGGGGCAGTGGGGCACCAGCGGCAGTTTGACACAAGAGAGAAAGTAAAGGCTTTCACCCAGACACCTCATTTCAACTCGCCCCATTGCACATCTCCATGGAGGCTGATCCCATAGCGCAGGGATTGGGGAACTTTGTTGTTGAGGGAGGAGGTCAATGGTGCACCTTCCTACATCGGCTGACCTGAAGAGCCCAGAGAGCATGGTTAGCCCACAGCGCAGCCCCAGTGCTGCAGTGCCCACAAAGGAAAAACGGCCAGTAACGTTGGTGAGAGTTGGTTGTGTAGCCCCAAGTTTGGCTTGTAGGGTCAATTAATCTGTCTCAGTGAGTCAAACACCACAGGTACATTTACAAAAGGGACTGCGTGAAGGGTGGTTTTGCATTGCTTCAGCATGGACAAAGAGATGGAAAGATGTCTCATGTTAGAATTCCCTTTAGTAAGAATTACTTGTGGCATCTCGACTCAGCAATGTTGTTCCTACTCCAGCCAGCCAGCCCTGTTTCCACATGGGAGGTTGTCAGAGCAAAGAAGTGGTAGAAGCCATCATTATTTGCTCAGCAGGCTCTTTGGCTGCTACCAACATTACTGTAGCTAGTGGGAAATAAAGCCAATTCAGGAGCTTTTCATACCAAAATGGCCTAGGATCAGGGGAGCACAATGATGTATGATGTCCAAGTCATCTTTTCCTTCTTTTCTTAACTCCTGCATAAAGAGTAAATTTGGGGCAGATGAGCATGGGGTCCTTTCTCTGTCCCTGGAGGCTCAAACCCACCCTGCCTTACTCATGCTGGCAGCCCAGCTGTGGCCGAGGGGACTCCTCTTTCCCTGCCCAAAGCAGGAGCTCCGCGAGCCTGAGCAACACCATAGCTGGCCACAGGAGCCTGTATGCGACCTGAGGGAGCAGCTCAGAAACCCACTGATTCGGGGAGATGTTTGGATCCAGACTCTGCCATGACCCCTGATCCTACAGCACAAACATCAAACGCAGCCTATGCTCACACACTGTTGCTGCACAGCATGTTGTCTCATGCAGTCCTTGACAAAAGTTGCCGTGTAAACACGGGAACCAGAACTTGAGCAAGCAAGAGAGGAAAAAAAAAAAATAGAGGTATCTGCATACAGCAACTGTGTAATTCTTACATCTCCATATCATGTAGTACCTCTGCTGTTTACAGTCTTACACCTTTCTCTGGTTCAAAATCATCTCTGTTATAGCTCCAGGAATGAGAAAAACTTCTCTCGTAGGTGCAAGTAAGCATCTGTGTCTAATGGAGATATCTCAGGGATGAATTTGATCACCAATGTGTAAGGGCAAGAGCCACCATGCTTTCAGGAGGCCAATGCCCACCTGACATTTTTTTCTTGGTTGCTGGTATCTTTAGCTTACAGTAAAGCTCATTTCAGATGGGAAGTACTGTAGATGTTTTGCTCATTACCAATGGAAATGCGATGGTGTGTTCTCAGTAAGGCTCTGAATGTGCTTATCTCCAGCCGTTTAAGGACACATTCGTATTGCTGAAGAAGGGCAATCCCTACACTAGACTGCAGCTGCTCAGAGAGATATAGTATCGTAAAATGCAGACAGTGATTTGTGACAATAGAGAAATTTTTCTTTTTCCCCAGCCAAAAAGCAGTCATTTTGCACTCTACCTTATGCAACATGAAAAAGCTATTATGGAAAATAACCTTTCCCTGTTTTCTAATAAATGGATACTAGCAACATCAGGGGTACAATATCAAGCAGGTATAAATAATGAAAGGCAAGGAAAGCAGTAGGAATATTGTCCACAAAAGGAAGTAGCCCATTAGCTCCCACAATATTTCCAAAGATTTATTTGGTAATGAAACCAGCAATATTCATTTCAAACATTAGAACCCAATCATCAGCTTTTCAGCCTTGATAACTCATAAGCTGTCAGATCTCCTTCCAAACACACACACACCCTCACAAACTTGTCTTTTCCTGCAGCTGGATTTTGTCAGAATCTTAAAACAAATATTTCGAGAGAGAGAAATGGCTATGCAATGATATAGCTTTTGCTAAAAAGATAGAAAAGAGAAATAAATAAGTAATATCAATGAACCAATGTGCATCTCTCTGTAAAATTTAAGTTTTGGAGAACTCTGGCAGAACAGAAGGAATTTTATTAACTATTCTTCCAGGTATGGAAGTGTTGAGAAGAGACCAGAGTTCATTGCTAGCATGAATAGCCAAGGCTTGGTAAAAGCAGTCTGCAGGTGGAAATGTTATTTTCTTTTCTGTTTTGTTGCTCTCTCGCTCTCTTGTTGTTTTCCTTCTCATTACAATTTTTTTTGTTGTTGTTGTTCCAATTATTAAACTGTTCTTATCTCAACCCACAAGTTTTCTTACTTTTGCTCTTCCGATTCTCTCCCCCATCCCACCAGGGGTGGGAGGGTGAGCGAGCGGCTGTGTGCTACTTAATTGCTGACTGGGGCTAAACCACATCACAGCAGAATCTTTAATTTCCATGGAATTTCACATGATCTTCAGGAATTTGATTTACTCATAGTTTGTAGGGATTTGCTATTATTAGTTGTTTCAGAATCAACAACATGTTAAAGACTGTCATTCTGCAATGTCACTCTAAGGGTAAAGCTGACAAAAGGATTTCTGACAGAGAAGATTGTTCCAAGACCTAGTGGCCTTCTATGATGGAGTGACTACATCAGTGGACAAGGGAAGAGCTACGGATGTCATCTATCTGGACTTCTGTAAGGCCTCTGACACAATCCCCCACAACATCCTTCTCTCTAAATTGTGGAGATATGGATTTGATGGGTGGACTGTTCAGTGGATGAGGAATTGGTTGGATGGTCGCATCCAGAGAGTAGCGGTCAACGGCTCAGTGTCCAGATGGAGATCGGTGACGAGTGGTGTCCCTCAGGGGTCCGTACTGGGACAAGTACTCTTTAATATCTTCATCAGTGACATAGACAGTGGGATCGAGTGCACCCTCAGCAAGTTTGCAGATGACACCAAGCTGAGTGGTGCAGTTGAAACACTTGAGGGACAGGATGCCATCCAGAGGGACCTGGACAAGCTCAAGAAGTGGGCCCATGTGAACCTATGCAAGGTCCTGCACCTGTGTCGGGGCAACCCCCAGTATCAATACAGGCTGGGGGATGAAGGGATTGAGAGCAGCCCTGCCAAGAAGGACTTCGGGATACTGGTGGATGAAAAGCTGGACATGAGCCGGCAATGTGCACTTGCAGCCCAGAAGGCCAACCGTATCCTGGGCTGCATCAAAAGAAGCATGGCCAGAGGGTCGAGGAAGGTGATTCTGGCCCTCTGCTCCACTCTCATGAGACCCCCATCTGGAGTACTGTGTCCAGCTCTGGAGTCCTCAGCACAGGAAAGACATAGACCTGTTGGAGGAGGTCCAGAGGAGGGCCACAGAAATGATCAGAGGGATGGAACACCTCTCCTGTGAAGACAGGCTGAGAGAGTTGGGGTTGTTCAGCCTGCAGAAGAGAGGGCTCCAGGGAGACCTTATTGTGGCCCTTCAGTACTTAAAGGGGGCTTATAAGAAAGATGGGGACAAACATTTTAGTAGAGCCTGTCGCGATAGGACAAGGAGTAATGGTTTTAAACTAAAAGAGGGTAGATTCAGACTAGATATAAGGAAGATAAGAAGATATAAGATATAAGGAAGATAAGAAGATATAAGAAGATATAAGGAAGCTGGAAACATTCAAGGTCAGGTTGGACGGGGCTCTGAGCAACCTGATCCAGTTGAAGATGTCCCTGCTCATTGCAGGGGGGTTGGACTAGATGACCTTTAAAGGTCCCTTCCAACCCAAACCATTCTATGATTCTATGATTTTGAACACACTTGGTATTTTGTGCAATCTAGTGGCCATTGCATCCAGACACTTGCTGAGAAAAGAAGCACGGATACCTGAGTGTTCCACCTCTGTCACCAGGTAGGATTGCTTCAAATAGGGGTGGCCCGGTGTGCCAGACCCCGGACTAGACCCTGTTCCCTGTGCAGGGTCTCTACCAGTGCAAGCAACTCAGTGGACCAAACTGGAAATGCTGCTAAAAGTCTTTTGAGGGAAGAAGTGATAGATCTATCAAGAGTCTGGCAAGGCTTATTATATCAGCTGAATTGGCCTATAAGCATGGTGTGATCCCAGAGTATCTAGGAACAAAACTGCCCCTGAACAGCTTTTGTTGTTTAACTTTTGTCTGCCACCTTTAGGACAGGCTTGGTTGAATACTACCAAGGATTTCTGGCATGGTAGCCTTGCTGGCTTGATGCAGATGCATTAGTCTCTTCCTTCTCTTCTTGCTGTTCCTTTAGTTCATATTTATGCAAGCACACTGGTCAGAAACTCCTTGAGACTAAAATAAAGCTCCTTTTCTTTCTAAGAATTAGTCATTAATTATCCAGTTATGATTTCCTGGACCATTTAGGTAACCCAAGTTCCAGCTAATGGGTTAATTCATTTTATGTCAGTTCAACTAGGTCACATTGTGTCATTTTTGTTTCTTGATTGGGTGAATGAAACCTTTAAAATGGGATGTAGTGAGTAATGAATACCCTGTTCATACAGTAGAGTAATTCTTGGTTTTGTGTGTGACTGACTATGCAAACAAGATTACATCCAGGCCAGTGCAGCCAGCCACCACGGGGTGAAAGCAGCATGCCAGCTGCCCAGGGAATAAGTGGAGTTTGAAAATGTCATTGCAGACCTGGTCCAAATGCTCTGAATGAAACATCCCCCTTTTACAAAACTTTTGTAGAAAAAAAAATTAACTGGCCCTACAAAATGATCAGCACTATTATCTGGGGGTTTTATTTAACAGTGACTTTTTAAAACCTATTGTCACCTTTTAAACACCTATTGTCACCACTGGACTGAGTCTAATTTTGTTATGTGAATGCCTTTCCCAGGAATAGCTGTTACCAAAAAATGAGTAAAAATAAAGAAAAACACAGTAAAACAATTTTAAATTAAACAAATTGAACAACTGAAAACTGAACAAATTCAGAAGTTTGGGGTTGTTTTTCTTCTAAAACTGCACTGTATTTTAATGCACAAGCGTGCCCATCAACCACTCAGCATTATTTTTGCAACTGTAGTACACAGAAGCTTTAACATACCAGGACCTCATTGTCCTTTGCTTTAGTGTCGTGGTTTAGCCCCAGCCGGGAACTAAGCACCACCCAGCCGCTCGCTCACTCCCCCCCGGTGGGATGGGGGAGAGAATCGGAAGAGCAAAAGTAAGAAAACTCGAGGGTTGAGATAAAGACAGTTTAATAGGTAAAGCAAAAGCTGCGCACACAAGCAAAGCAAAGTAAGGAATTCATTCACCACTTCCCATGGGCAGGCAGGTGTTCAGCCATCTCCAGGAAAGCAGGGCTCCATCACGCCTACCAGTGACTTGGGAAGACAAACGCCATCACTCCAAATGTCCCCCCCTTCCTTCTTCTTCCCCAGCTTTATCTACTGAGCATGACGTCAGGTGGTATGGAACAGTCCTTTGGTCAGTTTGGATCAACTATCCTGGCTGTGCCCCCTCCCAGCTTCTTGTGCACCTGGCAGAGCATGGGAAGCTGAAAAGTCCTTGACTAGTGCAGCAACAACTAAAACATCTCTGTATTATCAACCCTGTTTTCAGCACAAATCCAAAACATAGCCCCACACCAGCCACTATAAAGAAAATTAACTCTATCTCAGCTGAAACCAGGACATTTAGTCTTCTGTATGGGCTGAGATTCAGTCATGAAAATCTATTTCTCCAACAATTATAAAGGAGAGGAGGGGAATTTTCTAGAAGTATCTGAAAAAGTAACTAGTGTATGGATCAGGAACATGGATGAATCCAGCAGCGTTTGAGGGTTTTCACAAATGTTTACAAATGCTGTTTGCAGTGTGCAGGCAGCCCTAATCACCAGTACAAAAGCCGTATCAGCCTGATGTTTAGCAACTGTGGTGAGCATTAAGAGTCTGAATGCTTGTTGGCTCTGGAGAGATTGCTTTGTAGTGGGAATATTGATTTGCAGGCAGAAGATTTAGATAATCCATTTCCAGGAAGGCTTGTAGAAAAAATAAGTTCTGATTGCTGTGTATTTGACAAGAAAGAGGGCTGCACTTTGTTTAGTTGCATCTGCATTTTACACATCAGAAGCTGAATAGCTTTCCCTTAAAAACTGCCATTTGCCAGACTTCACACTGTTCTGCTTCAGGCAGATAGAAACAAGGCAAAAAAAGGTGTAGAAATTAATTTTGTCGGTGCAACTGATCCAGTTGGAAAAAGCAGGTAAGCTTTTGAACACACAGATCATTCTTTAGGCCTGAAACAGGCATCAAGCTTCAAGCTGAGTTTGATCTAGTTACAATAATTGCTTAAACAACTGCATTGACTGATGACGAGCAAAAGCTGGTTGGTACCCATGGAGCAGGTGAATGAAGCAAGAGGAGACACGATGAAGTCCTGCAGCCCAGAGAGTAACAGCTAACCCCAGAGCAGCTTTGTGAGGGGAAGAGAGGAGATTATTAGCTACTACAAAACTGATGTCTTTGCTGAGTCGATAATACCTAGTCTCCAGCAGAGCTGTGATTTTTGTAGGTAGGTGAGCTAACCTGTTGAGCACACATTACCTGCTGGTGACAAGGAAAATGGAACAGATCCTTCACAGTGTTATATCAAGCAGATTATATTAAGTGCATCTGGTCAATGAAATACATCCAAGCTGTCTGACATGTCTCTCAAATGCCGAGATGTTTATTCAAAACAAGATTGTGGGGCAGAATGAAAGACCAGTGGGAATATATGTGGCTAATATTGATTCGGTTAGGAGCTTGCTATAAAGCTAAACACAATAATCTTCCAGTGAGTTCAGCTTTCTGTCTCTGTGTCCCAGGCCCTTCGGTACTGCTGTCCATTAGTGAGTCTTTTAGCTTGGGGTGAGCTGCTAGAAAGGCTTGAACTGCTCTGGGTCAGGGCTCCAGGTCCCTCCTCCTCATGCTCCTCTGTTCTCCTGCACCAGGACTGCTTTCTTTATGGGTCCTTCTTCTCTTTGTATTTTCCTCTGTCATAGATGTATATTATTTCTATCATCATCTTGCTAACAGCTCTTATTTAGAAGTAGAGGAAAGTAGGATCTCTCACCCATATGTTTATCTTGCTAATGGGAATTATCTGAATAGAAAATGAGCACAAGCACCACTCATTTACCATGAAAAAAGCAAGCTGGAAAGTGTCAGAGGGATGCAATGAATGAACTCCTCTTGCTAATGGCTGACTGGCCTTGTTATTAATATAGATATAATGATGTTAAGCTTCTCTATTAAGTCAGCAGACCGGGGCTATTGGTTACACTTCATTTCTAAGAAACAGGCTCATTTTTCAATTACAGTGTAATTCACAGTGTCTTTAAGTGCCTGGAAAATGCAAGAAGTTCAAGAACATCTCACTGAGGATGCTGCAAAGTTTCACTCAAACAAAAAACTCAGTACAGAAAGACCACATTCACTGGTTTGTGATTCACTTCTTCCCTGTTCCTAGATGAAGGGAAGAAAGTGATTACACCCTTGCAGATTGTGAACCTAAGTTCATAATAGATAAAACTGAAAGTAAGTGAAGATCATCCTGAGGACATGACTAAAGTTGTCTGCTTAAAACCCTCTGCCAGAGCCCTCCAAAGTACAGCCCTCCAAACACTGAGTTACCTGGGTGTGCTCAGCAGTCACATACTGGTGTGCAGCTGCAATTTTGGAGTGCCTGGTGGGGTGAGGTGAAAGGTGTTAGAGCATCTTTATCTCTTCCTCATGCCTCTGTGCCCCTGGTGCAAGCACTGGGACCACTTTCAATCTCTATCTATGGCTGGGGCATAGACCTGCTGGAGTCCATCCTGGGGCTGCTGGCCACCCAGGGGAGCAGGGCAGCATCCTCCTCATGTCCCCTGAGATTCTGGGTGTGCTGGGAAACAGTGTTACCCCAAGGATGCTGTTGGACAGTGATGAAAGCGAACTGCAGGCCATGCTATTTGCATCTGGATCACTATACATACACACTGTATGCATCCAAGCACCCAGCCTTGCCCAGGCTCGGCAGCATGTATTGCCTTCCCCTGCTGTGCACACAGCTGCAGGGGGCTGGCTTTCAGGTACAGCTTGTCTCATGAGGCCTCTTCCCGCAGCAGAGTCTTCTTCCCTCTCTGTGTCCTTGTTTTCATCTGTTCAATTTAGTGACGTTTTGACATCTGGGAGCTGGGAGTCCCAGGGGACGCTGTATTCTCTCGGTTGGAAACCTTGTGTGAAGGAGACGGTTAATGGTTGCCCAGGACGGTGAAGCGTGACAGCAGAGGGAAGAGTTGGCTCTGACTTAAGCGGTGAAGACAAATGTAATGGTGGTTGGCAAGAGGAGAGCGCTTCCCTTGCCAGCACCCTCCCTTTGCCATTGCTTGGGGGCACCAGACCACACACGAGGCCTTGCTGGGCCTCCTCAGACCTCTTGGATACGCATATTACCGGGGTGTTAAAGATTGCCCTCCTCTCACTATTGCTGGCGGAGGAGCCTGGCCCAGATCCTCACAGCTACTGCCTTACTCTCATTTAATCTCAGTAGCAGTAGCTTCCCATGTACCTTTCCCCTTTTCTCTCAGCTGAAACCCACGGCATGCTAAACTGCTGCAAACCCCTTGGTGCCTTTGGGGTCCCAGCACCTAGGGCAACCACCAGAAAAGACTTCTGCCTCTCCTGACCCGTGCTATACTAGTTCACCTCTCCCGCATGCAGCAAAAGCCGTCCTGCTGCCCCTTGGCTACTTTGGGAACCTTCATCTGGCAGAGGTAAAACACTTGTAGAGGTGATCTGGTCATGGGTTGCCATATTCTTGAACAGGAGATCCCTGTTCCTGTCTGGTTATCATGGGTTATCTGGTTCAAGCCAGCCTCAGGTAAGACACAAGTAAAACAATTTATTCACAGCCTCAAAATACACCACAAATTTACAATGCTTGCAAAAGATGTCAGTGAAGAAGATAAAGTTAACTTCCTACCTAATTTAGTTACGTTAATATTAGATCAAGAAAATCTCTAGACTGATACTAGAGAAAGAGACATCAATCCATCTCTAATACCAATCATCCTGGCAAGGTGGTCTTAAGGGACAATACCCCTAGGGCTGCCTCCTGCCCGATCCGGAGCCCTTTGCAGCCCTTTCCCACACGCTGCAGCTGTTTGGCCGCGGTACGGGTGGGAACCGACACACCAGGGAGCAGCCAGCGGCCGAATGCACAGCAAGGGCAGCTGCTCTGCAACCCAAACAGGAACGTTTTCAGGGCAACTTGCAGGCTTCCACAGCTCAGCATTTACATTTTACCACCTGGGGCTCTTAGAAATATCGCAGATCAACCATGGTAGCTTGAAGTGACAGAAAGCAGGAAAGATCATTAGGAATATGATCTGTGGGCTAGGTCAGGGCAGGGCAGCGTACACAACTCTCTACCAGGGCTTGCACCAGTGCTGCAGTTTGGCCTCAGTCCAGCGTGACAAAAGTTTGTGGCTGCCGGTCACCTCTCCCCAGTCTTAGTTTGGGCCAGAGGAGGCTGCTCAGATGCAGAGCCCAGGGTGCTGTAGGTCAGGACAGCTAACGATCGCCAAGCTCTCCCTATTGCACACACTGCATTTGGATTTCCCATTTGGATTTGGATTTTCTTTCTGCACAGCTTGAGGCAACAGCGTAAGAGCAGGACATGCTCTCAGCTGGACACAGGCTGCAGTGGCTCCAGCGCTAGCCACTGGAGCTAGGTCCAGTGGCTCATGTCTGCAGCGCTCCAGGTCACCACAGACCCTGCCCGCTCCCAGCCCATGCCTGGCAGCCTGCTAGCCTTGGGGAGGGAAAAAGTGTGTGGGGCAGAGAAACTGCTTGCACTTCACACACGGGGAGCAGCTGTGTGAGATCAGTTCATCCGCATGAAATTCAGATCCCTGTAATGCTGCCAAGGTCAGGGAGACCCGCTTGGCTGCCTTGAGCTGAGCAAGGGATAGTCAGGCAAACGAAAGCTGCCTCTGAGCACAGCTGAGTGCTGCACCTACTCTTTGCAAGATATAAAACAATACTAATAATACAACTAATAATACGCAAGGAGACAATGTGTGCTTTCTCTTGCTGAGGCAGATTCACCCGGTTTTCTGCTTGTGATGTCTCTGATGCATGGCTGCACGTTGCCTGCTCCTCCAAGTCAGATGCCAGCCCCTGAAAGGGGAGAAGTTGCTTTTGCCTCCCAGCCAGGAAACAACAAAGGTCTATTCCCTAGTTCCCACTGGGATAAACCCTCTTCCAAGGGCCCTGCTGGAGGTGCTAAGCAATAGGCAATAAGCCCCCTTGGAAATAGGGAATGGCCCCATGGTGGTGGGGAAAGAGTGAGCTGCAGTGGTTGAGCCGGACTGCTCTGTGGAAGGTCCCAGCACTCAGAGTCCGAGGAGCAGAAAACAACCACCTTTTCTCTAATTCCCTTTTCTCTAAAACCTGAGTCTCCTGAGTCCCATCCTAATTGCACAAGGAGGCTTTATTCTTATGCTTGCCCCTATCTTTCCAAGACAGCCAAGTCCTTTCTAAAGCTAAAGCTGTGGTTACTCCCCCACGATGCAAGAGGAAGAGGCTGAACTTTGAGAAACTGTTGGGCAAGCCACAAGTTTAAACTTGAAGCTGATCCAGCTGCACAGCCTGTCCATCAAGTACTTATTCTTTGCAAACATACACTGCAAATAGAAGATTAAATATCTGTTCTACAATATTTGGGAGACCCAAGCGGTGGGTCTTCATCAACACTTTGCTGCTGATCAAAGGCAGTTTGGTCTGTCTCTGACTCTCTCGTTCGCTTTGTATTGCTCCAGCGAGACAGCTCGCCTCCTGCCAGCATTGCAGTAGTGATTTACTGCTCGCACTGTGGGTAGGGACAGGGCCTGAGATATGTCCCTTATTCCCTCACCTCTTGGTCTTTCATCTCCAGTGACTTGCAGTGCACTGCAGACATGAACATGCCTTTACCAGTTGCCCAGCTCATTGGGACTTCTGGTAAGAGACCTGGTCCCAAGCAATGGGGACTGTTGATCAGCCAGTGATCCGCTTTCTTTGGGGGTGTGGGGGTGTGTATGATAACACCGAGCATCTCTGACACTCTCAAAGCAAAGCGCTGGCTGCAGAGAGCAGCCAGTGACATTTCACCTCCCTGATTAGGAAGAAGCAGCCTTTTGAATTTTAGAGTGACTGATATTCATGACCTTTTCCTCTTAGAAGTGAAGGACTGTCTTTAAAACACGCTCTGCCTGCGTCTGGGGATGCGCAGTGAGCTGAGCTGCTCTTGAAAACAGGACTTGAAAGGACTTCACTTCCCAGGGTCTTGGTCTGGGACCAAGAACTTACCCTGCGAAGGGAGGGGAGTTGGGGGTTTGCTCATTCAGGGTCAGAAATAACATGTGAGGGATCACAGGGAAGCAGGTATGCTTTCCATCTTGCTTGGCTGTGAGGAGCAAGAGCTAGATCCCCAACTCTAGGACACCCTGCCACATGGGCTGGGGATGGCAGGAGGGATGGCTGGCTGGAGGAGACCTGCCAGAGCCCCACTGCAGGTCCCATCTCCCACCATGGGGACCACAGGGCAGGACCTGTCCTGGTGCCAGCTGGGCGACGATAGCGCATAGCTCGTTCCCCTCCCAGTGTGCCTTGTGCTGGCATTTTGTGGTGGCAAACATTTCACCCTCTGGGAGGGCTTGAGAGCCAACGCTGCCGCCAGCTCATCTTGCTAATAGACTGAAACCCCTATAGCTGCCACAAGGGTTTGGAAAGCTGAA
Source organism: Ciconia boyciana (assembly GCF_034638445.1). Classification (NCBI taxonomy): domain Eukaryota; kingdom Metazoa; phylum Chordata; class Aves; order Ciconiiformes; family Ciconiidae; genus Ciconia; species Ciconia boyciana. The sequence goes on along the minus strand of NC_132939.1, from coordinate 54,740,817 downwards.
GCTGTGTTTTGCAGATCCAGCAAACTGTTGCAGTCTGCAACCTGTACCCTGCATGAGACAGGGGAGGAACCCACATGCCTGGTGCGGGGGATGAAAATGCTTCCTTAGCACAGATGAAAAATGAGATGAAGATACAAGTTATCTCTGTACACAAACTTACAAAGACAACATGCACAACCGAGCAAGGGGGTGGAGATGTTTTCATCACAGCTACAGGGCTCTTTCTTAGTTTCCTACATACCTGTAAGTAAACAAATATCTGACAGACTGGGGTCTGATTCTGCTTCCTTGTAGGAAATAGCAATGCCAGGCTTGTTACCTGCAGCCTTATTAAAAAAATCACAGCAAGATAAAATTCTCTATTAAATTATCAAAAAAAACCCCAAAAATAAAATCAAGGAGTCAGAAAAGATGATCATAGCAATCTTATGATCATACTGAACCTTTTAAGCTTCAAAATTATGGTGCTGTAGAAAGGTTACTATTTTCTGTGCAATATAAAAATGTCTGCTCACTACTACAGCATTATTATAATCATTATCACTAGTAATGCCTAAACCAAGGCAGAGTTTGTTTCCTGTCTACATAGTGGAGGGGAAGACCTGAGAATTGCAGACCCGCAGCTGAGAGTTAAATTAGGCTGAAGATATTTTTACAGCTTTTGGCTTATTTTAGTGTACCTCCTTTTGCGTGGATGCTCTTTACAAGCTGGAGCTCTGCAGCTGTAAGTAGGCACTGGGAAAAATCCAAGGAAACTTTCTCAAATACGTGCATTAGCAACTAGTCCTGAGGCTCATCTGCGGCTGTTGTACCTACTTAGGCAGTGTTTGAAGAGCTTTCAGATCATAATGAATTCATGCACCCTGCTTCATTTAAATACACGGAGACACCATTTTTCAGTGCATAATCCTGAGCTCTCCCATTTCATTTTGCACATCAAAACAGGAAGGTATTTGGGATCAGTCTGACCCCATTCACACTGCCATTACGAGAGAATAAAAACTCCTACTTCAACGAACTCACGAGGGGTTACACCTCAGGATGGACTGTTTGGTGCAGTGAGCAGCATCCAAAGGCTTCGTCCAGGCACCCTGGTGCCCAGCCAGGTTGGGGGGGAGCACAGCAGAGGGGCAGCACGTGCCTCTGCCTGCGAGCCCCCCACCCCAGTCTGGGTCCCAGCCCTGCAGCAGGGCAGAGCTGCATCTTTCTGAGCTGCATCTCTCACTCCCTTCGTTCATCCATCCACCGGCCTTACGCAAACAGAGGAAGGGATGACAGACTGTTTAGTGCAGACAATAAAGATAACACAAGGGCTTTTCAGAAGATGGGGGGTGGGGGAGGACTTTTGCAAGCATGGAGGAGGGTGTGTGTATTGATAGACACATCAGTTGCTGAGACTCACAGCAAATAATGGCTCTTACTTCGAAGAGGCTTCCCATCTGGCTACTTTTTAATGTAAATAAGTCTTTCAGCTCTATCACCTCCTTGTCCCAGTGGTGGACCTTAACATGCCCCCATACAGCTTTTGGGCACACACTGCTCTTACATGGCAAGAAAACTGTCCCTGCCTATGCAGAGGAGCCTTACGCAAAGGCGGAAAGTTACACACTATATACACATTCTGTGCTTACTTATACCTAGACCTAAGCTTTTTATCTCCCTTTAGTTAATGCAAGGGCACCTCCACAAGCATGGGGTGATGCACGCTCCTGGCTTGCAACACAGGGCTCTCTGCGATACAAGACTTGTCTCCTCCATGGCAGCCTATAAAGGTGCATGGAGTTCCCTGTAATGCCAGTGGCAGGGGCTTGGTTTGGCGCAAGAAGCTCTGACCACTAGTTACATGAGCCCAGAGATCTTCCCTCCTCCCTTTACATCTGAACCGGGCCCAATCCGGATCCCTCCCCAGGAGGAAAAGTACTAAAAAATATGAAAGAAACCCAGGGAGAAGAGATGCCTGGTCCAGAGGAGTTGCAGCTGGCCATGGTGTATAGCAGAGAGCTATCTGCAGATGTAGAGTGAGCCCTGGACTGGCTTAACACTTCTCCCATCACTGGCAGGGAGAGGTGGGGGTTGATGGCACCTAGTCCACCCTCAGTCCCAGGTGCCAAGCTCCCTATCTCCAAAATGCTTTTGATGCTCAAAGTGCCCCTCACCAGACCTTACTGCTGTGACAACTGCAGGCACTTCAGACCCACTACTGCCTCTTCACATCTGCCATGGCTGCTCCAGTATGCCAGCACACCCCAGGCCACGGCCACCTCCTCTCCACGACCCTGTCTCCAGCATGCTAGCCCTGCTCCTGCCTCAGCCAGGTTTGCCAGTCGCCGGTCTGGGGTCACAAGCTCTGTTCTGGGGTGCTTCAGAAAAGGTGAAAGGGGAAAGCCTGCTGCAGGCTGTGCCAGAGGTACCTGAGCAGGTGCAGCAGGCACCTCGCTGCCTTTTTGTGGCCCTCTCTGTGCAGCAGCTAATCCACAATGCAGATAAAGTACTTGTGGGTGACCGAGAGCTGACAGTACTGCCCTCTCCTGTGCTGGGGGGATCATGGATGGTGAACTGGCTGGAAGAGGTGGCTCTAGAGCAACGTCAGCAGGGCTTGTGCACGCTGCTGTCAGCAAGACCGCTTCTGATCACATATGGCCTGCGGCTGTTTTGCAAGAGTAAGCGCAATGGATGCAGCCCAGCACATGAACCACAGAATATGCCTTCCCGTGTAATTTAATCAGCTATAAATCATGAGTCACAACCAGGTGTGACATTTATTGAGTTCTGTGCAAGCCCACAGACAGCGTCCACACCTAGAAGACCCCAGCTCTGGAGTAGTTTGAACACAGTCTCTAAGCCATGTTGTCCATAGCTTGGTCTTTTACCCTCAGCAACTTTCTTGAAGAGTTCATCTCAAGCACAGCAGATCTCCCTCTCTGCATGTGCCTTATTGCTCTTCCTTTGAGCTAGCAGCATCCAAGCCTTCCCAGTGTTTTTCAACACCCTTTTCCCATCACCAGGATGAAGGATGGGAAGAAGGGAGTCCTGTTTTTCTAGATGTTAAGCAAAACGTGCATCTCAAACTCAGGCAGACTGCAGTCACCATGCACTTCAGGTGCCACTGTCCATCTCACAGGTGGACGGATCCAGACGAAGCCTCGCCCCTGCAGTTGAGGCTGACACCTGCCCTGTGATGTGAAGGGCACGAGGCCAGGAGATCTCCTGCGGCAGCAGCACTAGGAGCCGGCAAAGCAGCAGCAAATCCAGCTTTCACCGAGGTCCTCATGGTGGCAAGCTTGCCCCAGCAAGCAGGTTAAAGCCACCGTGGGTACCCCTACACTGCAGGGCAGGCATGCCAGGATCTTTCAGCCTCTTTTGAAAGTGTAGTGGCCTCAGCTTGTCCCTCGGTCCATGCTCAGGATACCTCTTATCTAAAGGAGAAAGTCCTTTCACAACCCCCCACTCCCCTCCCTGCCACTGCCCCTTGCCTGTAATTAAATAATAATGGACTAATGGAACATGGCATGATGGTAAGTGCTTAAAAGATTTATCTTTGTGTCTTCATTTAAGACATTTTAGTATCAGCCAGCAGTTTCCAGCCATCATGGTAATTTATTTAAATGATTTATGTGGAAAAACAAGACATTCCACAATACCTCTAAGACAGCTCCCGGAGCGCGGCTGTTGCTGGCTAACACTGCCTCTGGGAGCTGAGGTACTCATTTACACCTTGTACTTCACATCTCTGCGGGGGGGTGATTACCCCTGATAACAACACCCCTTGCCAGGGATTTTAAGCGTTTCTGCTTGAACAAATATGAAGCTGCATGGAATAATTTAAAAAGCACGGTGCACAGGAACAACATGGAAAATAATTATTTCAACGGTACTCAATGCTGCAAAATGAAATGACAGGAAAAGAAACAAACCCCAGAAGGTTTCCCCAAAGTAAAACCAAAACATATTTAGGGACTTCAGAACAAAAATGGTGGCGGTGGTGATTAATCCGTAGGAATAGTCAGACACTACCCCATTAAAGCTTTCAGAAGCATTGACTGAGAGCAGCTGCAGAAAGTACATTTTTGTTCCATAAAACAGTGGCGAGCCATTCTACAAAAACAAACAACCAATTTAAAGGATCACCATTGCCTCTAGAACTGCCTGGTTTATCCATTTGCAGAGAAATATTGCCAGTTAAACAAGACTGCAGTGTACTAAAGCCTGGCTTGTCCCATTTTTGAAGCCCTTCAGCGAGAAGTGCCACTGATTCCTCCCTGGACTCAGAGTGATGCCCCTGCATGTTACATCGATTTACAGCCTGGGAGTCCAACCCCCATCACCTTCAGCTTTACTGCAAATGCCTTCCCAATACCAATGACATGATATATCCATCTGTATGACATCCTTGTCTACCTGCATGGGGCTAAGGGGACTTTGAGACCCAGCCTCCTACCAGTCATGAGTTGCCCAGCTGGACTCAAGGCAGTCTTCAGTAATTTCTGCCCCGCAGAGACGGGGCGCGGGATCCTGCACAGTGCGGCAGGCTGGCTCACCTGGACCCACGCAGGGCAGGAGGGTGAGCAGAGCATAGGGCAGAGCCCAGCGTCGGGATGCTCAGCTCACACCCAGGGCACTGGGGAGCTCTCCCGTGCACCCGCAGATAACCTGTGCGCATGAGCGTGCTTCCAGTCTAGTTGTGGTGACACCTCAAACAGCACATCAGAGAGCTTTGGATGGAGCTTGCTCAGCTATCCTCTAAGCATTTGTGGTTTCCACCCTCATTTCATAAAGTCAGTAAGTAAATTAAGACCTTCAGAAGGTGGCTGTGACTTTGTTAGGGCCTTGAGTGTGTGCCATTACGGTAGAAAAGGGACAAACAAGAGACACTCCTGCCTGCATGAGGCACTGTGCAGTCCCACTGACCCTCTTTCCAGAGCATCAGTTGCCCAGCTGCTGGCACGCAACAAGTCGAGCAACGAGGCAGAAGGGAGCATTCAGCCTTGCTTTGCGTTTGCAGTCGGAGGCAAGTAGCAGAGCAGGAGGACTAGTCAGAGATCTGTTTCCACTTATTAAGTACGAGTATTTCCAAGATTAAATAGAAAGTTATTTTCTCCTGGGGACCACAAGGCCTGTTAAGCACGACAGAGGGCACGGCATGTAGAGTAAATCAGCAGACGCAGTGTCTCGCCACAAACTGTGCTCGAGCAGGGGATCTCCAGGCCAAGCACAGAGAGCACAAACCTGAGGGGGGCCTGTCCTTGCTCTTCTGCTGTCTGCTAGTTTAATGGACTGCCAAAGCTTTACTGCTATAACCTGAGCAAGCCCTGCTGGTGCTGCCTAGGCGGTAACATGCCCTGAAGCTGCTGCAAGCGTTTGCCATGTGTCTCTTCCCATGCCCCACCACACCCAATCCCATTTCTCCATCTCTGAGAAATTTCAACAGAACCAGCAGCAGTAACCTTGCTAGATAATATCTGTTTCCCAAGGCTGCTGCTGATGTGCACAAAGTTAAATAGCCTTCCTTCTGGCTGGGGACCCTGTTTCTGAAACACTTGAGGTTCAGGCATTTGTTCTCATTACACTCAGTAACATATTCCACCAGTAAAGACTTTCTCAAAAGCAATAAGTTTTCATCAGACTCCTTCGCTTTGATGAAGCCGTGGTTTTTGATAAATAATAAAAAACCCAACTCAGAAATAGCTATTAATTATTCATTGGAACAGCAACTACAACCTCAGTTGCCTCATGTCCCAAACCAATGCCCCAGTCAAGGGGGAGGATGGGGTGGTGGAACAAAATAGAACAAAACAAATAATTAAAAAAAACCCAACCCAAACCCCCAATTTGTTTCACTCTTTGCTCCACAGTTTGCTGAACCTGTAGGCTCACAATACTGCTTAAGCTCACTGGGAGCAAAGCTATGTGTTTACCTCTGTTACATCCCAAGGAAGTTACCATACTGTTACCAGGTAAATGAAATTAGTTTTGTCACCAGAGCAAGCTGGTGCAGGTTCTTGGCGATTAAAGAAGCCATGACAAGGTACATCAGTTGCAGTCCAGCCTATATTACTCGTATTACGTCTTACAAGAAAGGAAAGCTCTGAACAAGCTCTAAATTCCCTTGCAGGGACTCTGGGGCTGCAGTCAGGCTGCAGCGTTACTTGAGACAAGTTGGCAAAGGACCATCAAAGCACACAACATGAAGTACAAGCAGAGGGACCGGACATTTCAGGACCATTCTCATAACAGGTCAGTGTGTACCATAGGCACGAATGAGCAAGAAACTCCCACACCCTATATCTAGTTAAGCTCATGCCCATTAAAGGAGTCAGGATTTGCCTGCAATTTATCAAACTATGGTAGTGACAGGCGATACCTGCCACCAGACATTGATATTTTTCTTAATGACCTCTTCTGCAGGAGTTATTATCCCTAGTCTAGAAATAGGGAGGATGAGCACTTAGAGGTGAAGTGATTTGTACAAATTATCTCAGCTATTATGGAAAGAAACAACAAATGAAAACCACACCATTTGCTTCCCAGGCTCAGTGTGCCCATGAGTCTTTGCTCTCTGTTACTGTCCTTTCTTATAAGTACAGGAAAAGGGAAGGTGGTTGAGGTAGGAAGACCTACATTCCCTTTTTGCATAAGTTCCTTCTAATAAGAAGGGAGGTTTATCCTGGAAAGCAAACTTTATCCCTGATTATTGCTAAAAAAAAAAAAAGTAATTGCAAGGGTATATATTTGTTTTAAGAAGTGTTGTGTTGTTCACTAGTGCATGGAGAGGGCTGGGGGAGCAGAGAGGAAAGGTGTTTCTCTTTGCTCACAAGGCTCCCATGAAAGCCATAGAGGAAGCCTCCTAATTCAGTCAGAGACAGCAGATAAAACTGCATTCGGGCTCCTACGGCGTGGTCGCTGCAGAGGCAGCCAGCCAGCCACAGCAGCACCTTTGTCTCCCCCAGCTTCCTCCTACCCCCAATATATTATATGGAGACATTTTCATTATATGCTTGAGAAAGACGTTTGTGCCAGCTTTCAAGTCTTCATATGCATCAGTAATTCCTCTTAAGATAGGAGAGGGCTTTTGTTACTGATTTAGGGCTTTGTACTTAAAAGTTTTTATAAGCCAGTGCTAGGAAAATTAAAAATGGGTATATTTTTGGCACATGGGACCAAAATGTTGAGGTGTATGGTTGAAAGCCAATAATAAAAGAAACCATAGAATGTAAACAAATACTTGTTGGGGAAAAAAAAAACAACACCACCCCCCCCCAAAAAAAAAAAAACAAACCAACAAAAAAACCCCCAACAAACAAACAAACCCCAAACCAACAACAACAACAAAACAAAAAGCCCATACACCACTGTCTGTAGTTTCTTACCTCCCCCAAGGAAATCCACAAATCCACTTAGTGGCCTGTCTTTCTTTCTCTCTGGAGTCTGATTCTCCTCTCATTTACACAGTTGTAAATCCAGACTAATTACTTTGAAGTCAGAGGAGTTTGAGGAGTTCAGAACACATGAAGTAGGAGAATAACTGGTCTCTCTATAAACAGAGACTCCCCAGCTGGACAGATCCTGATCCTGTTGATGTAGTAGGTGTTTCCCATTGAGTTTAACAAGAGCAGGAAGAGCCATTTCATGCAGTTAAGTTACACTTGCAGCCAGACCTTCTACTGACTCCGTGGGCTCGGCTCCATGGAAGTTACATTGGTCTCCAGTGCCAGAGGACTGGGGGTTTGATTTTGTGCATGCTGGCGTACCTCAGCAATAATCTGAATAAGTAGGTGAATTCCAAGTAAGGTCCATTATTTGCAATGATAAATATCTGTGTTATTTGTCATCAAAACACTGATTCCTGTTTTATAGCTTGAATTGGGCAAATCACTAGCAATAAAATATCGTTAGGCCTCCAGCTGAAAGTTTGATAGCTGATAGGCAGTTTGGAATATTAATTGATGCAATTAAAAGGTAAAGAATACTTTGAGGAGATATCCTAAGGACAACTCTGGCCAGGCACCAGAACAAAGTCAATAAATAGGTGTCAAATGGGTACTAAGCAGAAAAGGCAATGGGTCTTGCTATTAGGAGAGTATGTTGCTTCAGATGCAGTAATAAAATGACAGTGTCAAAAGGCTGGATAAAAATCTGGAGTTCTGGAAAAGAGTATCTTAGCTATCAGAAGGGTTTGTTGATTCCTATAAGTATCATATTCATCTGTAAAATCTACCATCTTTACATTGTTGGGGTTTTTTTAAGAAACACAAATGCTTTTTTACCTTTTTAAACAGAATTAATCTTTTGTCTTTTAAAACTAATAGGTGGTGGAAACCTCAGTGATATCTTGGAATACAGGCTGTAGAGAAGATGCAGAAGTTGAAACCAAAAAAATGATTTATAGAGCTGAAAGTGCTAAGTATTTTTCTTCTGTTTGCATGCATGGAAGTAACTGACTTTATCTTCCTTTAACATACCACAGCCTACAAGATGCAGCACTTTCCTCTCACCGTGCTATCTCCTGAGCATAGATAATACTGGAAATGATGGCTCTTAAAAACTATTGACATGGCCTAAATGCTGTGGCATATTGTGTTTGCTTTGACCAAACCAGGCAGAAAGTCAGGCATGAAGCCAGCTGGCGTGTCCAGCTGAGATGGGGTGTTCCTGCTGGTGGAGTGTGGACTGACAAAACCACTGAAGGGAAGCACAACTAGGAGTCATTTGGTAAATTCATGCCCACAAAAACATTATATAATAACATCAGCGCTGCCATATTGTCCAGTCTAGAAGGAAACCACATAACCACAGATTTGATTGAGCTTCTGCTGGGAAGTCAATGTAATCATCACCTTCAAAAACGGGTCTGTTGTCTGTAACAGAGAGACAAATTGCTTAAAATAGCTTGAGCAGTTCAATTATTCTTACCTATAACAAGATTGGAAATAAATTTCTCTGGGTGCTTCTTATCATGTTCCTTCCTTTTGTCGCACTAGATAGGCTGCTTGGCTTTAGCAGGTCTTTTGACTCCCTGAGTTGAGGAAGTTACCCTTTCCAAACAGCTGGGTCCAGGGCTTATTATATCCCATGTTGCTCTACAGGGAACTTTGGGAGCAGGCCACAGGCAGGCCAATGTGAAAAAAGGTGGCAGAGATCTGCAAGATGTCATTGGCTTCAGCTATTTTATCAGCACATATTACACAAAGCAGAACTTGCCCTTAATATTCTTTTGTTGTTCTCACATCAAAGGGCTAAATTATGCCCCCTAATATGTGTAAGAGGCTTTTCAGTTATCTTTCTGATGCAAATTATATCATTTTGCATTATCCACTGATTATCTGCAGTTTGAAAAGTACAGCAGATGTTGTGCAAAGCCTATATGTCAGTTCTCTCCTCTGAGAACAGCATCCAAGTAAGCAAAATTGAAACAGCCCCATGGTGAATTCAAGTTTAGCTGTAGCTCAAGGGTGGAATCAGTCTGGGCTTTAGAGAATTTGTCAGGTGTTTGGTGAAACTGGGATTAAAGCTCTGGTTGTGCCCAGCTCAGCACCTGGACATGTACCTGGTCTTCTCCAGCACATACATCCTCTCCCCTTGCTAGATGCCTATATTTAGGACAGTGCATCATTACATTTAACAGGCGCTTCAGGTCCATTAGACGGCAGCCCAGCGTGAGATCTGCCCTCAGCTCTCATTGCGCAACACAGAATAAGTTGCATTTGTGGCAACATGCCGACAATGCCAAGGTTAATGAATTAAAGATGTATAACAAAGAATGCTTAATGAAGTCAAATTATGAGTGATTGTTTTATGAGGTGGCATTTAGTATTAAGATTAATCATTACAAAGTAAATCCTCTACCCACCTCTGACTGGGCTCTTGCAGAGGTGCATAGCATTTCAAAATCCGGATGAGCTGAGAAAAAGCAAATACTCAAAAAGTCTGCAAAGCAACATCAGTCAAATGTATTATTTACTGGTTTTAAGGAGCAGTGATAGGAACGTATGGGGGGAAAGAAGGAACAATATCATGACTCCTTGCCTTGTAAATTTTATTATCATAATGTGGATAGACCATCTTTCTGGTTTTGCCTGTGTTAAATCTCAGCAAACTGGCTCCTTTGCAAGTTCAAGCTTTTGTATGTCTATACCATAGCCTGAGACTGTAGTCTACAACTATTAATTTAATGGTGGTTCTGGACCATATCTTGTTATCTAAGTCAGACATATTAAATTATGACAGAAGACCTCTCCAGAAGTCCACTGAGGGCACATCCTCAAAATAAGAACACTGACAGATGGTCGAACATCTGAGACAGAACTGTTTCCCCAGGAAGGAGTGAGAGGAGCCTTTTCACCCAGTCCCATCTATCCCTCTGAAAGTCTGAAGTTTTGTCAAACTCACCCAGTCCTTAACTCACGGAAGTTAGGGAAGATGTGGCTCTGTAGGGCTCTCCTTCTTCCTCCTATGCCGAACAACCTACAAGGTTGTAATGGGACCGCAACATGCCTAACACAGGCCTTGAGCACACATCAAAGGGCAGAGTATGAAAGGCAGCTGCCAGAGCTGGAAGAATCACTGTCAGCTCTTTCTCTTTGCCAAAAAGACTATTGATTCTCTATACTCGCTCCTGTAGCTTGGCTGACAGGTTCATAGGACAGCAAAAATCTCAGCTAACAACAGTGCTGCTTCAGCCAGTTGTTCTTAATAACACTGCCAAGGAAAGATTTATAGACAGGAGCTGAACAAGGCAAGAGGGTATATTTTTTTTTAATGTAAGCACGTATGTCAGGACAGTTTGCTTGCGTACCAGTTGTCTCATATTCTTTTCCACAAAGCTGCAATAATACAGTCTCTCTGGAGTATTTGATGGGTAAGAGGTGGTATATGAAGCTGGGGTAAGACGATATACATAGAGCTGGTTGCTCTATGTGTTCCCTCACATAGGAGCAGCTGTACAATAGCATGGGTTCTTAAATCATGACCTTCTAGACTGAGGACTAACCCATTCCCCCTTGAAGTTAATTAGAAAACTCTTGTTGATCTATATGGAGATTGTATGCTTACCACAGTCAAGGCTTGGCCCTCAGTATGTCCTCTTTCCCTAAGGCCATCAGCTTGTTTGGCTGTTGTTGCCACGTGCACACGTTCTTCAAAATCAATAACCAGGTCCTTCCACATGACCTCTCTGCTTTGTCAGATATCTATACCACGACCTTCTGTTTGAGATACACTACAAAACCTGGCACAATGCATTGGCAAATAAAGGCAATACAATAAAAATGGGAACAAAGGTGACTGGTTGGATGCTTACTGCGGTGGTAGAATATACATCTGAAGAAGGAATAAGCTGTGCTGAATATACGATAGCTCTGATTTACTATACTTTCAAACCATAACTTAAATACCTCGTCTTTTTGAGCATGGTCTGTAATATTTTTTCCTCCCGCCTTAATGCAGTCCCTTCTATCCCTTATCTTTATGTGCCCTCTGTCCTCCAGCGAATATCTGGGTGGAAATACCAACCAGCACAAAGCGTCTTGCAGGCTGGCAATTTGGGCTTTACAGAGCTTTTATGGGAGCTATAAAGAAGACACCCAGCACAAATAGGCTGATATCTGAGATAGTGCCTGCACATCCTTGATATGTGACTTTGACCGTGACAATGCCACAAGATGGAAATAGACATTTGTCAAGATTTGCCCATCAAAAAGCAGCAGAAAGAAGCACAAGCTTCTTTCGTTCTGTTTTCTTTTCTTTTTGAAAATCACCTTTCAGTAAAACACATGGGTGAAAGTCATGTTTATTTTGAACTTTAAGTCTTAGCTATTTGTTGGGAAACATCAGGCAGGTGATGTTTGGAGAACTTTTGAGGACTTAAAGCCTCTCACTTTGGTCTTCCACAGCATATATTCAATACTGGAACAAAAAGCCAGCATCCTTGACAGCAAAACATCACAATCTTGTAAAAAACGTCACCCCTCTTGGATTCTGGCAATGCACTGAATGGGGATTGAGCTTTGAACTCTGAGACTACAAAGGGTGCCTGGTTAGTTTCAGTGCCAGGGCGAGGAAGTCCCCTGGAGACCAAGTATTGCAGGAGGAGAGTTCAATCACTAAGGTGTTTCCAGGCTGGATTAGGCAGAAATACATTCACAGAATGTGCTGACAGGTTTCCTCCAAGCAGGAACCAATTATAAAAGAAAGGCCATTTGTTTCTGTAAGTGCAAATCTAATTTCTGGTTATTCTCCTGGATATACAATATAGAAATTATCCTACTTTAATAGATAGGGATGGATCCTAAATTGTGCCTGAGGCTCCCAGTACTAAGCAATTATTTCTTCCTTTTTCTCACCCCAAAGCCTTAGGCCACTATATTAAAAATAACAATACCATTCTAAAAGATTTGACTGTCACTTTGCTGAACAGTGGTTTCTGGCTAATAGGACACAGTTCACATTCAACCTGAAGAGGCCTATGGTAGAAACCATTAAATACACCAATTAGGAATGAGATGGAGCAGTCCCCTAGGGACCTTTGCTCTCTGATGTTCTCACTGCCACTGGAAGAATAAATAAATGCAAAACCTGTCATCCTAGCTAATAAATCCAGAGAAGAGACAGAGGTTACAATTACACAATGGGAGTTAGCCCATGTTTCAATGATGTTTTGCTATTAAATTTGCCTTCCTGAAAGGCTTTTGATGACTGCAAGAAAAAAAGAGGTGGCAGACTCAAAGCATGTGACCCAGCAGTCTGCTGGTCACTAATCAAGCACAGAAGAAATTTTTATTTATAAGGTACCAGTACCTTTCCTTTGGAGGAGAATATGAATCAGAATTGACCAGTCTACAAGGGGTACAGATGTTCCCCAACCAGGCAATGTCATGGACTGCAAAGGACCCTCCAGGGGGTTATCAGGTCCCCAGTAACTACAGCAAGGAGGAACCAGGGGAAGGGGAAGGATTCAGCGTTACAGTGCCACGTGGCAACAGACCTCGCATGGGGCGTTTGAACCCATACTCCTTTTACTGGGACGTTCTTCGTGCCCCAGTCTTGTCCTGCTACAATTCTGATCACTGCTTTATGAACACTCAGATTAACGTCTGACCTCTCATGATCTAAAAAAATAAATTTTTTACGTGTTTCAAACCTCATATTTAGATAAAGGCAAACATAAAACAGTGCTCTGGAGATACTTTTTTAAGTGGAATTAAATTTTATATACATTACTAGAAGATGACGTGTTGGCTTCAGAGATACAGAATTCCACCAGATTAAGGTGGAAATTTTGCTGATGGGAAAGCCGTGAAATTATAGCTGGAGTCTGCAAGGCTGGGAAGGGTGACGTGCTAAAAATGTTTAATGCTTCTGAGTGTTGCTGTATATGCATGAATCAAAGTCAACTAAGAAGACAGCCAGTGTTAAAGTCATTAGTGCCAATTACTAGTTCAAGGAGTTAAGAAACAGCAATGGAAATTAATGATTTAGGGCTCTTATAACACAACCAGAATGAGTGAGCTGAAGTGCTGGTTAGAGCAGCCAGTATGATGGATACACTGGGAGGCTGGTTTAGGCAAGAATGGAGAAACTCTGGTTTTCTTACAAAGATTTTCGTTCTTTACCTCCATCATATGTCTTCTATTAACTTTCAAGTATAAAAGGAGCTGGATATTTCTGTATGGACCAAACTGCAGCAGAAATAAATAGAAAGGCAGCTTTACAGTGTGCAGGGATTCCTGCTAGCTGCCCTATGAGGGCAGATTTACAATCTTTTTTGCAACACAGAAGCAACCTAAAAAGGCCAAATCTGAGGATCTGACCCCTGCTTGAAAAAAATAATTAGAAATAAGTGAAGTTATAACCCTTCTCTGGCACCTTTTCCATTCGCAACCCTCAAAGTGTTTTACAAACGTTAACTTAGTGCAGAGCCCAGGAGAGCTTCATTACTTTTCCCCTGCTCTCTATTTTACAGGTGAAAAAACAATGCAGAGGTGAAATGTCTTTCTCAAGGTCACATACAACCGGCCTTATAACCACCAACTTCTACACTCCTGCTCATACCACTAGATCACACTGACAAGTTAGCGTGATAGTTCCCAGTGTGAAATGGTCTCCTGGGAATGAAATGTGTAACCCGCTAAATATACAGCTTGCCTACATTTGCTTACTTTTAAAGTACATCTTTAAATAATACATTTTCAGTGAGCAATCTGAATAGTTCATACTTTATAACATTAAATCATGGCAAGGTGTTTTTGTGAAGTCAAATCTAATGAAATGACTGTTAACTTCAAACAAGAAGTTGAGCCTGTGAATCATTGAAGGGTTTATCTCTGTCAGATTTGCAGTTACACACATTAAAAATTGATCCACTTCTTATATATATTTTGCTGTAGTTGAAGTTATCAAGGTTATAAATCCTGAACAGTTCCCAAGCTTGCAGTGAGTAATACCAATTTTAGAATGACAATATTTAGAATAACCTTTCTTTTTGCACTAAAATGCATTTTTCTCTGCAACCTGCATCTTTAACCTCTGATATTTTCCCCTTCGCAAAACACAAAGACTTCTGTTTTACTTGTGTATTTTAGAGATCACCAAGAAGCAATATACTTTCTGTTTCTTTTCACTGAGTGATTGCCTTTGAAATCACTTTAAGTGCAAGGCATGAAATACTTCTTTGTGAGTTTACATACCTCTTCCAAAAGCAGTGGACATGCCAGGTCAACATATTCAAAACAGATTTGGTTTGGGGTTTTTTCTGTATTTAGGTGTCTGATTTGGAGTGTCTGAAAAGAGCCTGATTCAAAGGGTGGATTTTCAGCTTGATACATGTTCCAAAAGATCATGTATATTTATATATGCAGTATGTGTGCCTATGCATTGAGCTCTCTGAGCGTGTGACTCTGGTTTCTGCTGTGAATGTCCCCAGCCCCAATGAATGGAATCAAAATCACAGATTCCAAATCCTGTATTTTGGTGGGAGGTGAGCTCAGGTGTCCCGTCTCATCTGGCCATCACAGTGTCGAGCAGTACCGGGTCACCTCCTAGGCCACAGCTTCTCCCATTCAGAAGAAATAGCATCATCCACTTGAGCATCCTCCATGGGAGCTAAGATTTTTCTCTTGCTGCAAATTCCTCCCAGTGTTGTTTCTCCTAACTATTCATCTCCAGCCTTCAGATTTTTCTCACTCTTGGATCTATTTTTAAAACCTTTTTTTTCCTATGATATATAATCAGCACTCACCTGACAGGACAGTGTACTCAAGACTTATGAAAAAGCTGCTTTAAGACCACATGATAATAAATTCTCCTTAATCCCAAATATATGCGAGATACAAAGCAGGGCCCACAACCAGCTTTATAGAGAGCATTAGCGTCACCAGTTTAAAGGGAATTAAAAGGAAAAATAATATTCCATCCCTGAGGAAAAATCCAAGTGGTGCATAAGACCAAAAGGTACATTGCTATAGGGAATTACTTATGAAATAGATTTTTAGTTCAAAATAAGGAAATCACCAGGCATTGCAGAAGGATTATATTGATCAAAAATAGTCTTCTGAAGTATCAGGATCCAAAGAAGAGCTGAAGTAAAAGCCACGAATGAAAGGAAAGTAAGCAAGCTTGAATGCAGGAGAAATTCCATCTTTCATTTGCAGCAAAGATTGTTTGTGATCAGACTCCCGAATAAGACCGATGCTACATGCAGTTGGCAACATTTGAAAACTGACTTATAGCTATGATCCATAACAGTGCTAGATTTATTGACCACCTGCTGTGAAAACAGATCTCTTTTTTTGCAGCAAAACCTCAGCTCGCCATTTGTGAAGTATCTCCTGTGTCATTTTCACAATTTCCTAGAAGACGTGATTAACCAAGATGCCAGCGCTGCTCCATTCCTGCACGCTCACCAATCAGTGCATAATTCCTAGGATGCCAGGTGAGACCACTGAACCTCCTGTTGAGCTACTGAAAGTGAGTATGCTAAAAATATTTAGAGAGATTTATCTGATTTCTCCACATGAAGTTCTCTATAATTTATCACTTCAGCTCATACTTATTCTGTTTTCTGCTTTGTTTTATTTTAGAAGGGGGCCTTTCTCTCCTGGCTTTTACCGTAAGCACATCAGAGATTTGGATCTATCATATAACCATGGAATCATAGAATATCTCAAGTTGGAAGGGACCCATAAAGATCATCAAGTCCAACTCCCTGCTCCTCGCAGGACTACCTAAAACTAAACCATATGACTAAGAGCATTATCAGTGCACTTCAGTCCCTGTGTTTAGCTGTTTGCCCTATCTGGTAAACCAGCAGACTTCTCCAGTTGTTCTGCTGGGCACAGAGAGGCTGAAATGATATACATCTCAAATGTGTATGTATTGAGCAATAAAGTTACAGCATTCTCTTCTTTGCAAGTATGTATGGTGTCCATAAATACCCAGAGATATGAACGGGCACAGTGCTGGGGCAAGCAGAGGATTGATTCCTATTCTTCTGAGCTGCAGAAGAAGCCTGCTCTGCTTTGCTAAATCACAGTGAAACAACCCCCTCATCTAACGGTTATTTAATTTAATCCAACAGGTCCCCTTGGAACAGGCAGGTTTTCTGTGAGCAGTGGAAAGCAAAACCAAACATGACATTTTGGGGTATTCATCAAAAGCAGTTGAATGAATGAATGTCTGAAAATAAACACCAGTTTTTCTCCAATATTTCAATACCCAGGATTGGAGCCATGACAAATTTTAGAAATAAAAAGATCATCGGGTTTCCCTTGTAAACTACTGACAAATAAAAGTGATCTGTTAAGTTTATTTGAAAACTTGTGTTTACTTAGCATTTTAATGGAAAGTCTTACAAGCATAGCAACAGCCTCATGGAGTTGCTGAATGCCGTGTATGCAGTAACAGCAACTATTTTTTGCATGAAAGTATGTCATAATCAGTACGGACTGCAGAGTGAAAAAGCAAAATACATACATGAACATACAGGTAGTGGATGAAGGTGCCATTCTGGATGACCCAGAAATGGGTCTCTTACTACATTTACCAAGCAAGATAACAAGGCACATTTATTTCTGACACTTCTAAATGGACACCAAAACTGACTACAGCACAAGCACAAGGAATAGATTGGTTGATAACAGAGAATAAAATTAAGTTTTACTATAAAGCAAGTCCAAAATGGCCAATCCTAGCCAGACTGAGATGTCAATGCATATCTAGCTACCTCACAGGTGATGTTGAAATAGAGAAATGGGTAGATTCATATGTGCTTGGGTGGAAAATTATCTGAAAATGTAAGCAGTCAGACTGGTACTGACCTGGTGTAATACAGAAGGCATAAATGATATTCACAAAAATGTCGGTGAATGGACTCATCACTGTTTTGAGATGTATCACAAAAATCTCAATGAAGTAAACGTTGTTGTCTTAGGCTGAGCACTCAACAATGCTGCTCAAAATCATTAGTTGTCTTTGGAAATCTTGATCCTTGTGTGTGGAGAGCCATTTGTAGGTGAGTGGATTTTTTTAAAACAAATACATTGTTATATAGCTATGTAAGTAAGTATATAAATAAATTAATTTATTCCATTCAAGAGAGGGCTGTGGGTATGTTATATTTGTCTCCACTGAGCACAGAATAAGAGCTTAAGAGCCTGTGGGAAGAAGTAAGGGATGAGTACCCCTGAAAGAGGGAGGCAGGATGAACTGGATTCTTGTGCTATTGCCTGTCTTGTGTATTGCTTACTGCACTTTTCCTGCTCAGTTCTAGTTTCACAGGACTTAACCCCAGGCAGAGATTAAATGGGAACTTTTAAAGAGTTTAGACAAACTTACTGAGCCCGTTGCATGCAACAGGACGTTTTCTTTCAAAGGTGATTTATCTCTTCTATGTGGCTGGAGCAATAAATACCCTGCAAATGAACTCCATGCTTGCTCATAAAATAAAATCCACATTAATCTCAACTATCAGAGGCACCTATAAATTGAATGAAAGTGAAACAGGGTAAAGAGGGTTTGGAAACAACAGCTCCATCACTAGCAACTCAGCACCAGGCAGACATCATGGCAATGCTGTCTGAGTTCAGCCGTCGTGAGGCCTCGGAGAACTGACTCTTGGGTCACCTTTGACAAGGCTGAACATGAAACTTCAGGTCTCCATGAGCCACATGCAGGTCCTGGAGACCACTGCGGGGAATAAATATCTCTGCTCCAGGAAGGAGGTCAGTAGGAAACCTGAATAAAAAATTCAATAAAAAACTCAATGACAAAAAGTCAACGGGAGGGCACAGAAGCAAGTCGTTGGAGAGAGGGAAGAGGGACATGGACAACATAGCAGAGGCTTTATATTTTAACACAAGGCACTATCGGTCCTCACAGGTCAACAGAACCGAGCTAGTTCACCTCATCCAGTTGATGGGTATGAGCCACGGGTGTGTATACGCTATCTGTGAGTTATCCTAGCTCTGTCTTTCTGCAGCCAGCCTTCTGGGAGAATCACATTATTTAAGTCTTCTATAAAAAACTGGTTCTAAATGTCCTTCCTTGGGTTAAAGGTCAATACCGTTCTGTTCGAGCTAGCTCTGAGGAACTTCTCACATAACTAAACACACAGAATTCCCTACAAGCAGTGCCTCCGTCTGATGCCAATGGGATGGCATGGAGGGAGCAAGGGTCGTTCCAGATTTGAGAGCTAAAGGTAAGGAGGAGAAGGAAAGCAGAATACATTGCTATTTCAGAATTTTGGGGCAGCTATTTTTACTGGGCTGTGAAATGTGGTGAAATTGCTATAGTTTTCTTAGCCTGAATAAATGTATTCATCAGGGCCCCTTTTCATCAGAGAGTACTGTATGCAAGTATCTGTAGGTGCATGGCCCCCTACACCCTATGGATGATACACAGATTCAGTGTTAGATATACACTTATAAAGCCTCCTGAACTGCCATCTAAACAAGCATCATTTGCCAGCAGATTTGCAGCACTCTGATATTCTGTGCTCCAAATCAGTCCTGGGTGAATTCCATCCCCGCAGCTCACCCATTTTTCTATTACAGCTAATCCAATTACCTCAGACTCTTATCTTCCTACCAGTGAGCACATATGTCATCTTCCTCATGCAAGTCATCCTGTAGAAAAGTTAATGAGCATATTTATGTGAGAGAAGTTATGGACCAAAGTGTTTATGGGCACAGGGGTTTATTACCTTTGTGGTAAGCAAGGCAACATACTGATGGACAAGATGGATGAGTGTAATTTAAACAAATGAAAAGGAAGCATGAATGAGTACCTGAAAAAGGATAAACCTCACCCCCAGTTCAGACTGGAAATAGCACAAAGAGAAATGTTATTGAAAGCAGATGGTTGACACTGGAGAAAGCTTTTGGACACAAATTTTCCCCCTTTCCAAAAGGAAACTATGTAGAGTGCCCATTGGCATGGAGTTTCACATCCTGTAGGTGCCAGCAGGCTCTGACGGTGCTCACCAGAACTCTCTGCTTGAATCAAGCCAAAGCTAAAACTTGCCTAAAACCTGTTTCTAGCTAAAACTGGTTGTGAAGAGAGGAGAATCAGTCTTTTCTTGCACTTGAGCTAGTTACAGAAATGAGTTTGAACTGTGAGAGACAGAGGATGTTAGCAGAGCTGAAGGTGCCTGAAAGACTCCGCACGCAGGTGGCTCACTGCAGGCAGGTTACCCCACTGAAGACGGCACATGAAAATGCACCCAGAGAGTTTGTCGGCTGTGCTGGTTTTGGCTGGGATAGAGTTAGTTTTCTTCACAGTAGCTAGTATGGGGCGATGTTTTGGATTTGTGCTGGAAACAGTGTTGATAACACAGGGGTGTTTTGGTTACTGCTGAGCAGTGCTTACACAGGGTCAAGGCCTTTCCTGCTTCTCACCCCACCCCACCAGCGAGTGGGCTGGGGGGGCACAAGGAGCTGGGAGGGGACACAGCTGGGACAGCTGACCCCAACTGACCCAAGGGCTATTCCACACCATATGACGTCATGCTCAGCATGTAAAGCTGGGGGAAGAAGAAGGAAGGGGGGCACGTCCAGAGTGATGGCGTTTGTCTTCCCAAGTCACCGTTAGGCGTGATGGAGCCCTGCTTTCCTGGAGATGGCTGAACACCTGCCTGCCCATGGGAAGGAGTGAATGAATTCCTTGTTTTGCTTTGCTTGCGTGCACAGCTTTTGCTTTCCCTATTAAACTGTCTTTAACTCAGCCCATGAGTTTTCTCACTTTTACTCTTCTGATTCTCTCCCTCATCCCACTGTGGGGGAGTGAGCAAGCGGCTGGGTGGTACTGAGTTGCCGGCTGGGGTTAAACCATGACATAGGTTTACCCCAAGTAATTCCAACCAAAACCATTCTGGTGCAATTTTTCTCTTTCTGCAGCTGTGTGGTGGCTTATTTTCTAATCTGGCAGTGGTGAGTTCAGCTTCCAGATTCAAACAGCGAAATGAGAGCCAATAACTGCTCATAAGAGATGCTTGGGAAGAAGTCTGATGACTGAGTTACATTTGAAAAGATGAGGAGGGCGAGACCTGTACTAGCTGAGAGGTAATCATGCTCCAGCACCATAAAATTGGAGAGAAAGGACTAATGCATGCTCTGAACAGTGATGCCAAAGCCCACCAGAAACAGTGCAGGGTGCAAGGATGAATGCTCTGGTACTCTGGCGTTGCACCCCAGCGAGTGCCTCTGCACCACCACCACCAGTAGGGCTGGGCAGAGGGGGAGGTCAGCACTGGGTTAACTCGTAGGAGGAAGGAAGAAGGAAAAAGGGGGAAGAGAACCACCCTGTTTGCTCTGGGACCCAAACCAGCTCTTAGCTGCTCTAAATAGCTCCATGTGGGATTGTCAGTGTAGCTGATGCTGGATTATTCCAGCAAAAATGAGCATTATGAGAATACATTCAAGTGCAGGAGATGGATAGGGCAAACCAGCATCTGGTAAAACAGCTTTGTTGCGAGGCAATTCTTTTACTCAAGAGTAAACATTTTTTCCCCCAGGCAAGAAGTCATCCCAGCTAAAATGCCCCATAATGAAAGGAGCCATAGGATATACCATCTTCAGGAGCCTATTTCCTCTCCCACTGGGAGGACACATTGCAAAGACCTTCAAAAAGACAATGAGGGTTTGTTATGGAAAGCATGGCAGGCCCAGGGCTTCTCCTGGCCAGGAAGGTCCTAACTCTGGTCACGTCCCTTTCTGAAGGCAACAAAGACAACGGGCTTCTGCCTGCAATATCCAGTATACAATAGCAGAATTACGTTCCTATACATCTAGGACAAGTGTGTAGAGCTGAACTCTGGATTTCCAGTTCACTGGACAGTGCTGTACAGGTGTGGGCACACACAGGCTGCTGCAGGCATTTCAGCTCCTCTCCCACAGCTGGGACTCTGCAGGATTGCCACTGTCACCTGGCCGATTTATTTAGGGGAAACCAGAAAATGGCAGCTAAGGAACTGATTAGATAAATAGCATAGTGTTTCCAAGAAAAATTAGGCTGTCCTTTGCAAACAAAGATACTTCAAAGACAGAGGATTGCTTATCAATTTCCATTAATGCTGGCATTTTATACCTTCTCACTGGGTGCCTCTTCTGCTCTTCAAGCCCATAAGTGTGCTGGCGCATCACTGCCTATTTCTCAGCATTTGACCAGGGCCTGATTAAGTGAAGCCCCAATATTAGCTCATCCTTTGGCACTGGAGTAATAACCACAAGGAAATAATATTCATATTAGACAGCCACTATAGCTTTGGATACAAAGAAAGCGAAATGGATGCACTTGTTCATAAACAGAGAAATGTTTCCTCTGATTATGGGTTTCCTCCGATTATGGGTTTCCTCCCTGCTCATTACAAACAATTGTCAACTATTCCTGCCTATGGGTATATCAAGATTACTCATCACCAAGTTAACAGCAAGGCGATCCACAGTTGCTTCTGTAATTCAGGTTTAGATATTACAGCAGCACGAGTCAGAAGGATTAGATGAGAAGGAGGGTATGCTGAATACAGGGAAATATTATATGCAAATTGTGATTATTCATGACTGAGTCACAAAAAATATGTATTCAAAATCTGTCATGATTTAAAGTTTTAACAATACAATGCTTTGCATTTATGTAATGACTTCCATCGGAGGATCTTGAAACGCTTCGGAGGCACTGAGATGAATGCAAAATAATGTCAGTCTGACAGGGGGGCTTTGGGTGCATTTCTTTTCAAATCAGCAGCTAGCAGGGGGTGATGCACTTGGGATTTGGAGCGAGGGAGAAGCTAAAGGACATAGGAAGTGCCAGCAGAGGCCTAACAGTCAGCTGAACAAGACTGGACCTTCAAACACAGGGACAGACGAAACAGTGCGAGGGGCAGTCAGCAATGTGAGAAGTACCACGCGTTAGTGTGTTACCTCCCGGGGAGCGAGTGTCCCCAGCCAATGCTTCTGAGACTCTGTGTGTCTGTGTGCTTAGGAGGATGCTGTGCCAGGGTAAGCTGAAATGTGTTGTCATTAGCAAAGATCAGCTACTGTTGCCTCCATTATCTCTTCATAACACCTTGCACACCAGTTATCTCCCACCACTGCATCAGAGAAATGGATGGGAAGGTTCCTCAAAACAGTGGCTCCCAGGGGTTTCCAGGACATCAGAATGTGAAAAAACAAACTGCAAACTTAAAAAAAAGCACACAGACTCTTCCCCCACCTCCTGCACAGACAAGCAGGACTAACAAGCAAAAAAATGGAAAAAATGAAAACATCAGCATTCAAAACCTAGCCCACTTTGAAATGAAAACCATTGTGAAAATATGGCACAGGGTGATACTTGGTGGTCTGGGGAACAAAAAGGGCTGACAAAGATGGATCTGATCCATCCTCTAGTCCCCAAACAGGTTCAGTCTCTGTGGATCCTTATACATGCATTTCTAATATCCTTTAAAATATCTAGTGACAGAGTATTAAAAATCATATCCAACTCTTTTTTCTCTCTGATTATCTCACAGTGCCTACAGATAAGCAGCAAACAAATATGTTGCAAACACAGTAATACCCTGAAAATGTACTCACTAGCTGAGTATTATTAGTGCCAGCAAAAATGTGATATGGCCCATCACTCATCACAAGAAATCTCATCCCCAAAGACAGCATGGGAATTTTGCAGCATGTTCCTTCATCCCTTTTCATATAGGCTGAGCAGGGATGGTGGAAATTTAAAGCAAGAGAGAGCACACCTCAATCTGTGTGGAGTGTGGGCACTCACGTTAGGAGACATGGTGATGGAAACTTTAACCATCATCTTCCTGGGACCTCCTGAGAGCTCTCTCACTGTTTGGTGAGGCAAAGCAGACTGCAAGATAAAGAGTACTCCAAGGTGTAAGTTCTTCAGCTGGAGGAACTATGGACTGCCAGGCCCTATATAGAGAGCTTTCTGCTTCTACCTAGTGCACATACTTGTTAAGATGAAGAAGGAAAAAGAACAGATCAAGGACTTGAATGTTTCCAATAATAATGAAAAACAGAACACTATAATCTTAGAAAGCTAAAGACGGGAACTGAGATTTTATTGATAGGAGATAAATTTTTTAGAAGGCAATAAAATCTAACTCCACTGGCTGATCCAGAGCAAAACCAATGGTGTGTTGAAACTGTAGACTGATAAATGCCTGCTGATATTGGTGGCCTTAGTAAGAGGACATCCTAGTATCCACACATTTTGCATAAGATTCTGCCAGGGAAGCGATCCTGAGTTACAGTGACAACTTGTGATATAAAAGAAGTTACAGGCAGTGTAATTTGTGTTTGATTTCATGAAAACACCTAAAGCAGAGGCTCAAGGTAAAGTATTTTAGAACTTATACTTCTTTTCTTAGAATTGTAATTTTCTAAACATAGTTTTGTCTTTTCTTTATGTCTAGCTGAGAAAATTCTTTGCAATGTGTATGCCACCGGGCCTACCTCTGTGCTGAGCCTTGCTCCCAGAAAAATGCCTTCTGACCCTAGAAAATACTCAGAGGGGACAATGGAAACCCACAGGACAGCTTTCATCTATGTTCTTCAAAGGCCAAGCAAGGATTAGTGCAGGAGCCAGTCCTGAAAGACCCATATATTTGGCTGTCTTCTGTACAAGGAAGGTGACAAGGTCTGTCAGGCAGTCTGTGTGTCTGGCTTTTTGATAGTCAGCCTAAACCATGAGGAACCATGCTCCCAGCTACTGGCCTAATCTAATTAGACTAACCTAATCTAACAAGATTCTAGCAATATCTTACCAGATATGAACATAACCTACCACCTATGGTCAGCAGGCAGATCCCAGTATATCTTCTGCATACCAGAAAGTGTAGGCGCCGGTTTAGGTGTCTTTCTTCTCTCTTCAGATAGATACAGACCACACAGGATCTAAGAAATGACAGCAGCAGTCAACTGGATTGGTGTGCATGCCTCATGGTGACTTCAGACATAGATGATGCAGAAGACTTAGAGAGATTTAACACCCTGTAAAAGCCTAGAAATCACTGACAAACTGATGGATCTTCCTTCCCAGCTGTAGACAGAACCACAGTATATTTTCAGGAGAGTACAGATGTACTAGGCAGTTTTGAATTAACATATAAAACGAAGGCCTGTATTACATACCAAACAGAGAGTGGTTGGGAGAACTGGAAGCCGCTACCAGTAATGCCACTGGGAGCTGCCAATGTTTGTCCCAGCGCAGTGTTCGGTTCTCAGCATCCAGATGTTGGAGAGAAACTCTCCCCATTAGCCCCAGTGCTATCTGACTGCAGTGGATCCTGATGGCGAGCTCTGCTGCCAGTGGTGTCTTTGTGATAGTCCCCCACTAGCTATGACTAATAACTGATCAATAGCTCTTGCTATGAGGCAGATGGGCCCATTACAATCCGACCTGCTTGGCGTCTGGCTCTTAACTCTTAACCTCGGCTGACATAAAATATTCACCAAAATTCTGTGTTAGACATTGGCACAGCCTCGTATTTCTTTCCCTGCCATTAACAAATGTCACACATTTATCAGTGGCACAAATTGTCACATCCACCTCACCGCAATGAATGCCACATTTGTTGAATGTATTGTTAAAGAAACAGTAGAATGGCTTGTTACCAAAATCCACTCTGAAGCTTATGGGTAAGTGAAGAAAAACAAAAATAACTTGGGGTGTGTTTCTACGAGTATTTTCTTACAACAGTTAATAACACCTTCATGATTTCCTCTGGAAACCAAGGTCAGGCACAACTCACCCTGATGAAGTTTGGCAGAGTTTAGCCATGTTTTGCTAAATGGCAAAGGGCCCCCACGCTGCGTGCCCGAAGGAGTGTAGGTTTGCATGTTTGCTGCAGCCTGGAGTGCCCTTGCTAAGGGATCTCTGTGGAGGAGGCTACGAGCCCGGTCCCAGGGAATGAAAGTGGTACTGTAAGTGATGGGAAGGTGGGGGGCACTCACTGGTGGGGGGATTTCTCCAGGGCACACAGTTTACGTGCACATTCAAACCATAGTCGTACATGTACCGCAGTGATACAAACCTGAAACTCCTTTTACTTCAGCCGCCCACATAAGGACACACTCCTGCTCTTCCCTGGGTACAGGCTACACCTCACTTGGACGTCCAAGCATCTTCAAGTCTTCCTGATGGGGCTTGCAGGGTAGGTGGGATGGGGAATATTGAATGAAAACATGGCACACACATCTCAAAAAAACTCATTAAAAAGTTACTTTCTTTTCTCCTTTCAGTGACCATCCATATGTGCACATACACATGGGTAACTCTCTCCTTCCTCCCTGCACATGGATATTCCTCTCAGATCCCCTTGCACTGTGGGGTTATTCGCAGGTGAGAGAAAGGTCCAGTGCAATTTGCACAGGATTTTAACAATCAACTCCCTCTCCAAGAAGATGCATGTGTGGTGTGCACTAGCAGTAAAAGAACTGAGGGAGGCAGACCACCGAGAACAACTTTCCATCCTTTCCTTCCTCAGTCTGTGCTCACACAGCGGTGAATGTAGTGGCACTGGGTTGCTCAGTTCTTCGGTGAATACAGTCACTCCCTCCTTCTGTCACCCCGTATTAACTGCTTGCTTGCCAAGTCATCTGCTTGGCTTTCTGTGGCAGATTTCAATTTTTTCCGCTCACCTGTAACAGAAACAGCTATTGCCTGGCAATAAGCGAATCCCTCATATCTATTCCCCATACACAAATACAGGCAGAGAAGTGCTAAATCAAAATGGAGGGAATGCTGCCATCATGTTTCAAATGTATCCCACTGACCAAAATCATGAGGAAAAAGAATGGTGAGAAACTATTTACAAAGGTAGTTTTCAGTGGAGTGTTTCTGATGACTTTTATTAATTATTGAATAATTTCATACATTATTCAAGCTTTTCCTGCAGTTTCTACTATCATCAAACACCCTTACAGACTGGAATCAATCGACTAGCACCTTGTGCTCCTGCCTCCTGTGTAAATGGTGTGCTTGCACGCAGATAGAGGGGGAACCTCTCTGTGCCAGGGCTTTGCTCTGCTGGCTGCTGTTTCTCCTGCTACCTTGTGTCTGAGGAGCTCTTGGATTATTTCCAGTCACTCTCTTGACCCCACACAGCAGCACAATGGTCCGTATTAAAATGCAGAAGATGTAGATACAAATCAGCTCTGCTCTGCTCTCTTTCACTGCACCTCCTCTGAGGACTTTGCACTGTGTTCCTCACCCTCTCACCTGAGTGCTCAGGTCGAAGCATCCCCACAGCTTGGAACCCAGATATGAATCCAGACGGTCTGTGCACTTGCAGCCACAAAGACAGGCTGGACAACCCACACCTGAGATCTGCAGACCGACAGCTTTCTAAAATCTGGTTCCTAATTTTTCAGACTGGGAATCATGTCAATTAGAAACAGAGGTAAGAAGTGAGAGAGGGAGGGCAGAAAGAGAGAGCAATGTTCTGTGAAATGGACCATCTTTCAAGCACTTTTTAATGAAACATTGTCAAGAGCTACAGACAATGGTTTTAGTCACCAATTCAATCATATTTTTGCTGGGCATAGAAACTCTTGGACTTGTAGTTTTGGGGAAGATTCTGATGCTTGGGGTTCACTAAAGAGACAATCACAATTAGACTTCAGCTTTCTTTTAATTAGATTGGTCAGACCAAGTAATTAGACCAAAATATGTGCAATATGTGCAGAAACCTCTACTTGCAGGGGGAGTTAAAAAAAGAAGCCATGCTAATAGTTTTTTCTTAGAAATAGTGATTCTCTGTCCTTACCTTTCAGCTGGAACTACTTACACTCTTGTACATTTACTCAGGCTCGTCCTTGTCATCTATCCATTTCCATAACGGCCTGGGCAATCTTGGTTCTGGTCTTATTTCATCCTTCATCTATAACAACCTCAAGGATAGTAAAGAAACACATCCTTAACAGTAGTATGGAATAAAGAGTGAGATATCTTTTTAGGCCTTACTAAGGTTTGATGAGCTTTTATCACCTGATCAGCCGTTTTCCAGAAGAGCCGCTACAGACCATAACATATTAGGCAATTGTAACGGATTTCCACGGTAAAGTGGATGAGGAATTCCTCCTGGAAATGTGTAACCAACCCTGCCTTTTACAGCAGATCCGCAAGGGAGCCAAACAGAATCCAAGAGTAAATGTGAAGGCAACATTTTCATATTATCTTTTACACATTCCAGGAACACGTATTTAACCTTCTGTAAAGACAGATGAAACCTAAGCAGCAATTAATATTGAGTGTAAAAGTGATATAGCACTGAAGTGATTCCTGCAACCTGCAGTTCACTCAGGACGTAGGGACTTCATTACAATAGCCACAAGAGACTGAGAACGTAGTATCTGTAAGGAGAAGCAACGTGTTGTGTAAGCAACTGATAAAGCTGAAAAAACCAGACATATTTGGGGGCGTACAAGCCCTTTCTCACATCTGGGACTTTTCTGGCCACTTTTAATAACTAATCCCACACATTTTACCTTTACATTTATAAACAAAGAACAGTGATGCTGCTGAGCAAATCCATTTGCTGAAGAGAACATATTGTGAGAAACTACCGAAAGTGACTAAGCAGGAGGCCTGTTTATCACTGAATGCAGTATTTCAGAGCTAGAAAACTGAAAAGGCAAGAACAGGCTTACGTGATGTGTAGCCATAGCTTTTCTGGCCATGAATACAAATCTGCGGTGTCCTCTAACTTCAGGTGCTGGAGCACAAGCTAAAGATTATATGATGCAGCTTTCCATGTTGGTCCTATTCACTCCTCACCTAAACTGGTGTGGATCCATCAATTTCGGTGAAGGTATTCCTGATTTATACCAACGGAAAGGAGATACCCTGCCTTTGTTTTCTAGATGCAGTGCAATAGCCCATATATATCTGGGAGAAAACTTGGAAAGCACTTCCTGCAATTCTGACACTTTCAAAACTTAAAACCCACTTCCAATATTTGATTAACTATTAATTTAATATAACGAAAATTAAAGAATCAGTTGTCTTGACAATTTATTCTAGATGTGCGCAAAGTTGGGAATCTTCTCCCACAAGCTGGAATTATTGAACAATTGAACAATCAAGTCTTCTGAAAATCAAATCTGTTGTTTGTATGTGTAAATACTATTCAGGGTCCTAGTGTTTTTCTGTATTCTTTAAAATAATTGGGATCACCAAAAAGAACCCCCTCCCTTCCCTGAGAATTAATGGTGGTGTTTGGAGAACTGTGAATTCCTCCACTGCTTCTGCTGCTGTGACCTTTATTAATTTGTGATCTCCTAAAAACTTCCCAATAAGGTGTGGATTCCTGGGTAGAGACTTTAAATCCCAAACCAATAAGTTTGCTTTCCACATGTGGAAAGCACTGCATTAGATATACGGAGCAATAAAAATATCTTTAAAAGAATAGCAACAAAAATATTTTCAGTGCAAGCCAACGTTCAAAGTGAAGCGATGCTGTACATTTACCAGCCTGTTGATCATGTTTTAGACTCAAACCCAAAAATTAGCCTGAGAGAGACAGTGCTTTCAGGCTGCAGGAGGCTTTGAAATCTCAGTGCTGAAATGTTTTCCGTTTATGTTTCGGCTAGCGTTTCACCAGGTCGGACACTCGTCTTGAGTTCACTGACTCGCATCCAGAAATGTCATTAGCAAAAAAAGCTTAAGTGGATTCTTCCTAGGCCTGACTGACACACAAAGCTTGAGAAGTGGTCGCCTTCGCTTCCTCTGCTGCTGGCTCCAGCTAAAAGCCCATTCCCGTGTATCAGAAGACATAGGGACAAAATCTACCTGAAGTCAGATTGGTGAATATCTATTGATTTTAATGAAGTTTTGACAAGTCAGCTTGGAAGAGAACCTTCTCCCGTGCCCTCTGAACGCTTGAATACATGTTGTAAACTCAATCTATACTGACAAAATAAATAGCCTCTTAGAGTCCATTATAACCATTATGGCTACTTAGATTAAAGGAGTACGATAATATTTGTTTGTACAGCTAATCAGTGTTGCAGTCCTTACTAATGTTTCCTGAGTAGTTGGTGTATTGGAGTGTTAATCATGGTTGTTCTGATTATCAGCAATTGTTTAAAAAAAAACACAAAGCAAAGAAGATAAATACTCTCAAACCAAAGATGAAAGGGAAAAAGGGTAATGGTCATCATTCTATTGAGTGTTAATATTAATCTTAAATTTCTGAGAGACTGCTTGGATGATACTGTTTGTGTGTTTTTTTCTGAAAACAAAACAAAATCTTTTCATATAGCTCAAGTTTTTATTTTGAGCTGTGACACTTACTTAAAAGGCACTTTTCATCTCCAGAGCACTGAGCCAGAGCATGGACCTGTGCTGATCACACCAGCGAAGGATCTGGCATTGCTCCGGATTTCTGTGGTGTGCTAAATACATCTTGGAGGACAGGACCCCGTTACTGCCTCCGCCACCAAACACGCCGCTGCCTTCAGGTAGCTGGATTTGGCCATGCCATTTTGACAGGCGGGGAACCTGGTGCAGGTGATTTTAAAAATGTGCCCAAGGTAGCAGAGGAAGTCATGGCTAGCAGTAGGACTATAACCCAGGAAATCCTGGTTCTGGTTCAGGGATCATAGCCCTAGCCAATATCCATCTCAACACTTCAGTAGTGTGACTGCTGCAGACAAATCATCGTGTTCTTCCTCACACCAGTCCTGGTGCTACAAAACACTTAATGTGTTATTAAGCAAAACATATTTCAAGCCTGTCATTGATTCAGGGCCTGCAGTCCTACAAGCACCATATCATTTATCTTCCTTGTAAGTGGGAAAAATTCCTGGACTCTATTTTCTCTCCATAGAAACTACAGAATAAAAGCCAATGCAATTAATGAAAAGTACTGGTATCATGTGGACAAGAATAGGGCACATATTCAGCCCTTTCTGCAGCCATTCAGTCTTACTAGAAGTATGCCTCTGTGTGGACCGCATGACTGGGGCCAAAGACTGGATTTAATATATCCGCAGCCCAACCATTTCCCCAAGGGAACTGTCAGTTACCAGTGTGAAGCAGAATAGATGCTGATTACCTGGGCCAAACTCTGCTCTTGTTTGTGTCAGAACAATATCCCTGATTGCACTTGCTTCTGTGCGACTGTGGGTCAGGTTTGGCCCTGTGTCCTCAGTTCCCTGGGTTGTCTTTGAAGCACAGGAACAACACTTCGAGATCGCTACTTGGACAATTGCTAACGGCAGGAAAATCCACAGTTCTTCTAACATTAAGGCATTGTAAATACTGAAAGAAAAGGAATCTGCATTGTATTTTTTTGGCGTACAACGCCTAAAGCCTTATCTCTCATTCTGTCAGGAACCAAGAACTATGTATACAGATAGTGCAATTTATTATGTTCTGTACTGTGACCAAGTGCTGAAATACCTTCAGGAAATCACCAGAGAGCCTGAAAAGCTTTGCTGTGTCTTGTGACTCCAGCTCAAAAACTATAATTGAATGAGCACGATATATTAAGCACTGCATGTTACACAGTAGACTTACAGAAAAGGACACCATCTTTTTCAGCATCATTACAGAAAAAATATTCACTGTACAATTACTGCCTGTACCCAAGGTCATAATGTCTCTGTCTCTTTGTATTCTGCCTTTACAAACCCACAAGATGGGGATTTACAAATAAATGTCTAGGCTCAATGGGTCTACCTCAACTCAGGTGTAACTCCATTAAATTCCACTATGCTGTTCTCATTTGTAAGCGGTTGCTGGGCCTGATAGTCCTGACATTTAAACCAGTGTCTGTCGGGGCTGAAATGAATGGAGGTTGGTGTAACGGTGGTATGAAAAGAGAATTTTAGCCGTGTATCATCTGAGAAGTTAATGTATTTCCATTCCTGCTTCACTGAGCAGATTTTTATGAAACTGTTTATTAAACTTAGCTCAGTGGGTGCTAGAAATACAAAGAAAAACTAAAACCAGTGTCCTCAAACTCATTCACCTCTGGGTATGAAATATAAACCTTAGGCCCAATATTTTGTTTGAACCCATTTGCTTACTTCATTCAAAACACTGAAAACAGGACCCCTGTGCCATTGACCCAACAACAGATGCTTATGGGCATCCCGATACACACCAAGCCCAACTTGCAGCAACGAGCACCATTCACAGAGCAGATGTTTTGCTCATTAACTGCTTCACTGGAAGTGAAACCATCTTCATCTTTGATTTTCTACTCTTCGTCTTTGATTTTCTGTTTCCTCTTTGCAGGGAGGCTGGGCTGCAGTGCCTTGATATTAGGGGATTCTTTATCCACTTCCCCACAAGGCGCTGTTAAACATTTCTGCGTGCTTTGTTATTACATAGAAACACGAACGCCACGAAGCATCCTCCTCATTACATCCCACGGACACCGGGCTGGGGACACAGACCCGACGACTCCCGCCTGTCACAGGACAAGCCCTCGCATCACTCTGGGGAAAAAAAAAAAACCAAAACAAAAACAACACCAACCCCCAAACCACCTGGCTGCAATTTGGGACGAGGCTCCTCCAGCACACGGGGGTGCCGGTTGATCCCTCGCCTCCCCCTTGGCTTGGCCCCGCTCCCGGCTGCGGGAAGGGCGCGGGGGGCGGGTGCGGCGCCTCCCGGGCCCGCCGGAGCTCCCCCAGCCGCCCCGGGGGCCGCCCCCGCCCTGGGCCGGCCTCGCCGGGGCCGAGCGGAGGGAAGCCGCCGCCGGGAGGAGCCCGGGCGGGGAGGGAGAGCCGAGGGGAGCCGAGCGCGCAAGGGACTGCCTCGATGGGCTTGAAAAATCACTGCAGCAGCGGCGGCGGGCAGGGGGGAGATGCAATCCCCGGGCTGCGCTGCCACGCCGCTCTCCCCGCCTCTCCCCGCCGGCTCCGGCTCGGGCTCGGGCTCGGGCGCGGGCTCGGGCTCGGGCTCGGGCTCCGGCTCCGGCTCCGGCAGCGCCCCGGCAGCGCCCGGCCCCTCTACCCCCGCGCCCGGCTCCAAACTTTTTCCGCCGCCCGCTCCCCGCCCCGGGGTGTGAGGGAGCCCCGGGCTCAGCGGTGAGCGCCGGCCGGGGAGCCCCCGGCGCGGGCAGGCTGCCGGCGGCGGCCGGCGGAGCATCCCGGGGAGGGGGAGCCGGCGGGGCGGGCAGGGAGGGAGGGAGGGAGGCGGGCAGGGCGGGGGTGGAGGCACGTCTCCCCGCTGAGGGAGCCGGGACTCGCAGGGCGCTGGGTTTTCCCGACCACCCTTTCCCCTCCCCACCCGCCCATCTCCCTGCCTCCCTCCCCCCTCCTTCCCTCCCTCCCTCCTTCCCTCCCTCCCCTCCAGAATTAAAGTTGGGACAGTCGCGCTCCGGGGATGGGTGCGAGCCAACGCCTCTGCTGCCGGCTCGCTCTGCTCCCTCCCCAGGTCGCCCGGAGCCCGCGCCCCCGCCCGCCCGCCCAGGAGGGATGCTGCTCCGGGAGCTGCTGGGGCTGCTCCGCTGCTGCTGGCCCTCCCTGCTGCTGCACTGTGCCCTCCACCCGCTCTGGGGCTCCGTCCAGGTAGGGCCGCCCGAGCCTGCCCGGAGCTGCGCCGCGCCCGCACGCCCGCATGCAGGGGCGGGGGGCGCGGGGCGGCAGGCAGAGCCCCCGGCCGGCGCCCGGCGCTGCGGGGAGGGGGCTGGCGCGGGCGGGCGGTGGCGGGGCGGCGGTCGCGCAGGCGGCCCCCGGAGCGGGGAGAGCTGCCGCTCTCCCTTGCCGGCTGCTGCGGGACGGAGCGTGTGCGGGGTGGGCGGCCGGCCCGCGGCCCCGGCCGCGCTGAACTCGCTGGCGCTGGCTCGGCCAGATGTAGTTGACTTTCTTCGGCGCGCCGGCAGCCGGAGGGGTTGTAGGCGCATTTTGCCGTAGGTGGCAAGATGCACAGAAAGAAGCGATGCACTGAGCAAAGCTCCGGCAGTCTAATTTTGGTAATGATGTGCCGTGGGTTTTCGATGTCGGTTGCGAATTGAGGATTCTCTGGGTAAAGGGCTGAATCAGCTTTTGCCAACTCCGACGCTGTGATGTTGTGTGACCTTGATTGTAATGTGGGGTGACCGGCAGGATGGACTGGAAGAAATTAGTATACGGTGAGGGAGAGCGCCCATCCAGTTTGGAGAATCAGAACGGCAGCAAAGCTCAACTCAAATGCGTCACTTCGATATTTTAAAGTTTATTTATAATATATGTCTTCAGAGGAGTGATTGATGAGCCAGCCAAGTGCCGTTCAAGAACAGAACAATTACAGTTTCTTTCTTGGAGGAAACACAGTGGAGACTCCACGTCTTTTGCTCCCTGTTCTAAACTTAGTGACTCCCAAGAGATTAAAGAGAGATGTTGTTTGTTTTAGCATCTTGTCTCTTGCCGTGAATGACAAAGAGGATTTGTGCTCCTTACAGATTAAAATGAACAGAAATACAACAAAAACAACCTCCTTTAAACCAATGCTCCCGTCATAAAAATCTCTGCCAGCACTACCTTCCTGCTGTCCTGCTCAAGTATTCAGGTAGCTAAGCTTAAGTTAAAACTGTAACTGCATTTTTAAGGGAAGCACAATTGTGTAAAAAGAGATGCCTTCTGCAACCTCTCCGCTGTAATCACTCAGTCAATCAGGCAGACAAAAAAAAACTTGCATAAACATCTTTCTGGCAAACTACTCAGATGATCTAAGCCCATCTTTCAAAAATAATTACGTTTACAAGAATTGAAACAGGCTCTGAGAAATGCAAAAGCCAAGGGGCCCAGCCTTCCCTTGCAGTAATTTGGAACTTTTGTTGTCCCATTCATCAACTGTACTTGTGCTATTGCCTGCTGTTCTGTGGAAGGGCAATCAATAGATCTGCTCATACTCAAGCTTTTTTCCAGCTCTCCCAAAACTAGGATGTATCTAAGGCTCCCGTCAGCAGGTACCAATGGGAAGGGCAGGTGTGGAGTGCTCACCGGCATGCGGCCTTCCCGTGACCACAACTCCCTCATCTTTGAATCCCTCCCATCACTCCCTTCCCCATGTTGAGTCATAATCCTTGCTCTTATCTTCAAAGTCTCGCAAGCCATACTCTCCACGACTAATTCAGTAATGTCCCATCACGTCGCTCCCCTGCCCCTGCTCCATCTATAGCAGCCAACGTGTTTTCTCATGTCTCTTCTCCCAGCCCCTCTTCACCCATTCGTCTGTGCGATGACTTATGTGTGGCATGGCCTTCCCTCCCACATCTTTGCATTCCCTCCTCAGGCCCTGCCTTGAGGCACTTAAGAGAATCAGTCAGATGCTAATCAGAGGAGAAGCATTTATCTTATTTAAAAAAAAACAACGAAAACCAAACCAAACCCCACAATCTTTTCCTATTAGCATCGTAGCCAGCACTGTGACAAGAAGGAAGGGACGATTCTGTCTGAGGCTTTTGACATAATTAAAAAAAAGAGCAGTAAGTGTCATGATAAATAGCAGGGTCACGTTTTTTCTGGTTTCATAAACACGTATCTGGATTAACTCTGATGTGAATTATGCAGAGCCGTCCTAGGATTTACGCAGCAGTGTTGAGATCTCATCTCTGTAGACTGCTTCCAAGAGACAAAGCTCTTGCCACATCAGCAGGCTTTTAGAGGTCTCTGTGCCTTTTCAGTCAACTGCACTTTTCTTTTCAAGCTTTCCTCCTTTTACCTGATTCAAAAAGTCACAAGAGGGCCACCCTCTGGGGACTGTATTAATCCTCTTTTCCCATCCCACTCTGTAGAGCGTGCTCGTGGACTGCTGCAACCCCATGGGACTCTACTGAAATACTAAACAGCTCTGACCACATGCAAATTTATTCTTCCACTCTATGCAAAGCAGGACTAGGACCACTGTTTCTGAAGGAAA
Organism: Ciconia boyciana; assembly: GCF_034638445.1. Classification (NCBI taxonomy): domain Eukaryota; kingdom Metazoa; phylum Chordata; class Aves; order Ciconiiformes; family Ciconiidae; genus Ciconia; species Ciconia boyciana. Next base: position 54,705,465 of record NC_132939.1, on the reverse strand, counting down.
TCTTGGATTAAAAAGAAATATGTCACAGGCACGAACTTCAACAGAGAGACTGCAAAAGGAAACCACCAGTTACCACTTTCTGTTTGCCTTTCCCTGGACATTTGTGGATCAGATTTTAATTTCTGTGAATATTTAAAAACATTTGTCCTTTTTGCAAAGCATGTTCACATCAAATGTACAAATCCATAAAGACAACTCTATGTATTTTCAGAGCAGGGCAAAAAATCATCAGGTTGAAGTCAGGCAACATATATGTCCGAACTGGCCAACTGCTGAGTGTGTTAAGAAAGCCTCATGCCAAACAAGCAACCAAGTTTTAGACAGGCCGAGGAGACACACGTTCACGGCACCTCCAGCACCTGGAGGAACAGCTGGAAGGTGCAGAAGTAACAACTAGGGAGCAAGCCCTGTGTGGTCCCTCTCCAGAGATGACCCCTTGCCAAGCCAACATCTGTGCCACGAACTGTCTGGTAGCCCGGGGGGTGTCTGGTTAGTCATTATTTGCGAAGTGCTTCCAAATTCTGGGGCTGTGGTAGCGTCCGGCAGAACAAACAAGTTTGAGGCCGGACTCGAATTAGCAGACCTGGCCAGAGAAAGATTAGGCTCTTTCAACATGCTTTTTTTCTCCTGCCATCTCCTGTAAAGGCAGCTTACCTTGAATTGCAGACAGTAAGAAAGAAACATGGAGTAATTTATTTCATCATCCTCTACCAGAGCAAGATTGTTGCCTAAAGCATATTTTCTAGTGATTTGTTCTGCTTACCTTTAGAAGACGCAAGTAATAGCCTTCATTCCTTTCATAAGAAGACTAATAGACATCAACAGTGGGATTTTTATTTCTTGAAAAGTAGCCAAATGTATTTTCTTTTTTTCTTAATTCTGTCTTGCTACTGTTAGTTAATCTTCTTGCAGCAGTCCTTGACTATTTCTCTCCTCTGCAAGGCCCTCAACCTTGATTCAGGTCTTTCTTTCCTTTTCCTGCCAGATTTCAGTCAGCTTACAATATCTTTGTTATTTTAAACTAACCCTCTAAGATAAACCCCTGGCAAGGTAATATCTGTGTTCCTACAGGTATCTTCTAATGACCAGATATTTTACTGAGTGACAAGAGAAGGGAAACAAATAGGTGATAAAGCCCATGCTTTTAAATGTCAGTTCTTTCCTGACCATTTAAAAATGATCGTGGGAATTTTGTTAAAGCTTCAGACTAAGGTATTGAGAGACAAAGCAACTTTCCTCCCCCCCCCCCCCCCCCGAAATAATATTTTTAAAGTACACAGGAGCAGGGAGTGGCTGGGCATGTATAGGGTTAATCTTGTCTGCAAAGTAATTGAGAAAAATATCCACTGGTTTCTGAGGTCACTCTATTACCAGCCTAAGGTAGGAGAGCCTCCAGGGATTTAAAAGCAGTCAATAGTTCTAAAAAAAGACAGAGCAAGCCTTTGGTTCTGGTTGATATTAAGTTAGAGCAGTAAGTCAATGTAGCTTTTCCATACCAGCACCGTCTTCAGACTTATATACACAAAGCTGCTTCTGGTCTGCAAAGGAAGCTGGCTCCAAGTCTGCTCAATGTTATTCTTCCCTGTCTCTATCCTCCCCCATTGCACTGGCTCCTGCAAGACTGTAGCGAGCCGTAGGATTCAGCAACTGGGGAAGTAGGTAGAGGATGGTAATTGTAGCTAGGAGTTAATAGTTGCTTCCTAATCAGCTGCGGGGGCCACTGGAGAGATGTTACCCTACCTCCTCTATCAGCACAGCAAATGTTGTCACACCAGTGCAACTAGGAGATACCCCAGGTGTGCCGCGGGCACTCTTCCTACGGGGCTCCTCTTGGGAGAGTCCCTAATACCCCAACCCAGCATGTGAAGAGCATTGGAAGAGCTGAAACGGCATAGAGGATCTTCTGCTGCCTGTGATCACTTACTTGAAAAATAAATAAGCCTGCTTAGCAGACAGATTTATTACCAGCCATGAGGGATTACGAAGCCGAGTCACTTTGATTCATTAGAGCATTCAGAGAGTTTGTGTAAGTTCCTGGAAGCTGTCTGGGATGGTCTTTAACCATCCTCTTACCGTTACCTGATGGTGAAGGGGAAAGTTGGAAAGCACATGTGATGAATTTGTTTTTCCCTATGTTTAGTAATAGATTTTGACAAGCTGTTTAAAGAACTGAGCCTTCTGACTTGTGCTGTGCCAAGCCATCCTTCCAACTCGGCTACACATAGCCTCTTCTATTCTTTCCTCCCTCTCTTTAGTATTTAATCAACAGAGCCCTACCTCCATTTCCCTGAGGCCAGAGTAATGCATCTTGCTGCATTTAGAAACCTCCTACGCATGTGAACATGTCCTTTGTGCAGTGATGTTGTTTTAATTAGCCATGTGTCTCTTTTTGGCCAGAAATACATGAAATGACTGTGTACAGCTTTCCTGCAGCCAAGAGGCAGGACAGCACCCTTGGTGTCCAGCTGTGGGTGGTGGGAGAAGCTTGCTGGCCGTGCTGTGGGCTGTGGGCTAGGGTTGAAAGGGGAGAGGAGACAGACTGTGTGCCCAGAGCTGGCAGGGGAAGGCAAGCAAAGCTTGGGCAGGAGAGAAGAGCGGGGAGAAGGCAATCCTGGGTGACCCCAGGGATAGGCAAGGAGGCAGAAGAGGCCTGCCTAAAACAGGGCAGAAAGCATGGCATGAGACATCCTCTGTGTAATGACCAACATGTCATGGAAAAGAGCTAACTAAAGAAGATGATGTTAGGCCAAAACTTTTAGGACAATATCCCACCCAAGACCAAACTGTAGAAGGCAACAGTTGAATAACTGTTATACTTGTATAACTACCCTTAGCTTCAGCAAGACACAAGTCTGCTGTGACCCAGGTGGTCTCCTAATCCTACATTCAAAGTGCTTGTTAGAGAACATGCTTATTAATCTTTTAGGCTTTGTCGCCTTAAAATCGTATCCAGTATTTTCCATCTGAGTATCAGTCCATTTAAAAAGAGCTGGCTTAGAGACCACTGAAGTTAACACCTCTCAGAAGCTCCTGCGATGTTCAGCAAATTTCCTTTTCATTTGGGACTTAATCCTCTTCATTTTGTAGCATTAGATTAGGAATTTTACTGAATATTCCTTAAATCTCTAGTTATGTAAATATTACTGATGGTAAGAAAAATAAGCTGTTAATAAATGGCCCTTGTCATGACTAGATCAAGCTGCTGAATATATTGTATACCAATACTGGCTAAACCATTGTCCATGGCCAAGTGATGCCTACACTTGGGTTCTGCAGTGCCTACTGTTGGGTTCTGCAGTGCCTCATCTTCAGCTTTATTACTAGCTGACGCTGCATGTTACGGAGGCTACAAGTCACAGTTTGTGGCATTTCCATTTTGACCGTGTCATTGCTGTGGTCCGCAGATGAGTAAAATGAGGGCTCCCTCTCCTCTTGGTGGGAAGTGAAACACTCCGTGAAATGCTCTCTGAACATCAAAGCGAGGCTGGCAAAGCAGAGGAGAGATCTCCTCTGGCTTTCAGTTCTGCCATAAGGAAAATGAACATAATCCTGACCCTAACTGTCCTGTCATTTTTCTTAGCTCTCTTTGGCTTGTGGGAATGACCCTGTGAATAATGCATGCTGCTAGATGGCTTTCCTAAGGAAAGAAGGCTTACACAATCATATTGTCTGCCACTAGTCGCCTTCTCCTTACCTCGTAATAACTCAGAAACCAGCTGGCCAATTTCAACCAAATTTGACAGAGGGAAAGAGGTCTTGAAGATATTGTGTTAAGTAAAAAAATAAAAAATTGGGACCATGTAGTGGCCATAGTGGCCATAGTGAGGAACATGAGCTCAGTTCTCACTACAGGTCTGAGGTGCCGCTTGGGTACTCAGGTCCAAGAAACTCATTCATGGAAAATCAGTTTTCACTGTTTCCGCTGCTCATGCAATGACTTGTTTCTTCACAGATCACTCAGGGTGAGCCTCAGAAGTCATGCTCCAAGCCTGTAGCAGAGAAAGTCACAGAGAGCTGCCAGCAAATTTGCCAATGCAGGCCACCTCCACCGTTACCACCGCCTCCTCCACCTCCACCACCCCCAAGGTTGCTAGTGGTGCCGAGTAAGTAGCCACTGGTATGGTTGTGGTGCACTGAGGGAGGGCGAAGCAACGGGGACACCTGGACAGACAGAAGGAGAAAGGATGTGGGAGAGGGCACAGCTAGCTCGTTTGTCATTTTCCACTTAGCAAATGGAGGAAAAAATATTCTCAGTAGAGATGAAGATCCATTTTCTGATCAATGAATAATGCTTGGCTTTTGGAGGAAAGCCAGAGAAATTCCCTCCTTTCATTGTATTATATATGATTCCCTAGCTTTCAATGGTTCCCTAATGCCCTAGCCCTGGGAAATGCTTTCCTACAGAGATGTAGCGCTGTGCTTCCCCTTGAGTTGCATGACCTCCTGTTTCGCCAGGTGTGCAGCTTGGAGGTCTGGGTGCTCCAAGGCAAATTAATTTATAAACAGGCAAAAATTCAAACACTCTGCCTAGACCATCCTGCAGGTTTGGCTGTCTTCAGGACACCGGAGCTCTACTGGTTGACCACAGCAGTGAGTCAGGCTCACTGGTTTTAAATTGCTTACAACTGTAACAAAAGTCAGAGGCATGTCAGGAGTTAATGGCAAGTGAGCAGTTTTCCCACTACGGCACATACAGGCTAAGACTCACCTATTTCTTTTCATACAAATCAGTGCTCCCAAGCCTTATCCACCCCATCCAAGCTCCTCCTAATTTCCAGCCATGCATCCCCATGTCCGGCACACCTTGTGCCTGCAGTTCTTGCTGGCTAGCTCTGCCAGCTTCCTTCCACATCAGTATTCCTGTGATCCTTGGCACACAGATCCTTTCTGGAGAGCGATATCTGTGCCGGTGGTCCCTGGAGAGGCAGTCCCTCTGCAGTGGGACAGAGCTCGCTGGTGCTGCCTGCGCTAGCTGGGTGCAGGGATATGGGCTGGACCCTGTGCAGACACTTTTAGGTCCCAGGTGTTTGGTATTCCAGCAAATCTCCTTAACGCTTCTATATTTTCACAAATTTTTCTCTCCCTAAAAGGCTGGCTGTTAATTCTTCTCCCTGCTTAGATAAACTCCCCTAGGAACAGTGTTGCAAAGTATATCTAGTCTCCTTCTCAGCGCTTCCCCTAAGGGAAAAGAAATCATTAGATAGCATCATTTGGCTGTTTGTCTTTATCAGCACCATCCCCAGACGTGCAGAAGACATGAAGAAGGCTTCTGCACAGCTTTTAGCCAGGCAGAGGACAGGCAGAATTTTGCAGTGTTTTCTGCCAGGAGCGTGCTTCGTATTTGTGCCACACTGCAGAAATTTAAGGCAAAGGCAGGAAAAAACCAACAGTGAAACACTTGGGAAAGGAAGTAGAAAGAGAGCTTTGAAATCAGGGATGAAGGCTTTTTTATAGCAGGAAAAATCTCTTTCAATGTTCAGGAAAATGTCATGGACAGTAATATTGAAAATTCCCTTGATCTTTGTCTCACAGTCAGAAAATAAAGTACTTTGCCACTCTGTTTTCTTGTACCTGGGGTACCCCGTTGCCCTGAGGGAGCTGCTCTTACCCACAGGAGACGTGGCAGAGCAGTGTCGGCACAGGGACCAGCCCTGCTGCCCAGCTGCGCCGCGGGGAGGGCACCGCTGCCAGGCTGCTTCCCCTCCCCGGGCTGCCGTCAGGCAGCTGGCCTGAGTGCGTGGATTTGTCTCCTCTGAAGTGGGAAGGAAATCGTATCAGAAAAAAAGAAGTCTGTCACACATTGCAAAAAGAGGAAAGAGAAATCAAATGGGCTTGCGACTGGGATAGCCTGATGCTTACTCAGGCTGGATTGCCAGGTGCTAACCCAGTTCTAAAAATGAGCTATATAAATCCAGATGACTCATATTTAAACAAGTTATTTCATTTCAAATGCAATAAAAAAAAATAGATTACACATTCCTTTCACCAGTAAGCTTTAGAGTAGCAATCAAGTGCCTCATCTTGAAAGATGCTTTCATTATTATCAGCTGTCTAGGCACTGTGATTTAGCCCACGTGCACAGCAATCCCCATCCTTGTGAGAATGAGCAAGCCTCATGGTTAAATATTGATGTTATAGACACCGCTTTTAAACAGCATTCAGAAGAGAGCGCAATAAATGGACAAGACAAGCTATTATTAAGTGGTTGATGCTAGACTTGCACTTTTCACTTTTTAAGTGATTAAAGTTAAGTACTGGAAAGACCTCTGCAAAAAAGCAGCACCCCAGGAGCTGCGAGTTTTCTACCTTTACAAGGTACAGCGTCTGTGCCTTAAGGCACTTCATAAAGATGCTGGCATTGCTCTCAGAGCTTTGTGAGCCACAAAAGGCTGCAGCCTCCTTAAAAGCTCTTTTTGCAATCAAGCTGAATGTTGTTGGAGGTTTAGACCATCTCTACATCCTTCTAAAGCAGCTACTGTGGTTTGGGCCTGATGATTAAAGCCAATAGATACAAAATTCCTGTCCGTCCAGTTACTACAGATACTGACAGCTCAGTTATCTGCTAAATGAAGCCATCTAGCCTCTTTGACTTGTCCTGTCTGGTCTCCAGCTGCTGCTATGGAAAAGCAGGGGATTCTCTTTGTGTTCTCTCTCTCTCTATCTCTCTAACACCCACCTGAGTGTTTTGCAAACCCTACTTGGATGTACGGGATTGCACTGGATAACTGTTTTGAGCAGCTGAATTACTCCCTGAAAGGTTTTTATTGTGCTTGAGGACAACTGAGGACTTTCAGGAACAATTACAGTGCATTTAGCATCTCTTTAAACATTTCGATATTGACAGGTTGATCCAGCGACAAATCTTTAGCTCTGCTTCTTGCAGATAGATTTATACAAAATCTGTTAAACGTTGTGAATTCCAGAATGCACATATAATTGGTAAATGTTGTTTTTACTGTGAAGGACAATAAGCTAATTCCCTCCACAGAAAATGAGTAAAATCACAGACAACTTAGCAGTCAGTCTAAATACATGAGCAGTGGTAGAAACACCAACTTTCCAGGCCTTAGGAGACACCTCGCTGTTATAGTCACGTATTTACAACAGGAATGTGTGGGGTGTATTTCAGTGCACCCTGAAGAGGCTTATCATTTGTTCAACAATATGAATATGGGAAATTAAATTAGATGATGTGGCCCATATATTTCCAAATATGGACAACAAAATTATGGACTGGTGAATTCAGAGAATGCTTCTGCCATCAGAACTCCAGGCTCCAGGGTAGAAAACATACACTGCTTTTGTCCTCCTTCAGCCATGACACCAGGCCTCCTTCTCCCACATTTCTAACTCCTTCACACAGACCACTGGCGTTTCCGATGTCCCTTCCAACCCCTGTTCTTGCCTTCAGTGCATCTGCTCTGCAGCTGTCATGGGACATTCCCTTGTGGCAGCATATCCATGTGCCTCCTCTTCGCTGAGCGGAGGACTCCTGGTCTGCCCCAGTGAATCTATCTGCTTTACGGTATCTGAATGAAGGCTAGGATCGACCATGCTGGTCCCTGTGTATGCTGGCTCTCTCAATATTGCTAGTTCAGCCTTGTCTCCTTCTGTAGAGTGAGACACATGGAGCGTTTCAGTTTTGAGTTTACTGAGCTTCATTCCAGATGCAGTTTGTTGGCATCCCACCGAGATACTGCTGTCTTATTTGGTATAGATGTGTATCTTACTGAGGATCTTCAAGGAGAGGGGCTCCAGCCTGTGTTAGAAGTAACTAGGATGGTGGGGACTGTGTGACAATGTGATGGGGACTGTCAAGAGACATGGTCGCTGAGCCAGTTGTGGTTCCTCCAGAAGGTCTGGCATATTGATGTTTCCACAGTAACTCTCCTTATGCAAGCAGCAGCCTGCTTTTTAACCCGTGCCTAGAAAACTGCTTGTTGATGAAGTGAAGGGAAAGCTCATGAGGCTTTGAGGGGCCAACTAAGCTTAGATGCTGACAGAAAAGAAAAGAGGAACTTTCAATGAAATTGTGTTCCCTAGATGTGGCTATAACGACCTGAAGGAGATAGAGATGTTCAGAACCTGGCCTTTAATTAACTGTTTCTTTTTTTCCCCCCATCTGTTTTCCTCCTTGTCTCTGGATTTCAGCCAGGACTAAGGCAAGGTGGATGGAGTACTTGTTTAGGCAGCATTTCTAACCCAGCTTCACAGACCCATGAGATTAAGCTAGTTCAAATGATGTTGACCCTTCAAAATCTAAAATGCTGCTGTTGTCAACCCTTAAATACTTTGTGAGCATGCAGGTTTCTCCAGGGGCATTGCAAAGAAGAAAGGACTTTGTCTGGAAGCAGAAGCTAGGCTTTCAAAACAGGAAGGCTTAAAGCTAGACATACACTGCAGTCGGTATCAGTTTTAACTTGTGTAAGGTTTGAGGAAAAAACATTTCAGAAGTGACTTCTTCAAAATTGTACAAGGAAGAGTAAGGATGTTCAGCATGAACTCTTCACTTGCTGGTTAGGGACATTTGCTGTCTCTGCTCTACCCGTCTCCTGTGTTGGGTGAGGAGTCCATGGTACTGCCATCCCCTCTCTGGATGATAGGTGTGTCCAGTCAAACATTGCTTCAGTCAAAATTTAGAGAAGGAAACTTAAATAAAAGTTTTTATCCAAGATCATTACAAGCTGTACTAGTACAGCTGAGTCTGGATATGGGAACCAACCTCTGACTCGTTGGACGCTTGCACATAGGTACACAGTGAGGTCTTTACAGCTCCTGACCTCAGTGAAAGTTTGCCCTGAGCTATCAGTTGAGATAAAGCAAGATCAAGTCAGTGCAAAGCCAAAGTGAATGACATCACTGCAGAGGACTCTAATCTCCAGGCTGTAATTGTATGATTTTGTTTTTCAAGGTGAAATCTTTTCCTTTATCTTTGGAGATAGTGCATCTAATTAACTAATTATTTGGGCTGCTGAAAATGCCAAAATAAAAATTACTGACTGCAGGAAGGGTGCAACTTTTTGGCAACTGTATGAGCACAGATGTATAGCTTAATTTCAGAAAGTGTGCAGGGTCCCTTCAGTGCAAGTAGGAAAGCTAAGGACATTCGGATCTTTTAGGACAGATGGTCACAATGCGTGTATATAGGCAGGAATCTGAAGTACAGGAACAGTCTGGAACTTCTTAAACGTTGAGTAGATTTTAAAGCAACTAAAATTTGCAGATTTGGCTTGCTGACTCTTAACAACATCGTCTTTCACAGCAGGAACTTGTTATAGAAATAAAAACCGTATGGCTCTGGGACATAAAAGAATAAGGAATGGGTTTTGCTTAGGCTTTTCTATGACCTAAATCTTGGTGGTAGAATGGACAGGGTGACCCCGTGTGGATCCAGCGAATGAGTTTGAGCTTCCTGCTGAGCAGTCTCCACATGGCCATTCAAGCAGGAGAGCTGAGCACGGTCCTGATGCTCACTACATCGCTTCTTGTGCTACATGGGTACAGATGTTGATGTCCTTGCCTACACAATGCCAAAAAGACTTTTGTCCTTGGCAGAGGTCTATGATTGTCCCCCAGGAGTTGAGGGGAGGTTGTGATTGCAAACTGAATTGAAATCCTCCTGGAGACCACCACATGTTTTAAAACATGAGGTGCCAAAGAATTTGCTGCGGGCAGTCTGGTGTAGCTGCTGCAATACGGGTTGAGCATTGCAGAGAGCTCTGACTTTAAGTTTCCCTTTGGGTAGGCCTTTTGTCGTGGGAGTGCTTTGCACGTTTCCAAACAGCTGCCGCAAATGCAGTTCTGACCCTAAGGGCTCAGCTGGCAGGACCAACATTTACCTACCGCCCTTCTGCCAGAAGGACCAGTTCGGAGTAGTTTTGAGATATTTGGGCACACTTGAGGAGTCTTGGATTAGCTTCTCCCAAGTGATGATGCCCAAAGGAATTGTTAGCAAACACATGGGAGTGTTTTTGTTTTATAATATGGGGAAGATGTTTTCCTCCATACTTCATATGACATATGACTACCATATGACATATGGTATGTCATATGGTATATCATATGACATATGACATATGTCAGACATTTGACATCAGACATATGACATTTGGTATGTCATATGACATATGACTACTGACTTCATATGACATATGACATATGACATATGACTACTTCATATGACTACCAAAACTGAACAGTAACGGAAGAGAACTACAGTAGCACCAAAATGGCAGGGGGCATATTGTCTCCTGCACGAAGACATTTATGGTAATGACAGCTACTGTGAGAGAATATTGTTTTACCACAAGTCTGGTCTAGACAGTGATTTTTTTTAAATGCAAGCAGAACGCTGAAACAGGGAAGCCCTTTCAGTTTTGGTAACACAGCTGTCATACTGTGAATTACAGTCTTGTGTGAGAGCATTGTTTATAATTTACAAAGCAAAACCAAAATTCAATTCTTGTCTTCTCCCACATACACTTTCATTTTACTGGAGGATTGTGACTCTAAGAACTTGAGGCTTTCAAATCTAAATTGAAATCGAGCCCCACAGCCTGAAGTCATGGATGACAGCACATGCAGAGTCTAGTCCAGGTCCCCATTGTGTTGTTTTCACATCACAGACACTACTTTCTCTGTTAGCACAGTGAACCAAATCATTAAGCATCCAAGATGGGATTTAGGCAGAATTCACCCACCTAAATCAGAAATGCAATGATTAGATTTCCTGCCTCAAACTGCAGGTACCTCTGATTTTATCACTAAAGACATAAAGACTTAAAAATCTTGATATTTTTTGCATTTAGCACAGTTATTTCTGGTGTAGGAATAAAAGTTACAAGTCCTCACCTCCCAGTCAAAATGAGAAAATTATTTAGGGTGAGGAGATTTCTTAAGCAGCAATCAAATATGAAGTTTGAAAGAGTTTGGACATCTGGGATGTTTTACTAAGTCTGAAGAGCTGGATTAGTGACTAGAAAGCAAGTAACACTGGAAAGGTTCATGCTAATACTTTCATGATACGATTCTGCTATCACTCGTGCACCTAACATCTCCTCATATTGGGCTGTTGTAAACTCTCTGTCTGTCTTTGTAAAACACTGGTTAGATCAGACTGTCAATCACAGCTTCCATTGCTTTCCCAAGTCAGAGGTTTTCACCACAATAAATTCTGAAATGTTTTGTCAAGTCTAATTTTTACTTAGGCTAGTGATGAATCTTCCCCCTGCTCTGGGACCTTGCAGATTTGTTTTGAATTTTTCATGCAGTAATAAATCCATATTATGGAAAAATCCACTCTCTTGAAAATGCACTCGTTCATACGTTTTGAAGTATTTAAAAGTAAGAGCCTCAGGCCAGATTTTGCAGTGCAGGAATCAGTGGGAGTTCTGTTATCTATAGATTAAAAGCATTGTCTAATTTTGAAAAAAGAAGCATCAGATATTAAACCGATTCTGCAGTAGAACAGTTCTTTCTACTCTGAGATGCATACTCCAACAGCTTGATTTTTTTTTTTTTAAGCAAAAGGAGTTGGCTAAGCTGAAGACATTAATTCCCTGTGTGGATGGCAGTCCATTTGTACATGCCTACCATTTCACTGATTAAGAAGATAACAAATCTTCAGTGAAGTTACTGATGAGTCAGAGGCTGCTGATTTACAAGTAATTGTAGGTTCCCCTGCCCATGGCAGAAGTTGTGCCTCATCTCGACAAATCAGAAGTAAACTCTTAACTGGCACAAGCTGTTCTAGCAGGGAGGGCTAAGTGGCTGACCTTGGTAAAGCAGACCCACAGAAATGTATGTTCTTGTAATGGTTTTGTGCATTGTGCATTATATCATGTTTATATCATGATATAAAGGTGTTGCACTGCCTGTGTAATTGCAACTTACAGGTAATTTTTAAGTCAACGTAGCAGATCAAGGAAGCAGCAGACTGGACATTTGGGCTGTTATCCCAAAGTCAGTACATAGTGTCCATTAATATAGTACAAACATAGGTTAAGAACTGATGCCACTGCCACAAACTGTCATTAATAATTATGCAAGTTAATTTAACACTTCCACTAGTAAATCATATCACATGATAACCACATATATAGTAGCAAATTGTGAATTCCTAATTGTTATTATAATGAATTGGTTTATAATTTTGAAGTGTCTTTTAAATGGAGCTGATATTTCATCAGTTCGTTGGTCAGAAATATTTTACACAAAAATCTGTTCCATGACAAACGCTGCTATTAAACCGGACTTTTACCAGGAGCACTGCTGCTATTAAACTGGACTTTTACCAATGGAGCAGATTCTCTTGAATCATCTCTGGACATTTTCCTTTCCTTTTGGAAGCAGTGCATAATCTTATTTCATAGCCAAAGGAAATTACTATCAGTGGAGCAAAGGGAGGGTTTGTTTTAACCCTCGGTTTGATTTGGCAAGCTGCAGGTGCTCTACCTCAGCTTTACGGGGCATCGTTCTGCAGCACTGGCTGCCTACTGCTGTAGGCTTCAGTAGGGAGTGAAGGTGAGCAGCATCTCTGCAAAAGCTCCCCTACCTGTGCAGGTCCAGATTCCTGTGTAAAGCCTGAGGAAAGTGCAGATAGCAACCAGTACCCAATTTGCTTGCTTTTGTGACTGTAAGGTAGCCTGTGCCTTGTCTTTTAGCTTTCAGAGAGTTACAAATGTACTCTGAGTGGTGACTGAGGATTTTGTGTTGGGCATTTGGCATAGTGAAACGACTTGATCTGTTAATGTGATGTAATTGCCATTTTAGGTATTCTGTATTTTATGGACACTGCATGAAAATTTATCAGTTGATAAATGTAATTTTATTTCTATTAGGATTAAATTTACCCCTGATTTGGAAGGCATTTCACATTTCAATCCCATTTTACTCTGGGTGGGTCATCAATTTTATTTCCCTTAAGTTGAACCTGAATACAATTTGGAAAAGGAACTTGAGTGCACTAGGTATGGGAATTATTAATTGGTCTCCTTGGGGACATTTTTAAGTGATAGCTGTAGCCCTTACTTCCAGCAATAACTGAGCCATTGAAGTGATACAAGGAATAAACTATGTAATATCAAACAGAAGGATTATGTTTATATAGATGCCATACACTAACAGAAGTATCTGCTACATAGTCAGCTGGCTGTTCCCTAAAACTCAGTCATACGACTTGCAATATGGCTTTCTTTGTACAGTGAACTCTCTAAAGCCATATGTACTTACCAATCTAAAGTATATGTCTATTATAGTCACTCTCTCCATATAGTATCTGAATGCCCAACAGGCAAACCATTAATTTTTTAGAGATGGACACAAACTGGTGCCTTAGAAACTGCTGCTACTAACACATATGCTACTAAATATTCCAAGTATTTCCAAGTCTTCCACAATCTGTGTTAGGAAATTCAGTCTGCAGTTGGCTGAAGCTGGTTTTGTATCATCTGCCTTCCCTGAAGGGGAACTAATTTTGAGACAGTTTCAGCTCTAAGCTGTGAGGCTTGTCCAATCTCTGCTTTTATATGGAGGTTCCTGAGCTCATTAAAAGCCACTAAAGGATCTAAGAGATAATATCTTAATCATACCAGTAGCACTGAATTTTACTTAGATTTCATAGCCTGTGACTTTGGTGGAACCACTCATGTGAATACTGTGCAGCCAGAAGTAGTTGTGCAGATCTGGACCTTAATTTGATCTATATATAGAACATTATACCAAGAAAATCTGTCATCTTTCTGTGGGATTAAATCTGCCAGCCCTGAGGCATCTTATTAATCATTCTCCGGCAAAAGACTGGTCATCAATGTAGGAGCTTAGACTTCCGAAATCATATTTCAGCTATTTGAATTTCAGTCTATATCGTCCCTCCTTTGAAGGCCTGTTCACTGCAAGAGCTGAAAGATGGATAAGCTTTCAGAAGCCTTGATGGTGATGTACTGTGACTCCCGCAGGAAGCATCTTGCCCACCCTGCAGGCAACGGCAAAAAGAGAGTCCAGGGTGCTGCTTCTCCCTCTGCTGCTGACCTGCTGGGAGATCCCAGGAGAGTCAACTACCCGATCAGCCGCTCAGAGTTATCACACCTGAAACGGAGATAATTTTTCACCTCTGTTTAGATTTGAGACTAGTGGATGTAAAGCACTGAAGATTATTACTATTTTTAGGCTCAAAAGTGAACAGTAATTGCTACAGAATTGATCAGATATGTCCTATCCTACCACTGATTGAAGAGGAGGCTGCACCACCACACAGCGAGGAGGATAAGGCGTTCACCGTGCTGGGAGCAAGAGGCAGAGGCTATGGCCACACTGTCACCGCATGGTAATGAAAGAAAGGAGGCAGCCTGAGGGGCTGGACAAGAACCCACGGTGCAAAATATCGCTACGTCATGTCTTATTTCTCCTCTGGCAATGAGATGATATAACTTCAACAAACCCCTGGCAAAAGTGCGTGTATCAGCAGAGATGGGAATTAACAGCCTGAAAGGGATATCACTACATGTAGTTAAGTGTCCCTATGGGTGCCACTACCATAGTACCTTAACAGGCTCAGCTATACCTGCCTTCACAGTGCCTGCTGGGGCATGGATTTCATCCAAGGGTGCCTGAGGCTCAGTAAAATCAAGGGCTAGCTTTTGAAGGGCTTTTATCACCTAAAAATGCAGATAGGTGCTGAATGAACTCTCCAAACCACTTAACTCCCAGCAAGTGTCCTAAACCATGACACACTCCACCTTATTTTGGAGAGGATGGATGCTTTCTATGTGCTGTTTACTAAGCCCTTCCTCGCTGCTGACCTGAGGCGGGTGGTGGCCAGCAGGTCACAAGGGAGGACACAGGGAGGATGAGGCCAATTTTCTACTCATGGCTTTGCTCCTTGGCAGTCACTTCTTCATGAGATGCCCTCTGCAGCTGCACCGCCCCATGCAGGAGCCTATCTCTCCCTGAAATACCTAGTAGCTGGTGACAAGCCCATCTTCTGCCCCAAAACAGCCTCTGAAACAGCCTGAAAGCAAGCCAGCTTGACTGGGGGAGTCAACTGTCCAGAAAACTCATTTCTCTTCATACCTATCTTACTGCGGTGGATCTGGGAGGTGATTTTGGCTATGTGATGAAGGAGGAAAGCTCTGTGGGAAAATGCATCTCCTGTCCCCAGCAAATTCCAGTTCGTATGTGACCCTTTACTGCTTCCACTGGTCCTTACCACTGTCAAATATCCCAGGGCCCAGTGCTGTAAGCCTGCAAAGAAAGGTAGCCCTTTTCCCAAGAAGCTTGAAAAAGTCTCCGTGTTTGATTCATAGCAGCGAACCTCCTCTTGCCCATGTTGAAGTTGCTCACACATGTACTGAGCTCTGTGGGTCTCAGCGGGCAGGGAGCCCGCCACAGCAAACACCAAAACAGAAGCTTCTGATTTTTTTCGACCTTGTTACAAGATGCAGCAAGGAAGTCAGAGAGTCATGCAGTGGGGCGACCGACCGGCTCCTCGCAGAAGCGGCCACAGGGCACACATACCTGGGGCACACTGGCAGGGGACGGGCTGCAGTACCCACCTGGTCTGCAAGGCTGGTGGTTTGACACCTATTACAGGTGTTAAGTTCATCCTTAAAAACTGTTGGGAGTTCACTCGTCCCTGTGTATCATACTCATTTTTAGATCCTCTCTAGGAAATCTGTGCCAGCCAAAGCGAATGGGGGAGGGACATGTATAGAAATCTGTATCTATGTATGTGTGCGTGTGTGTGTGCTTGTTGAATACTGATGGAAATATGCTACTATGCTTTCAGGTATCACACCGCCAAAATGGCAAAGGCAGACAGCACGAACGTTCAGTGTTTTCAGGCCTCTTTTCTGCAGGATGCTCTTTTCACTGCCAAAACGTGACGGGGTCCCACAGTTTGCTGGGGCAAGCAGATGATCCTCAGCACTGATTTTCCCTGCCGAAGAATAGCCCGTGCTTTCTGCGCGCGTTGCTTGCTTCTGGAGAGCCAGACTGTGTGTTTGTGCAATGAAGTGGATGGTACTGTGCTGGCACATCTCTGTGCCTCTCAGTGGTGCCTCTGTTCAGAAGAACTGAGAATTACTGTCCCCAGGTCAGTGCCGTGCTGCTGTTGTTCTGCTGTAGACCGTGGCCTTGCTGCTGTGTTTGCTTGAATAGGTAGTTGATGGGAAGGTCAGGGAAATACAGCTGGTTCTTGTAGAAATATAGATGAAGTACTTATAAATTTACCTATTTAGCCTATTAGAGAATTGGGAAAAAAATAACAACAGTGCTGACATGCAGCCTTATGTTGCACGTTATCCCTACATCTTGCAACAGTTTGGAAAGCTGGGACTACCGTCCCCATTCTGGAGAACAAGAATCAGAGGCTGGATTCTCCAAAATCACCCAACAAACAAGGGGGATAGCTGAGGCTGGAACCCATGTCCTGAGAGGAATTTCTGTCCTCTACCCACCATGACACTCTGCCTACAGAGAGGTTAAAGCCTATATCATAAAACTCAGAAGATTAAACTTAAGCTTGTATATCTACATTCAAGCACCCAAGTTAAAGCATCCCGGCTCTCTGAGTGCTCAGAACCTCTGGAAATCAGGTCACTTTTAAAATAAATTCAAGGCTACTAATTTAACAGCAAGTTTTCAGGCAGTGGTGACCTGTTTCTTAGAGGCACCAGATACCCACTAATCTGATCAACAACTCCTGTGTTCGGAAAGCAGGCCACCAAGTACAGCAGGGTTCACCTGAGCGACAGCTCTCACGAGGAGGCAGCGCTTAGGACTATCTGGGGGTGTCACTAGGACTATCTCGGTGCTGCCCAGCCTGGTGCTGATCCAGGTTACGGAGAGCAGGAAATGTGGCGGTGGATTTGACGAGGCTCTCCAGAATGACCGTGTTGCTGCGAGGAGGAGGCTGCCTTGCAAGGAACAGGCTTCAATTCTCATTTGCTCGGAACAGAAACCGATAGTGTGTGATTTAATCGGGGTAGAAACAATTCCATCCTTTTTGCTGAGGGAGAATCAGATGGCAAGGGAGAAACGGCTGAGGGAGACTGCTGGTTAGAAAAACACGTGACAAAGTCAGATCAGAGGGCAGTGGCTGACGCGAGTGTCCATTGTAAAGATAAATGCCAGAGCCGAGTGTTAACACAGAAGCTAGCTATGATGTAATCTCCTTAAAAGCCTTTTTTCCACAAGGCCTTTAGATGCTACTGCTTCTCCAGATCATGCTTTAGAGAACAGACTCTCCCTCTGTGCTCCCTAACCCCGCTCTCCTCCAAAAGACCTTGGCAGCTGAAACCATGTTTTGCTCCTATTTGCGGGGCCGTACCTCAGTTCTGGTGGGTCCCATCAGCTTCACTGACAACCTAATGGGATTAAGGCTGGCTGATCTGGCCCTCCACCTGCCGATTGTTTGGAGCACAGACTTTCCCTCCCTACTTTTTTTGATAGTCCTTTGACTGGTCTGCTGTCTGCAGCATCATCATCCTTCCGTAAGCATGTAGGACTCTGAACTGAAATACTAGTCTTCCTCTGCAGCCGTGCCAAAACCAATACAAGTTATCCTACCAGCTTAGCATCAGCTCTTCCTGGGCACCCTATGCGATCCCACGTTGTTTCTGTCCGTAGGTCTCGGCCACGCAGAGCTCCTGGGCACAGCGTCAGCGTGCCGGCTTGGGGCAGAGATCTGGCGCCTGCCCGGGAAGTCAACAAGGCAGTTGCTGCTGCCACCCCTGTCATGCAGTTATGGCCAAATCCAGTGTTTGCGTCTGACTCCCAAGGAGGAGGCAACACGATCCAGAGGGTAGGACTGGCCGGGAGTCAAAAGACATTTTGTTTCCTGGCTTTTTCACTGAGCTGCGGCAACTTTGCGCAAGCCGCTTCCTCACAATGTGCTTCACTTATGCCCAGGCAACTGATACTTTCATCTGGTATTATTTTTATTTTGGTCCTAATGATATGTTCATTTTCTAAAGGACTCTCAAATCTGCCAGGGAAAGCAGCTGCATGAGACGTACCAAGACAGCACAGCAACACAGGGCTTTAGTGAAATCACTGCAAAAACCAAATCTAAATATGTGCAGGTTCAATAACCTCTAAAGCTTAGTTCTTAAGCACCACACTTAAAACTCCCCCACCCAGCTCCTCTCTTTTCTGCTGGCTGTATCCAGGCTCAGATTTTTTCACCGGCGGTTCCAGTCCTTTTTCTTGCAATGAGCCATGCACTCCTCTATTGCCCATGACCTTCAGAAAACTCCTGCAGAACTGCCCCTTTCCTCCACCTCCTGCAAACTCCAGTCTCCAAAACTAAGCACAAAACTGAGCATGTTTCTTGTTTCAGAAGGGAAGTATTTTTAGAAAGGGGGAAAAAACTAAGGAGATGGGGGAACCAAGAGTGCAGAATAACAGCGTCTACAGTGTAAAAGCTGCAGGGGAGGGAATTTCTCCAGCATCATCCCACACATGTTTTTATTATAGCAGAAGTTCCCGCTGCGTAGTGATTGCAGTATCCCCCTTAAAAGTGTAGTAGGAACATATGCACGGAGCAGCTGCATGATATAAACTTGTCTGCAACATAATGTGATAAAACAGAAGTATCATCTGCTACAGGAATAGATGATTTCCACCAGTATTATTTAACCTAGCTACTCCAGGGAGGCAGTAAATCAGGACAGGCTTTCTGCTGAGCACACCACTATTGCCTGGTAGTAGTTTACCTGACTAGCTCATGGCATTCTGGAAATGCCCCTAAGTTTACAAGCAACACAAAGGGCACAGATCTATAAGGAAGTAAAAAAATTAAAGAAAACCAACATAGATTTTTTTTCTGGATCAAAATATGCTCCAAAATTAGGTGATTATTATTTTCTTTAGGCCAGTCTATTGCACATCCTGTACAGTTACAGCCGTGCTCCAGAGCTGAGGGTGGTGGGATAGGACATTGCTGGTCTAAAGCAGTTCTTTGGTCTTTCCTCGCTGGGTAGCGTCTTCCTCCTGTGCCTCTTCTCTGTGGCAGGATCTCAGGGAATGGGTCCAGCAGAGCAGCTTTCTGGGTCACTGCTCTTTGGGGACTGTGATAATCCAAATCCTTCCCATCATGTTCGGATTTACTGGAGACGAACTTGCCCCAAGTGGACTTCATCTGTTATTGAAGCTGTCATCCATTCCTGCTTTACATTCCTGCTGCACTGGCCCGGTCCCTCGAGTTAATGATGGCTGTTAATAGATCTGGCTTTCTGTGCTGCCCGTCCTGCACCCTTTTTTCCCCCTGACTGTCTAAACAGGTAACACTGTGTCCATCACTTTGAGCAGAACAGGCCTGGAAAGCCACGGTGCTGTGGGAATCTCGTATTTTATTGTATTTGCTGGATTTAATCCACTTGACACTGCTTTAGTGTTTGGAGCTCTCCTTTGGAGCTTGCTTTGTTTCTGCTTCTGAGGGGAAAGCAAGGGCGAAGCAGCAGCCGGGCTGGGGCCGTGTCCCAGCCGTTGTGCCCAGCAGCTGCAATGCCAAAGCACCTCCATGCCGGACATTTAAACATCATAGAATCACAGAGTGGTTTGGGTCGGAAGGGACATTTAAAGCTCATCTAGTCCAACCCCCTGCCATGGGCAGGGACATCTCTCACTAGATCAGGTTGCTCAAAGCCCCATCCAACCTGACCTTGAACACTTCCAGGGATGAGGCATCCACAGCTTCTCTGGGCAAATATGTGCAAGCATACAGCAGTGCATGTGACACCATCTTGCTCCTCTGAGGTGGTCTGCTCCCAGTATCTCCTCTACGTCATTTCATATCTCCCAGGGGGCCGAGACTGTAGCTGCCATTGGGGTGCCAGGAGGGGGGCATTCTGTGCCCAAAGCCCTCCGGCCAGCAGCTAGATGGGTTTGGTTATGACCATGGCTTACCATGGGGTGAAGAAGTTGCCCCATTGCAATTGTAGCCAAATCCAGTTTATCTTTCTACAAGCTTTAATTGTGTGTACGTGCCACTGGCAACGGCGCCTGGTGCTGCCACCAGCTCATGTGGTTGAGGCTGGACCTGCTCGAATTCCTCCTGCCTTGGATCCACCATAGCTGACATCTGGGAATGCCTCTACCTTCCCCTCCCTGAGTCTGCTCGCAGTCTTTGCTCTGTGTTTGCCGTGTGGTCTGGAGGCAGTGCAAAGAGGATTGTGGCCTCCCGCAGGCTGTCTCCAAGGCTGTGGCCAGCCAGTCGGGGAGGGGGGCTGACCCAGCCCCGGGGCTCCTGTTGATACCAGCATTGCCTTTGGCATTTGATGTGATGTGCTCCTGCATCTCCCCTCCAGCAGCTCAAGCGTGGCTGGGTGTGTTGTCTGCAGGCAACAAGTGTGAAGGGAGATTGATGAGGTGATTTTTGGATCTGCTAGGGAGACAGTGAAGTGCATCCATTCATACCTTACAGCTCCTGTATCTTCAAAATGAATCATTTCAGACACATACGGAGGTGCCCCAAATGTGAATGTTCAGCCGATGTAAGAAATCTCAAGTGCAGAGAAGAGAGAGAAGAAAAAAAGGAGTTGGTAGAGTTTCTCACATATTCTGTCACCAACACTTACTAACTAATCCTGAGGAGCCACTCAGAATGCAAACACATTTAACAAAACTATTGGCAGCAGTTTCATTTATATGGATGCATATGTATACCCCTTTATATACATACATTAAATATATATATCATATATATATCCTTTCTACGTACATATGTGTGTTTATACACATACATATACATGTATGTGTATGCATACATGTATATACAGATATGTACGTATATATATATTGTGTGTGTGTATATATATCCACAAACACCAGGGAGTTCCTCTCACAGCACACAGAAACCTGACACGGTTAGACAAGCTTCTTCTTCATCTGTCAGCGGAAAATGGCAGTCCTTCCTTCTGTGAGCCTGTCTTTGTACATGATCACCAGCCTGAGCGTTGCCTTCTGCATGCAGCTGTGGCTGCAGCGTGAACGTGATCTCAGGTTTCCCTCTGGCCACGCGCAAGCCCCAGGGCCCGTGCGTCGGGGCAGGCGAGGCTGGGGCGAGCGGAGGAACTGCTGCATGGCACGCGTGCATGCATGGCTCTCTGCCCCAGAGGAGGCACCAAGACCCCCATCTCCTGGTCAGCCTCCCCGCCCCCATCCTCCCAGGAAATTTTCCCCTCCAATCCAAGAGTGTCGATGGATATGGTTCGAAGGGAACACATACTTTGCCTATTCCTGAAATGCCTTTTAGAATAACAGCTGAAGACCTATATTTGTTATCAAGGTCTAGCAGTACCACAAACTTCATTAGAAGGCTCTTTTGAAGGATTTGTCTTTCCAGTGCTGGCTGCCTCTCGCCGTTAGCAGCCCTGGGTACACACAGCCTGTTCCTACCACGTGGATTATCCAAACACATCTGTAGCAGTTCCTACATGACGAAATACAGCAAACAAAGAGGGGACACTTGAGCTGACACTGACTCACAGATCTCTTCACATTGTCACGGGTTAGGTAAGAAAACTTGCATCCGGAGAGCCCACAGCCTCCAGGGCTCTGGGGACTGAGCTCCTGACCTTTGGAAAAATTCAGAGCAGCACTTATGAGCGTCATCATGCAGATGCTGGGACAAGGTCCTCAGCTGGCACCAGGCTCACAGCTGCGTGGACTTCTATGAGTTTCATAGAATCATAGGATCATAGAGTAGTTGGGGTTGGAAGGGACCTTTAAAGGTCATCTAGTCCAACCCCCCTGCAATGAGCAGGGACAGCTTCTACTTTACATCACTTGAGCTCTTGGCCCTTTTTATTAGCTGCCCAAGGCTTCATTCTGACGTACAATTAAGTTAATCAGCATTAAGTTAATCAGCACTCACTTTGGGGTGAATTTACACTGCTGGGGGGAGTGAAGGGCCTTATGTGAAAGTAGACAAGAAACCTCAGGCTCAGCACTGAAATCAGCTTTCTGAAAAAAGTCGTGGGCATGTGATGGAGGATCTCCTTGCATTTCGTCTTTTACACAACACAATGCTTATAGAGTAAGTGTCCAAGCCTTGGTGTCTCTGTGTGTGTAACTGTTCCTCTGTAGGGTTTCTCCTCCCAGAACCCAAGTTATTTCACATTAATCAGGTGGTTCACTGAACTCCTCTGTTCCACAGAGGGTTGGATGAGACACCTTGATGTGAAGAGACCCAAGCTGCAACAGATTCAAAATCCCTCTCCATATTTAACTGGGTGTGGAGTGTCCTGGGAGTCTTTTCACATACCTTGACATCTGAAATCACATCTAAACTTCTCCACGTTTTCTGGGCTTGTTCCTGCATCCCAATGTGACAATGGCTGTAGGAACTAGTGGCTTCTCTCTGTCTTGCAAATGGAGATACCAAAGTGCAAATTATGTGAATATATCAAAATAATAAGGCAAATAAGAGCGAAGATGAGACTAGAACCCCAAACCCTGCCTTAGCCAGCAGATCAACAGGTCTCTAAAATATGTGATGCATATAGAGGTTGCTAGAAACACATTGCCTGCATCTCCAATTCCTTTTAAGTTCCAACCAAGACTGATAAAACACTTGAGGCCCTTGGAATAGGAGCCTGCCTTCAAAATAAAATCCAATCTCATTTCCTAGCATGCTAATTAAAAGTTCATGGCTGATTCAGGCAGCCCTACAATAGCAAAAGGAGTGCTGCAGGCATAGAGATGGCAGGGTTTAGCCTGTTGTGAGTACACAATATTAAAAACGAGCAGATGTCTCATAAAGATGATTATGCCAGCACTCTTGACCTTTCTGCAAGAACAGGAGTAAAAGCAGGAGAAAAAACAATGTTCAGTTTTGATTTATCTTGAAAGTGCTCTTCCTTTTTTAGGGATGAAGTTACTGTTGTAGAGAGGTGAGGGGGGGTCACTGTCACCCTTCCACGTCACATCAGTGCACACTCACCAGCTGCTTGGGACCGAGCCTGTAAGTGGATTGACACACTCAGACCTTGGCCAGAGACACCCCCCCGGGATTGGACATGGGCGCAAGGGGCACTGCCTCCCTTAGCTATTTTCCAGCTCAGCTCTGTGTTTTGTTTTATTTCATTTTGCTTTGCTTTGCTTTGCTTTGTTGGGCTGGCTGATGGGCGAGAGCCAGTGGAAAGGGATGCCCTGATGCAAGCTCCTTGCCACGGCATCGCTGCTGGGGGCTGCACAGAGGCACCATCTCAACCCAGTGGAACCCCCATGATGGAGCACTTGGTGTCTCTCCTGACAGACTTGGAGGTGTTACTTTCCAATGTCCCGGCATTCCCATGCGAAGAGCAATTAGCCTACAACCCATACTGCAATGGAAAGTAATAACCCTAATTAAAATAAATAACAGGCGTACTAGATTTCCAGAATCTTAGCTTTATAAAGTACAGCCATGACCACTAAAGATAACATGCAGGCGTATCCAAGGATTCCAAGTCCTGTTTCTATATTCTATCACAGGCAGTACAAGTATGTGTCACTTTTATAACATAAACAAAACCATTTAATGCTTAATCCAGAAGATTTAAACAGCTTCATTACTGTTTTTTGGTTTTAGTAGCTCAGGGCAATTTTGAGAGTGACCCGCTCTGAGATGTGCTAAAAAGAAATCAGAGGCTTCTTTGTGATTTTATGGAAACTTCCTTTCCAGTGACACAACCTCTATTTTTGTGCCTGGACATTGAGGGAAACCCTCTGTAGCTGAGCTAATCTTTCCTGGTATGCACATTTCTGGCTAGACCCATGTGTGTACAGATACCTGCTAACAATAGAACTGGAGCTATGTCTTTATGCTGAGCCTTCAAAACAAATTTAGTCAAAGAAAGCAAGTGTGTGAGATTTTTGTGGTACTTAAATAGTTTGCAGGATGCCTTGTTCTAAAAGTACTTTTTCATGAATTTGTTTTCAATAAGTTGGATCCAGCCACCCACTGTAGGTCTGAAGTTGGTCTCTTGATTCATTGTATTTATTTAGGCCTGTGCTGTTAGGAATAGTTGAAGGTGTTGGCCCTCTAAATGTAAACCTAACCAACATTTGTACTTCATAAATTTTAAAGCCAAGAAAAAAAGGCATTGTGCTTATGTGGCCTTTCCAGAGACAGAGCATTTTCTTTACCTAATTCTTATGCTGACTCCAATCTCTTTAGCTGAATTTAGACTTTTAGGAAAAATGAAAAGTCTACCTTAAACTAAATTTTTCAGTGAAATACTCTACCAGAGCTCATAGACTATTGTAATGGATAATTGCCCTCAATGATAATAATTACCCTATTTCTAATCTAAATATGCTTAGTCTCCACTTGTAGTGGAGTACATTCCTGAGTCATTTACAAACTCTACCAGTATCTATCACCCTATTTTGGGGGGAAGGGGGAAGTCACTCTTAAAAAACACATTCTCTCAGCAGTGACTTTCCATTTATAGTTAGACTTTGAGACATACCAGTTCTCTGGCTTTTAACTCAATTTATGTGTGCCACACTTACTGTGTAGCTTTATAGTTTCATAACCCAAGTATCATGTGGAATTAAGTCAAATGTCATACCAAAGTCTAAAGTTATCACACTAGCACTAATACATCTATTTACCAAACCAGTAATCTCCTCAGAAAATATCTAGTTAGTTTGACGTGATGTGTTTTCCTAAACCTATGCTGTTTAGCATCATTTATTTATTTTAATATTTTATTAATTGAATGAGATTTTCATTATTTTGGCAGGATTTCTGTCAGGATGACAGGCTGTGATTGCTTAGCTCACCCTGCTTATCTTCTTTAAAATGTCATCACTTTCCTACCACTTTCCCCCCAACGGTGTGTTCACTGTGCAGAACAACACTTTGGGGCTTAGGAGAAAAAGCACTTTTTCATCAAGTTGTTCTGCACTGTGAAAATCACTTTCTCCATTCATCTCATTTTGAAACCAGTGAAGAGCAGCCAGGAATGAGTCAAACCAGGAGGCAATCATGCTTTGAGCAGCTGAAATCACTTGCATGAGACCAGCGATGGGTACCAAGGGAGCAATCACCATGGCCGGGCTAGCCAGCCCTCAGCTCTCAGTAGCCCCGTGGTGATGACGAAGGGACTCCCTGTGCCCAGAGATGTCCTCCACTCCCCAAATACACCACTGAGAATGACAGAAGTACGTGGCTTGTTGTTCCTTTACATGACAAGGGAAAGGATTCTGAAAAAAGGATTCTGATTCGGTTCTGAAAGCATACACCTTTTGGGAGTTTATAATGGATTTGAAAGAGGTAGTGCAAAGAAGGAGGCAACCAAGAGAATTGTTTTCCTGCATTTCATCAAAGCTTTTGTACGACAGTGAAACAACTGGACACTGTCATTGTTATAGGTAGTGTGGGACATCTTCTGCTCAGTGTTTACTATAATAATTTCAGTATTTGAGCAGGGTTTGGGGCCCATGTCTTCCACCTTCCACAGAGTGCCGCAGAAATGCATTGCTATTCCATGCAAAGTGGCACAGTTGCAAGAGGGTGCTATGGGTGTCCTTACCCCAGGATAATTTCTGATCATTAAGGGCATGACACGTGCAGGCTCAGCCCCTCACAGGTGCAACCTGGTTTTTCTACACTGTGAGTGATGAGCTGGGGGCTGGGACCCAGGCACAGGAGGATGGAGAGCCTCCCCAGCCCTGGGCTGCCCCAGGGAGCAGAGCTGTGAGCCCCATCCTAGGGGGACGGAGACATCAACACCTCCCTAACATCAAGAGCTCAGTGCGGGACTCACTGAGGCACATCTCTGAGGACATGGCACTTCCCAGGCACCTTGCTGGCTCTTTGGGAAGTTCCCCTCTCAGCTGACTTTCCCAGCTGTGGCTCATAGGCACGCAGCGCAGCAGGCACATGGAGGCATCCACGTGGGTCAGGCTTGGGCTTCCCATCAGCACAAGGGGATTAAAAGCAGTTCTGCTCTTCCTCACAGGATAATTGTGAGGAGAAATGCATTAAGGACATAGAAATGCCACAGTAATGAAGGCTATGTGAATGCATGAGAAAGGCAGAAAATAGCACGCAACCAGGAGCTTATTGGAAACAGAGTGGACATTTCTAAGGGAAATGAGATTACCTAGCACTGCAGTAATAAGGGGTAGAAATAGAAAATACTTTTTAAAGCTGTATAAACCCACCAGCCACTAAGAAACAGGCTTTGATAGCTTCCAGTGGGATTTCTCATGCTTCTTTCTGAGTGCCTGCTCTGGACCAGTGGGGAAGGGAACTGAGCCAGGTGGATGAGGGGTCGCCTCCACATCAGCAATTCTTATTTTTCTGTCATTAATGACTACATATAGGCTGTCAGGAATCATATTTACTATTCAGTCCCACATATATCTGTTTATTCTCCATGTAAAAATACTGTGATAAACCAGGAGCATGTGGTGCACAGGCATGTGACAAGCCTTGCTTTATACCTTGTCTGCCATTTGTCAGTCTCATGCGTTGTGCCAAGGAGCAACCCCATCTCGCCATCTCAGTTTGCTTTACAAATAATTTGGTTGATCCTGCCTTGGAGGAAGAACAAGTACAAGATAACGATGGCCGTACTTGCCCCATTTTTTATGATCTCATCTAATTTTACGTGGCATCTGCTGATGCATATGTTTCTTCTGATTTCACTGCAACCTTTTGTGTTTGTCAGGGCAACGCCAGGAGGGTGGAGTTGGCGCTGAGACTGCCTGCTCCTTCATAGAAACATTTTGTCACCTTTGAAAAGCCCTCTGTTCTGGAATCTTAGAAACTAACAATATTGAAAACTTTCAGATAATATTAAAAACATTAAAAGCATTAGCTTTATCACAATACAATAAATAATTCCATCACGTACTGAAAACTGACTTCTGCAGCTGACATACTAATAAAGTAGAAATTCAGTTGCTGAGATAGTCTGGGAGTAGACACATTGTCAAAAGAGGAGCCAGGAACCATTAGTTTTTCAAATCACTTAATTTTTCAGCTTTATTTCTCTCTCCCATAGGAAAAAAAAACAAAAAAACCTGCAAACACAAAAAACCCCACCCTCACACTCAATATATGTACAATAAACTGAAGGCAATATTTGCTAGACAAGCATGGTCAGAGTGATAACATGTGTTGAATGCTGATGCATGTGAGAAAGATAGGACTTCTTATGTGGCACCAAATGCTGAACTGCCTATAAATTATCAAGCTGTTGGATTTATTATTTTGATTGCTTCTTATAGTTCTTTACCTAGTCTTTTTCTAAGGTGCTCCTGCAGATTTCTCTGCATGAATGTTGCCAATTCTTCTATAGATCATGCAACTGGGAAAAAAATCTTTTCTCAGTAATTGTGTACTTCAGGATTTTATCTAAGGAGTGTTAAACCTAAGAGTATGTGTATGTCTTTTCTTAATCAAACACAGGAGGCACAGGAGATGTCAGCTCACAATAAACAATGCAGGTGTGATGACATATTTTAACTTGTGCACCTATTTGTGATGTGTATAACAGGAAGTTCAGAATTTAAGGTATATCAGATCAAATAATTAGACTCAAAAAAAGCCTTTTGCTATACTTAATTCTCTCCCCTACTTAACTGAAAATGTAGATTTAGACAGTGCTGTTGACTGATTCATTATTAAACTTCATTGAGGGTGACCCAAATTCTCATGGAGTTTATGTGGTTGCGTACACTGAGTTAAGGGTCTCTTCCCCCTCTGCAATGCACAGGCAGTGCTCGTGCCATTGTCTGTTGCTCACCATCCTTCAGGAAATGTGTCCCCTCAAAGCATGGGAAAAGGAATATGGCCCTGAAGGAAACAAGATTTGAACTAAATGCCACCAGTATTACTCTTGATGCAAAATGTTGCTTGTTTGGAGTGGTACTTACATAGACAATTCTAGCACTAAATTGAATAAGAAAAATGTAATAATAATTGCTTATATTTTCACGGGTTAACATTTCTTACTGTTGACATTTCTTAACTATTGGACATACAATTCAAAGACAATGTAACGGGAAAGAAGCCTGTCAACTATAGTCCTCTAAAAGCAGTTAATAAATGTAATAAAATTCCTGTTCTTTTAAAACAAATTCCCCTTCCTCGCCCCAAGGTTGCAATGATAGCAGCTGCAATACTGACTGGTAGGCACTGCTGTGGCTCCCCGATAAACCTCCCCTAATGGGGTCTGAAAGCCAACGCTTATCAGCGTAACATCTCTCTCGAACTAAATCTGATGCAGCAGGAGATGGCAAATGCAGTGGGAGGAGAGGTTTCCTACGGGTAGCAGAGCTGAGTCTTTCTCCTTTGTGCTGAGTGTGTGGGCAGCACTGACACAGAGAACTTGGTCATCTGGGGACCATGATAACAAATATCTAGTACCAAACTAGTTGATTGCTCGGGAAAAAAAATGGGTCCTAAATATGAAATATCCTCTTTGCATGTATCTCTGTCCCTGGCATAGTGCTATTGCATGAGTGACTGAAGCATATCTGATTATACACTGCTTATTTGGGAGAACTCATGCTTTTTCCCACACTCTTTTTACAGCTCCCAAGTCTACCTTTTGTCCCACTGAAGAGACCTGGTGGCCAGGCCTGGTTATTATCATTGCAGTATGCTGCGCCACACTAGTGTTCCTCTTCGTAGTTGTCATCATTTGCTACAAAGCCATAAAAAGGTAAGACTCCAGATGCTTTTACTGTGTTTAGGGCAACGCAACCCCACAAAAGTTGACCCAAGACTTGGCTGACACCTTGTTTTGTTTGAAGGCATCCTAAAGGCAAAATGCATCCTGTAGTCAATGTGTGTTTTCATTGGAAAGTCACTGTATGTACCGTATCCTGCCTGTGTAAAGATTGAAGTTTAATGCACAGTCATAGGCATGAAGAGAAAAACTAGAAATGGGATAGGGCCGCAATGTTCAGATTAATATGAACTCCCCAAAGTCAAATTGCTGCAGATTGCTGGGGAATGTTGATAGCTTTGGCTTGGCCAAGTGTAGAGGCAGGAAACACCGTCCTATCCAGTTCTGGTAGTATTCAAAATTTACACATGGGATGTGAGATTTTTGGCCCAGGCCCATCACTAATTGTAGCATTTCAGATTGATGCAAGCTCTTGTAATCCGAACTCTAGGGTAATTTGTGTAGTTTTTCATTCGGAGACTCTACTTCTAATTTATTCTTGCTTCAAAATTATCATCTACAGAATCCATTTCAAAACCTGTCTCTTTTCATTTAAAAGCCTATGTGAAGCCTATGTACAACACGGTGTGTAGTAACCCTTTCAGCTCCCCTGCCTTTGCAATAGATGTGCTTGCATAGGCCTCCGGTAGTTAGAAATTATTGACTTCAGTTATACAGAAAAATGGGAGTGGGAATAATTTCTTCACCTAAATAATATTTCATATTTCAAGCAGAAAAAGTCAAAATCCATAACTCTCGTGAGATACTGCAGTGACACCTGAATCACAGTTTGGATTAAATGATGTTTATTCAGCTTTGGGATTTTTTTTTGGGGGGTGGAAAAAGAAGAGAAAATACCTTTCATGAAAAATGTTATCTGCATGCAAAGCAACTGCAAGATTTTTGATGAGCCTCAACAGGGATATCACAATGGTGGAGCATTGCACGTGCTTTGTGGTTGTCTAAAAAATTTATGCAGGATTTGAAGGATAGTATATCCAAGAGCATCAAAAAGGGAGAATTCAAACAAGAAGACAGAAGTCTGTATCTAATTTCTTATTAAATTTACATAAGTATCTTTCCTATTCTAGTCTAGCTAAAATGAATGCTTATTAGTTTTGAGGAGTTGGCAGACTTTCACTCTGTCTACTGAACTTCTTAAAAATCATCTATGGAGGACTGGAATTGGAGTCGAATTGGATTGGTAACACAGTGCAAAATTTCTTACTTGTAGTCCTAATCTACCATTGGCTGTTCATAGGGAACTGGTCCAATTCCATGTGGAAAGTTGTATTTGTTTCGAAAACAGCTATTGTATTTGTCTGCCTAGTGCCAAATTGTGAATGATTCCTGCCAAGGCTGCAAAATATACCTATGGGAGCAGTAACTCTCCAGGGCAACTTGTGTCTAGTGAGGAATCTGTTTCAAATCTTCTCTGATGCTGGTAGATGGGAGGTACAGAAAAGAAATTTAAACAGACAAATTTAGAGCTGCCTTGAAAAGGCTGTGGGAATTCACATAACAAAGTCTTATGCTTCATGTCGGTGAAGAATAATACAGATACTTGATGAAGACACCACTTATTTGTCAACAGTGTGAATATCAATGTACGAGTCAGACACTTGAACAGGCATTAGGCTCAGAGAAAACTGAAAATTCCTCTTAGATCTTCTTATTGTTGACATTGACACTGCTGCCAAATGCTAAGCTGAAAACTGCTCAGATGTGGGACGGACAGCTACAAAAGAAAATCTTATTAATTATATTTTTACAGAGTAACTAGAGCATTTCTTTTCATCAATGAGTCCTTCCTAAAACAGCTCTGTTAAAAGGATGTCCTAAAGTGCCTGGCAGCGTTCCTCAGTAGTTCAGGTTCCTTGATCCACTGTAAAAGATATCTGTTGATAAATGCTGGGAAATAAGATAAAACGCTTCACAAGAGAGGCATCTCTGCCTTCGACACAGAGTATTATCCCATATTGTTTAGCTGAATTGGCTTTAGCTAGTGTGAGAAATCCTTCACTCTATTTTTTGCTGGGAGGTAGAGGTGGCTAGAGAAAGAGTGAGGGGATCAATCTGGGTGATGCTGAAGCCAAGAGTCCCTCCAGCATGTTGCCAGCCTCTGTGCTCTGCCTTATCCTTTCTCACACCTCCATCCCACCTGCTCTCCTCTGCAGTCCTCCTCCTGGGCCCTCATTCCTACGCATCTCCTGGAATTGGGACCTCTGTCATTGCATCTCTAACAAATCTGTCTCCCACCTCCAAGGCAGTACGTTGTCTGCTTACTTAGAATATACCCATCGCCTTTAGATATGAATGCCATCTACTCATCCTCCAGCTGCATCTAGGTTGGGTTGTAACCTCGATAGGGCACAACGCTCTTCGTCCAAGGAAAGGCACGTGCTGATTGCCTTGATGTAGAAATCAGAACCCAGCCTGAAGACTCAACCTTTGCCTGCCCCGACTCTTTCTTAGCTCTGGGTGAGGATAGCCTTGTGTCTCACCACTGAACAGCATCCTTTTCTTCTTGCACCATGTCAGGCATGTCTGCAGGTTTCAGAGGTGTCCCAGCCTCGGTTCCCTGCTGTCATGTAGCTGGTCACTGGGGGGGGGGACCGGAAGAGTGGCACAGTACGCTGAGGACGGGACTGTTTACAGTGCCCATCTCAAACTGGCCCTTGAAGCCCTCTCCTGCTCAGGTTCCTCTCTCTGAAACAGATATCAAAGCATTTGCCTGCATCTCAGGGGTGTCACTGGGATTCATCACCTACTTTCTGATGAGCAGTGTAAATGTGAAAGTGGCAAGAATTATTATCCAAACATACGCTCCCTAAAACCTTGCATGAGACTGTCACCCTCCAGCATTTTTAGACAGGATTTTTTTTTACCACTTCCTGGGGGAGCAGGGGAAGGAGATCCATGTCTTCACATTTGGAAACTCTCGTTCTGATGAAAGCCTGGGGTGTGACAAAAACTGGAAGTGCCAATAAGGATGAAAACTGGCTTGGCAGCAGCAGATGGCTTATATCTTTTTTTGGTGTAACAGGAAAAACATTTAAAAATTCTCACCAGCCCATCAGATAAAAAAGAGGTAAACCAAAATAAAAATACCAAGTACCTACTTAACATGAGTTCAGATCATATGATAGTATCAGTCTTACCCATGGATAGATGGATCCTATGTATACATCTCTCTATATCATATGTATCCTATCTATAGTAGATCCTATGTATCTACTATAGTAGACATATATGGTATATATCTCCCAGTGACAAATCCATAAGTATTACAGGAGAGTATTGCAAAAGCCTAACTGGAATAACTTGATTTCTCTACTTGTTAGTCTTCCAAATGAGGT
The DNA here is from genome assembly GCF_034638445.1 of Ciconia boyciana. NCBI lineage: Eukaryota > Metazoa > Chordata > Aves > Ciconiiformes > Ciconiidae > Ciconia > Ciconia boyciana. The sequence continues at coordinate 54,673,433 of NC_132939.1, read as the reverse complement.
GGGGTTTACAGCCTGACCATCAATGCTATCTATATCCTATTTAGCCTAAAGCATACGTCTCAGCTTAATTAGCAGTGTAAGCACTGAACAGATGCTGAAGAGTGAAATAACAGCAATCATCTGGTTGTGGGGTGTAGCAAGAGTTAAATGTTTTAGTAGGAAAGTGCAGGAAGAGATTTATTTGCACAGAGCTTGGATCTGTTGTATTAATCCCTCATTTTCATAAGAATCAAATTTGAAGTAGAAAGAAAAAGAAAAATCCTATTGTGCTTAAGTTAAAATCTCATTTACTGGTTTCAAAGGGCCAGACCCAATCAAACTCTCTCATGTCTGCTTTTCTGTAGCAGGAAGAGAGGGAGTGACTGTCCTTGAGGTATTGTAACTCAACTGTATTTTTATTCAATCTGTATAAAAACTGTTTCTCCTCGGGTGGTTTGTTTTGCCTCATAAAAGCTAAAACTTTAGCATATCACCAATTTTAGGCACTAAGGCTTTTTGTGGTAAAATACAACCTAGTGAATTGGTGCTTCTTTATATAAAATAACTACCAGAGCCAAGGCAGCATGCTGCTACCTCCATCCCTGCATCTCCGCTGGAAATACTCAGGTTCTCCTAATACAAAATGGTCATAAGAAATGCTGAAATCCATTTCAGTGGATGGATTTGACCTCTCTGGTCCATGAGGGAACTAATACCAAAATGTGTCAATCAGCTTTAATACTCAGAGAACTGCTAGGCAGGTTAAACTCTTGGGAAGATACATATGGGGCGATTCTTTGAAGGCTCTTAACGCAGCCTCTAAATTTCCTATGTGTGATGCTGGTGTCTACAGTGTTGGGCACTGCATGACCGGCACACCTGGTACAGATGTGTGCTACTGCATAGACCAAGCACCAGAGGAGATCGCATGTGATATTGTGTTGTCCTGCAGCATGGTTACACACATGGTGATAGCACCCTCAGTTTGGCAGTGGGGGAACAGCTGTTTTCTCTGGTCTTGGTGACAGAGGGATATTTCCTCTTTTAAAAAATGTGAATTTTCTCTTAAGAAACTTTTCCATGGCACATTAGAAAAAATTTAGGGATTGGCACTTAGTGCCAGCAGCCATCACAGTCTGTAACATTTGTAGATTTCTAGGCCAGGCTTAATCACTCACTGGCCAGGGCTCAGGCCCACTGTAAGCAGCAGGACTTTTCTGCTTGTTTCATGGATAAGGAAAGTGACCTGACAACCAGTGATTTCTGTAGCACATAGGAAGAGCAGATGAATAACTGGTTCAAAATCTGGAATACCTCCAGGTATTTCTCTACCATGTCTCTGTCTGTGAAAACCTGCCATTCTTTCTCTTCCCCTGGAAGACTGTCACCAAGAAGTAAAAGCAGGAGGTCCAAGGACAATTCATAAACTAGCACAGGCTGGAGGAAGCTACATCATTTCAGTATTACATGGTTTGTGGACTGGACTTGGGCAAGTGCACCGTGAGTGCCAGCAGCTCTAACTAATCTTCATCTGGTGTAAATCGGTGTGGATTCAAAAACAATCAGTGGAGCACAATTAATTTTAATCAGTTCTGGAGGTGGCTGTCTCTTAAGCTTTTTTTTAACATCTCCAAGCACCTGAGTAACAAAGTAAGACTGGAGGGAAGTGGGAAGTAAACACAGTAAAGAGGATTAACAAGAGTTGTTTGGTAAATAAGCAACTGAGATGGGAGGGAGAGGGACCTGCAGTATGTAATCCTATTTCTGCAGCTAACTGGTGTGTCAGTGTCTGTGAGGGGAGTAAGATATTTACATAAAAGGGAGAAATAAATCCCTGGCTCCCTGTGTAAAATTAAGATACTGGAGCCATCTCTCAAACCTCGAAGGGGAAAGCAAAGCTGCATCCAGGTCTCCATGCGAGCTGATGCAACAGCTATGCAACGTGGCAGGAAGTGTTTCGAATGGTTTGACAACATGTGAAAAACCTGTACTTAGTATCTCCAGAACATCCATATGGTCTGAGATGACCCATGAGGAGCCCGTTGTGCCTAGGGATGTGACTCCTTGGCTCTGCTGGATTTTAGGTAGGATGGATACCTCTGCTCTCAGATGTACCACAGGGTTTGCTGCAAAGAGCCCTCTTGCTAAGTCAGCAGAGAAAGTAGGCTGATGATAGCAAAGTTTTACATGATATACCTTTTACTCACTATTCTAACTTTGTCAAGCCACTGTTTTGTATGTGTCCCATAGCCTGAGAGAAAGGTACCATAAATGCCTACATATGCACTTCCTTAAATAGGCACTGAGTTCACCTTCAAATAATAATTAAATGGGAGAAAACATTGTACTGAAATAAAATGACAGGTCATATTTAAACTGTCTTAAAATTCATTGCTCAGGTATTTTCTAGGGTATTCAGCATTAGCATATGATTTATGGACCCTGTATACTGCAAGGTCTAGTTTCAGTAGAAGGAGCAAGGTTCAGAAAGTTGGTTTTGCTTGACAAAATGAGGCAGATGCTTGCAAGGGGAAAACACAGAGGCTTGTTTAAGGAGGGTAAAAAGTGGGATTTGGGGCTGTGGTGAACTGCTATGTGTGGAAGAGTGTGTCCCATGGTGCAGGGGTGTATGTCCTGCTCAGCATGCCTTGGCCCCACACCTCTTGCCCAGCCTGTTTTGTACCACTCACTCCCCCAAAGAGCAAGGATTGTGTAGTCCTCCTTATGGCCAACTCCCATGAGAAGCACTGAGGCTGAGCACGATCTAGTCCAAAATCATTACTAATTGCAACAAAACAATGCTTTTCCATGTGGGGAGAGAAGACAGAACAGTGTCCTAAACTTACTTAATCGCTCTAAGTGGATATTCACAGCATGGCTGATGGCAGACAGGTCAAGGTGCATTGAGATTGTTAATCTCTTCTATTCTCCCTGACATGTTAGAAGGGTTTGTACTGAAATGGTGCCTTAATGCTAAGCAGATGGCTGGAAAGACCGTAATTACTCAGAAGATAAAGTGAGATAGTTGGTGGAAAAGCTGGGTTAATAAGTACTGTTTGAGTGGGGGACACTCAAAGGGAAGAAGAAGGTCTATGGGGGCAGATCTGTGTGTCTGATGCAATTCCCTGACGTCAAACCAGTTCAGGACTGCAAAAAGGGTCAACCCCTAAGAAGTGCCATTCAAAAGGGAATATGGTCTTCATCGGGAAGACCTGGGAACGTCACTGAGGGCAGTTGAAAGAAAGACAAACTTCAAAATTTTGGAAGAGCAAGGAAAAGACAGTCACACTGTAGCCTGATTATCTTTTCCACTGGCCGAATGTTGATGTTTATCAACAACAGGATTGGCATTTACTGCTGAGCACCACTGTCCAGGTCTTCTGCCACCTCTAACAAAAGCCCAACATCCCCATGTGTTGCTTAGCCTCTATGCCTAATCATCTCCCAGTGGTGAATTTATTCCCATCCTTGGAATGAGGTTGCAGATGATCTACTAATGGCAATTTAAATACCCTGAGCAACTAATGTTTCTGCAGGAGATCCCATTTTTTAACCATCAATAAATGAGTTCATAGAATCACAGAATGGTTGAGGTTGGAAGGGACAGCCTGAGATCATCTAGTCCAAACTCGTGCTCTCACAGGGTCAGCTAGAGCAGGTTGCCCAGGACTGTGTCCAACTGGGTTTTGAATCTCCACAGATGGAGAGTCCACAACCTCTCTGAGTTCTTGTTGGTTTTCTTGTGTTCTTTCAAAGCTATCACTATTTATTAAACTAAATGTAGCTCTGCTTGGTGAAAACTGAGTGCTACTACAAGGAAAATCAGTTGTTCTTCCAAACGGTATTGAAGTCTGGGTGTTGGCTGTGCAACAATTTCCAGGCTAGTATATATGAGACAAACTGTTGAACAGCTTTACGACTTGGCTCAAGCCCACTGGAGATGCCAGAGCTCTGCTGTATTCATTCTGCTGATTCAGTGGCATCGTTGGGGATTTTGGACGGGGGACTAATGGTTGGCGCTGCCCAATGTTTTTTGGGTGCATCAAGACAAAAAAGGGTTGGCCTCATTTTTTAAGTAGAATAGCAAAAGTATTGCTACTACTTGTTAGCAGGTTCATTTGACAGATCAAGGGCTGATGAGTAAAGTGGATAAAATAGCCTTTCATTTGGAGAGATGGCTGAGCCAAGCTGCATGGGCAGTGCTGTGCAGGGAAGTTTGCTTTGCTGTTGCCTGTGCAGTATGTGTTGGTCAGATAAGCAGGAGGATCTGCCCTTCAGTGCTGTCAGTCTGGGATTTTTATAAGCACTAAATGTTTACATAACTATTAAAGGGCAAGATTTCTCTTTTAAGTTATACTTAATGCCCCATTGTTTCTCATAACCAGGAACACTAGAAGCCTTCAGGAGGCTTTAGTCTTTAGCATAAAACAAGTGGTCCAAGTGTTTCACAGAATACTCTCCTATGGATCATTTTTCACTTGTCCACTTCTAATTTGTGATGTATTGACGAAGATGCCAACAGAAATCTGTAGAGCATTATGGTATATCCTGTGATCAATTAACTTTTCACTGTGAACAGAAACAAAGTTGCCATTTTTCTGTTTTCTACTGCCGATGAGGGTACCACATCAAATGGGCAGAAGTCTTGCAATAGACTCAAGTATTGTACAGTTACTGCCTCAGTGCAACTCCGTAATAGCCACGGGTGGATTTTACAGGCTCGTGCCAGAATATAATGGTCATGCTGGTCTAATTGTATTGGTTGAAATATTCCTGATTCACCCCAGCACAATTAGAAGATACAAGTGGATACTAGAGCTTTGAAACATATAGGAGAGTTGCCAGGTTTTCCATGAGTTTTTTATTATATTTTTTCCTGAAGCCATAACTTCTGAAGTAATCTGAATAAATATGAGATCAGGGTTCTCTTCACCTACTAGTCTAAAAACTGACTTTAAATTCAAGACTCTTACATATTCAAAATCCTACAAGGCAAAGAAATAAAGTTTTCTTAGAAATTCCTTTAATTTTTAAGCCAATCATAGTTTTCACAAGCTGAGACAAGGGCACTTGTGGCTGACCCTGCTGGTGAAAGCCACAGCTGTGGCTGAGATGTACCCAGCACAGTGTGCAGGGACACTTGAAGAAAGTTTTTGGCTTGATTATCTGGGATATCTGAGCTTAGGACTGTGTTTGTTACAGCCTGCAAGAACCCAGGAGCAGCACCCTGGGGTGCCTGGGACAATCTTTTTCATGACTCAAATTGTACCCATGGTAGTAGGGTGGGGGTGTAGATCCGTTACTCCAGCTCTGTATCACCCAGAAATTCCCTCTACACAATGAGAATCCCACAGGAACCTGCTGGGTGCCTTTATTGCCCCCTTTTCCTTTCCACAAAGGATTTGCAGTGCATCTGGAGCAAAAGCCTGATTTCTCCAGTGGCTGAACAGCTGCAGCTCCCGGTGGGTTCAGCGGACATGGAGGATTTGCAGGAGTTCTAAAAGCCCAAAAGTTAGAACAAGAAAGCCAGAAAAGTGTGGAAATGCCCCGACAGTTCCCACACATGCCCCATGCTGCCCCAGGCAGGCTCTGCCCGGACTCACTCTGCTCTGCCTCGGGGTGACAGGAAGCCAGACCACGTCACCACCTCGGGGTGACGTGGAGCAGCTAGGCACTCGTCGGTCCCCTACCCATCACACTCATCCAACCACCTTCAAGATGCTCAGGACTGTTCAGCACACCTCTCAGTGCTGTGTGCACGACCCATTCCCCTCCAGTCTCTGCCCTTTCTTGTTTTCCACAGAGCCATCGTTCCTGCATCACCCCCACGTTGCCCCAGATTTGACCATGCAGAAGATACTCCCTTTCTGCCTGACTTTTCGGCACACTTCAGGCCAGCAACCTTGGTTTGGGGCCACCCTTGGCTCCTTTAATTCGTGGCTTCTGCTGACTTTGATTTTGATGCCTGGCTCTAACCTGGACTTCTGTGTGCAGAGGAAAGGGAGAGCTCAAGGAATGGCAGGAGCCGTGCTCGGACGTGCTTCCTCTTGTGCAGGGAATCTCAGCCGGAGGTAACGAAGCATCTGACCACAGCAGCATTATTTCACACTGTAATTTATGTGCATTAGTTTCACACCTTTGTCTAATTAGTCACAACTGGGTGTCCAAACAAGACCTCAGCTTTTCCATGCCCTAGCTGAGAGCAGGCGTTGATAAAGTAAGGCTCAGGGGTACTTGTCCCCACCGGCTGGTTTCAGGGGTCCCTGCTGCTCTGAAGGGAGGTCACATCACACACACCCCTGTCTTGCTGTGCTGTTGCTGCCATGCAGCCACACTGCCCAAGGCGCAAAGGCTGTGGATGAGGTGCCCCTGCGCAGAGCTGCGACGTTCCTCAGGTGCACATTGATCACTTGCAGCCACCCTCAAGCCCCTTGCAGCTCTGCTGCCACCACTTGTGTGGCTGCACGGTCTGATTTCTGCTACCTCTGTCCTTCCTTCTCTGCACCCCCCATACTTACTGCTAAATATTTATAATGCTCCCGGGTTGCTAAGCAGCACACGGCTCCCAGCTCAGTAGAGCCTTGCCGCAAAGGCGAGACACGCAGTAGGTCAGTGTGGGCAGAGCTGGGGGCGGGAGAAGCTGGCATCTGCTGGGGTGGTCCTGCTCTGCCACATGCTTACCTGGCTCTGACTCCAGTGTCCCCTCCATCGACAGGCACGTGGCCACCCCCTCCAGTATGTCTGGGCTGGAGAACGATGATCCTGCTTTGTCCATCTCAAGAGAGCTGGCTAAATAGCCATGTCAGAGGGCATTTGTGGAGATGAGCATCGCAGCATCCGTTCCCCAAGCTAATGCCAGGTGATGGAGTGAAGCACTAACAGGGGGTCTGATCCCAGCTGTGTGCGAGGCGAGAGTGGGAAAAATAGGGTCATTCCTCATTCTTGCCTTTGCAAAGAGGTCCCAGATGGAGAAATGGTGCCGCCTTTGGTGTCTGCTTTTTGAGGCAGTAGCATGAAACCTTATGAAAGATGTTAATACTCCCAAGCAGCAGGAACTGCTGGCTAACCTGGCTCTTCCTTTCAGTTGCTCTGAGCCCTGGGAAGCCAGTGTGGAGACTGGCTGAACTCAAATCCTTCCTCAGAAATTGTCCCCAGTTACAGTTGTCTAAAGCCACTTAGCTCCAAAACTGCACAAAACCAAATCTTTTTGTAGGCATCAAGGTGTGCAGGACTTGCTGCTTGCTCTGCCTCTGTATGGGCTTGCCCTATTGCACACCTAGAGTATGGGAAGGCTGGGACCACCCTGTGCAGTCCAGTTAGAGTGGGTTTGCATTTGTCCTGCAAAGAGCAGGGTCTGGCTCTGCAGACTCTTCTTTGTGAGTGGAGAAAGTCAGAAGCAGCTGCTTGGAAATCAGTGGTCTTACTCTAGTTGGTGGCAGAGACAGATTGCCTCAAATGCAAAGTGATCTAGATAGATAGTTGCAAAGGTCAGTTCATTTTACAAGTTTTAATTTTCTTCTCAGCTCCTTGCATTTATTTGTGTTACAGACACTCTTCTATTAAAGGCATTTCAATAACAGAAAATCTGCAGAGAATTTTGGTTCATCTGCACAGAAATTAATCATTACTATTTAAATAAGTTTGTGAAATTCTATTTAAATGATTCTGTGAAATAGCAGTAGCCTTGTTCTTCTGTATGGATCAAGTCCATCCTTCAAGTTGTTGCCTACGTTTGCAAGGGATCAAATAGCAAGGTAGTTATCTACATTCAGCAAAAAATCTGGGCACAGAGTAGCACAGATCAACTTTGTTTTGGGGATGGAAAAGTCCAGTGCCTAAAATGGCAATATCTACAGTCTCTTGGGTGGTGAGAGACATACTGTCCTTCAGATACAGCGAGAGAGCAGTGAAGAGCAGCCCTCGCTCATCTCCTCTCTCCACCACCTGATTATTCCAACCCCATGTTTTTCCAGTACTGATGCCCACCCTGACCTGGAGCACAGGGCACCAACAGCCAGGCAGTTTGCAGACATGGTAGGGGACTCCTGCACCTTTCCCTCCTCCACTTCCCCTCCAATATAGATATCTTTTTATAAGGACAACTTCTAATTGGGAGCCCAGCTAAATAATAGTTTATAAATGTCTTTTACTGGCCTCACTGTAGCTGAGCAGAAGTAGTTAGGTAGTTGTCGTGTCTTGTTCAATGTATATGTTTAGATGTGTTGTCTATATAAAAAAAAAACAAGGTATTGATCAGGATTGGTACAGCTGGGCACTTGAAAAGCATGTTTCTCCAGATTTCCTAATTAATGTTTATTAAGTACTTTGAAGATAGAGAGCATTGAATCGTGATAGGTGTTGTTCAATCTGTTCCAGAAAGACGGGAGAATTTTAAAGGACTAAGAGAAAGATCTCAGTTTGGGCTTCCACTGGCGTTTTTTTATTACTGAGAGGCAGATAAGCAGAGGAGTGTTTGTTGCCTTCATGCCAACACCTATGAGAATGTGCATGTCTCTGTTTCGTGTGGGTCATGGAGAGCTGTCACAGATGCATGCAGAAATGAAGGACCAAACCTGCATGTGCATTCAGCTTGTGGGCACAAAACCCCAGAGAGTGTGCACCATCCAGTTTGGGGATAGCCTTAAATTTTTGTCCATCATTACAGCTTAAATTTACCTGTGTCTACTTCTCATTTCTCCCATTCTTTTCCTTTCCTGGTGTTCCCTGAGACCAATCCCATCCTCTCTTTCTTTTCATTAGACTAGATTGTTCAAGCTTGTCTTCCATAAGAAATTAGGACAGAAATTTGAGCTGCCTTCTCTCTTTAATTATAGACTTGTTAGGGCAGATCCTGCCTAATGCAATAGAGTTACATATAAACCCGGTTATCTGGGAGCTACATATATATGGACAATTCCAGGCTGTTTCTGCATTGCTTGGCAGAGCGTGGTGCACCATGAACTGAGCCCCATGAATGTGCCTTAGCTGCCTACACTGCTCTGTGACAGGACAGGCCTTTGAGGAGCAGGAGCACGCCCAGCTCATCCCCAAAGGGCACTGCCAGTGCGTAGTACACTGCCAGGCATGGCCATGGCTGTGGCCATCCTCCAGACATGTTTTGGCTTGTTTGAAGCAGGGCGCCTTCATTCCATGCATTTAATATCTTCTTTTTTTTCTTGTTTTTTCTTTTTTTTTTCTTTTTTTTCATTTAGTGGCTTTTGCCAGGCTGAAAGGCTGGCAACATGAGCTCATTTTTTTACATTAGGACCATTCATTTTTTTCCTTTTGTCATCAAAACATATCAACAATGTATTCTGCACTGAGAAGACCCAAGGGATAACGTCAGCTGTAATATCCCTCCAGTCAATAAAACCTTTTAAAGATCGTTATAGGGAATGCAAAGAATGGGTTGTAATGTGAGGGGTCACTGAAAGTAGTTTTATCAATTATGTCAGTTAATAGTCTAGTATCCTAATGATAAAGCTGCTTCTCTTCCTTAAGACTGGTTTTGTGTAGGAGCATAATTCTGAAGTTAGCTTAATTGAAGACCTAGTAGGAAATGTGATTGCATCACCTTGGTCTCCCAGGGGCAGATCTTCCTCTGTAATATCAGAACAAATCCTGTGGAATTACTCTGACTTTGCACTGCTGAAAATAAATGAAGACTAAACTCCACTTCTTAAATTTCATGTGTGGCTCAGCAATCTATTGCAATTACTTGCAATCTGAACAGGCCAAATCCTCCCTTCAGATATACCCAGAGCGACTTCAGCAGGCTGGGATAGATGCACTTTTGCAGAAAGAGATCTGCCCACCACGTTTTGCAGCCCGAGCACATGAGCTCAGGGAACCTCTAAGTGCTTCTGAGTGGCTGCAGAGCAGCTCCATATGGATTTATTTTTTATCCCGAGAGAAGCACTCAGCAAAGGCTGGATCTTCAATCCATGCACAGCGAGGGGGATTTGGCTATCACAGGGGAGTGTGAAACACCCCAAAAGAGAAATTGCCCACATGCCTGCAGGGCTTGCTTAAATGTACTCCAGAAACTGGTCAACTAAAAATGGCTGTGAGGGAGAGCTGAATTAGCCGTAAATTGCAGACTTGAAAGTGCTCATGTGAACAGCCAGAAAAGAAGAAACTGTCCTTAGGAGATGGTATCTTGGGGCTAGATCAAAGCTTATTGATGTGACATGACTTGCAGTGCCGTGAAAGAGACTTTCCCGTTTTGCATAATGGTCCTAGCACTGTGCACTTGTACAGATCTTCTCCTCTTCTCCACGCGTGAGAGAGACAGAAAAGGTCTGAAAATGTTCAAAATTGTATGTTTACTTTCTCCCATAAATCTTATTTATCAGCTGACCACTAGTTTTGTTTGGCTAAGACTGAAGTATTCAAAGGTCTCTAGGGAAAGAATGGCCTTTTGTGATTCACAAAAGGCACCTCTTTTTTTTTTCATAAAGAGTAAAGGGGCAATGCAGCTTGAGGAAGGAGACCTCCATCAAATGTCCAAAACTGAAAGTAACCCAACATACATAGTCCTTCCAAACAGTGCAGGTAATATCATCCAGGTTACCTATAAGACTTTGTAGTTTGGAAGAGTAAGTCAAAATCATCACATATTGGGATAATAAGTAAGTAATAAACACTGGGGCAAGACAGTTTGTTTGTCTTTTAGATGCTGGACTGTCTAACTTACCAGACTGAAGATGAAAATCAGGGAATACATGTAAAAGCCTTGGGAGATTGAGAGTATTGAACATTGGTCCTCAACAAGCATTGAGCAGTAGTGAGTGCATTGCTGAAAGTTGTCCAGATGGAGCTGCTTTTTATTAGAACTGTAAAACATTTGCTTTGTACGTGGGAGGTAGTTGAGCCAGTGACCTCTTCCTACGAGGAATGAATAGTACGCTGCTTGTTTTCCGGACAGATAGATGGTCCACATATGGCTGTTAACTAATTTAATAGAGAAAAACTAAGGTTGCAGAGAATTTTCATCATTAGGATTTCTTCTTTGATTTCTATCTTTACAGTGTCAAATAAAAAATATCCAGATTGAATTTTTCTGGTCCCTCTGAGATAGTCAAAGGGAGAAGTCAGAATGTGAGTCTCTTTCCATGACTCTGAAAACTACCTCCAGAGGAGTGTTCTTCCTTCTTTAACATGAGCCCCATATGTCTGGGCATTAGCACCAGGCTGGCCAGCGCAGGCTAGTTATTAAGGAAGGCTCATGGTGGGTAGCTGCACAAAAATTCAATGGCTATGTCCCAGAAAGCAACTGTTGTCAGTGCACTGAGCCCCTCTAGCAGGGGTCCTGTTCACAAACCAGTCTTAGAAAGCAAGCTCACTTCTCCCACCAGTTGCTATTGTGGGAACTGATTCACCTCTGATGGCTGATGGCCAGCATGAATCAAACGGCTGTTTGATGAGTGCCCCAGTACTGAGATGTAAACAGCCTCCATTCACCTTCTTTATGATCTTATAAACATTCAGGTTGCTGGGAGAGATGGTCCAGTAATTGAATAACATTACAACACTTATTCTTCCATTTCTATCCTGCATCTGCTAAATAAGGATGTTTTTGAAGTGTGGCTGTAGACCACACATCGTCTTGTCTGGGCTTCCAACAGCAAAGCCTAGCCAAGAGTGCTAAACATAGCTGCCACAGGTACTGCTAGCAACCTAGCCCAGGAGATGAAGCTGAGTGAAAATATACATACCAGGTATTTACCCTGTTTCTTGGACAACTTTTGTAACCCAGGAAGATGCTGCTGCCATTGGATCTCTACTGGCATAGAGGTAGCTTTGATATTTCTGCTGTGCACTGGGGGCACCTCGGGACAGACCAATCCTATGAAGCAAATGGGTGTGTCATATGAGACCCAGTTTTATTGAAAATCATTAATTTTTATGTGTTGATAGCTAATGAAATATTCATCAGTATGGAGAAGGGCTTTGAAGTCGTCGCCCGTATAAGCGATACATCTTCAGCTCTCTGACTTGCCTCTTCCCTTCTGCTGCTTTCCCTCGGGCATCGGCAGGCACACGTGTGACCTGGCGCCTGCCACCACCAGCGCAGGAGGGGCGGGTGAGCCGCAGAGAGGTAGAGCAGCTCGCTGGCTGCTTGTCTTTACCCATAGCACAGCCCTGTGCCGTGCCATGCAAAAGTGGGGCTGCCCACAGAGCCTGGTAGCAGCTTTGTTCATGGTAGGAGCCACCTCGAGGTGAAACTGCTTTGAGAGGAGAGGCAAGTTCTGTATGTGTTACTAAAAGCACCTTCACAAGAGGAACTGAAAACACGAAATGGTTTTTGGCACAGGTGCCTTGTACATTGGCACAGGTACAGCTGTGCAAAGGCAGCACAGAGGTGCCTCACAGCTTTCACTATTGGTAAAATCTTTTATCAGTTGATACTGATACCCATACCATGAAATATTTTTTAATATATATTTTTGCAGGTGTCTTTTAACTACGATTTACAATTTTGTGCTAATGCTCAGGAAAGAGTGGAGTTACACTGTGGTCTACTGAGCACTGTGCATCTCCTCCAACAACACACAGCACGGAGGGCAAAGCGGCCTTTCCTCCTCTAACTGCATTTTAGAAGAATGACACACTATTCCTGTTTTCTAAGAAACAGGATAGGTGTTTCCTTCAGAGGATAATCCAGGGCAGCAAATCCCACGTGGAGGCAGGCATCTCCTGGCAGTGCTGAGTGGGGTATGGGAGCCCCAGAAGGAGGGGAAATTAAGATCCCTTCATTTCTCTGCTGCCAGCCCAAAGTCAGCCCCTCCTAGCTTGGCTGGGTTTCTCTGGGGCCCAACCTTCCCAGATGCTGGCCATGGTGCATCGGCACTCAACAGAAACATTGCTATGGAGGTAGGCAGTAGGAAACAGGTTTGCAACCCTCAGGCTTGTCTTATGAAATCAGGTTTTATTCTTAGCTCTCATCCCTTCCAAGCACAAAGCACCTTGAGGAGTATGAGCATGTGGATTGTGTTGTGTCTTTTAAACTCTGTTGCAGTTTACTCTTCTGGACAAAATTTCTGTTCTTATTTCTAGGTGATCTTATTCTCCTCAAAGCTTCAATAAGCCTCTAAGTAATGAGGCATAATAAAGTCCTGATTAAATGAACAGTCTGCTCAGCTTTTGCTTGATTTTTTCTGAAAAGTCATATATAGAGATTTTCTTAGGAGTGTGTCCAAGTAAGACACAAGGTGAAACCCTGCCCTAGTACTTTACTGCACAACTGCCTTACAGACGGTAGGTCTATGCCAAATTTACACCAGTAGCCAAAGCTGGCAGGGAGGGTTTTGTCAAATATGCCAACTGAGTTTTGTGACTAGACGTGATCAAGGGCCAAAAACTGTGTCTCCTCTAAGAAATTTTCTAAAGACAGAACATACAAATTATGTTTGACTGTGCATCGTTACGTTGACCTTTACACAGGACTGCGCAGAAAACTGGTACAAGCCAATAGGACAGGCCAATTTCTTTGATAAATAAGATTTATAATGCAATCAGAACGTCATCTGAAATTGAAGCTCGACGTGTGAAATACACTATTAAATGGCTGTTTGATGCTTTCTTGATTTTAGGACTCATGCAAATTAACGCATGCATGGTGGAGAGGTCATTACGGACCCTGATGCATCATTTCAGGCGCGTACTGAGCTGTACAGAGTCGCATGTACCTTTCATTTGCAGATGTTTGGCATGAAGAGTGCACCAATTTGTTTGCTAAACATCAAAGCACAATGTGTAGCAAATCATACTGTAAAGCAATGCAAACCATTTGTTAGTGAACAGCCCGTTTTGCCTGCCGCCAAGTGAGTATGTCACAGATACCATCAGTTCCCTACTCATTCCCTCACTAATCTGAAACATAATTTTCACCAATGAAGAGCAACTCTGGAATGGAAATGCATAAATACAGGGCCACAGCACTTCAGCTGAAAGTGGGCTTGGAGTATTATACATAGGAAGATCTTGCATAACCTAGCTTATCAGGCAGAAAATAGGATAAAAGGGCTCCCTTTGGTGTGTAAGAGGAAAACTTGCATGCTTCTCAACAGTGGATGAAATTTGAGGTAAAAAAGAGCTAGTGGCACACAGAGCTAGTGGCACAAAAAGAGCCAGTGCCCTAATGCAAAAGGGCAGTAGAAAAATCACAACAGGCCAAAATGACTTTGCATATCTAAATACATAGGTCAATTTTAATCACTGTGACAAGTGCATACAAGTCTGTCAAGCGCATCATTTATATGGTGTAACTGAGGCAAGTTTGACCCCAAATCCATGCCTGACATGCACTTGGAAATAAATCGAGTGAAGGAGTTAAACAGAGCATTCTCCAAGCCTGAACTTTTGTGTCTGCCAAAAATAAATAAATAAATGCCTCAAATAGACATTTCATTGAAACCGAAGAAAGTAGTTGCTCTGTTTTGCTAGCACTAGGCCTGAGCAGTTGATAAGGCAGAAGCAGAACCCTGATAAAATCTCCGTTCTGCTTTTTGCAGGCTCTGAAAAAATACACTTCCAATGCATGCTAGTGCCAGTGGTGTAATATCACCGGCAACGTCTCCAGCAGTGCCTTCAGAGAGGTTTCACCATCGGAGGAGAGTCTCCAAACCTCGCAGGTCTGTGCTGGGAGACCAGCCTGGGGAGGAGAAAGAGCAAACTGCTGCTCTCGGAAGAGAAACTGAAGCAAAAAAAGGGGGAAGGGAAAAAGAGTTTCAGGAGGACTGAAGAAGTCAGTCTTGAAATCACTTCTAGAAAAAGGGAAAATGTAGATAAAAATGAGAGGAAGGCATTTTTTAACGTGAAGAAAGAAGAGGAGGCTAAACAGGGAAAGAAAATGGAACTGGAGAGGTGCAGAAACACATAGAACACCAAAATAAAGAAAGAAGGGGTAAACAGGAGACAAACAGAGAGCAAGTAGAAGTGGCCAAAATGTCTTCCGTTTTTGATCATTCATAGAGCTGATTGTCAGGGTTGGAATTTTTGAAAGCAATAGAGAAGTTTAAAGACAGCCACACCACTTTTCCTGCCCAGGAAATAATAAGAGTATTGCCGTCAGATTCTCCATTCCTCTTGTCAGGGATGTGGTGGGGTGGATGGATGCTTTACAATGTCATGAAAGACAGAGCCGCAGAAGCTTGTGTCAGATACAGACAGGCACAGCATGTTAATAGCTGAAAAAGGGTTCAACAAAGCTCGTAGTCTCCCCTTCCCTTCCATTACCATTCTCTAACAGCTGAAATCGCGGCTAATATTAACAAGCCTTAACTCTTACCAGCTAAAGAGCGGCGTAAGATATCACAATCAGAAGTATTTTCTTTGAGATTACAAGCAAAACAAATATATCTTCCTGTAATAATTTTCCATAAATCTTTCACTAGTACTTTGCTGAAATTCAATGTCATTAACTATTTTTCTATTAATTGTTGTTTGTTTTGTTAAACAATGTCAAGAACAATAGCACAGACTGACTGTTGTATTGCAGTTTTTATTTGGTCCTCTTTTTGCCCTTAGAAGCACCTTAAACTCAAAGCACTAATGTCTGAAATATCCATGTGGAAAGAACAAAGCTTTTTCCTCCTACTATGTGTACAGCTTCAGCTTTAAATAAAGGTCACACCACTTTTGAGGAGAGAAGTTGTGGGGGAAACACTTACATGATGTAACATGGTCTGTTACAGGACTTATGCTTAGGTCTCCCTTTTCAGAGTCACTTTAAAATCCCAAATAAGATGATTTTGTTCCATGATGTGCAGATGCTTGTTAGATTTCTGCACTTGCTGGGCATTTCCTGAATTGCCTCACAATTAGCATTGGTGGTCCTGGCCTGTGTTACCAAACGGTGCCAGTGACCACCAAACAAATAAAAAGCGGATGCTTCAGTGGTTGGTGCTGGGGGACTGGTAGATCACAGCAGGCACCATGTTTCAGTCACTAACTCAGACACCTAGAACATGGACATCTGTGGCTGGGCAAGTAAACTAGCCTTCCTTCACAGACAATGCAGAGAAACATGAATGCCTTGGGCACAAAGCATCTGACTTATTTTGGGGATCCACTTTAAGCTGTTCTGAACTGTGTTTTAAAAGTGCCTGTTTCTCTCCATTGACTGTGAAGGTAGTCTGGAGTGGTCACCACAGACGCACGTAACTATGCTGGTCAGATGAATCCTCTCCTAGTGACCAAACATGGCGGTTTTATGATGACTGGTGAGTGAGTTGGGTCCTCAGTGGACATGACTGGTCATCATCCCAGTTTGAATGATGTTGCACTTTGAGGAAAAAGGCCCAGGACTGCCCCAAGGCAGATCCTGACCCAGTGCCCAAGCCCCCATTCCAGGGATGAACGTGGTGGTGGAGGGCTCTCCTTCCAGCAGCCTTTGTCTCGTGCAACTTACACACCAGTATCTATACACAGGCTAGCACGGGGAGACCAACTGCCCATCAACAGGGCTTAGGACCAGACCCCTCATCTTCCAGGTGGATCATGAGGCTTGACAAACTTTAACTGCTGGTTTGACCCATGTTCAGAAAGGGAAAAGAGAAAGGAAAAGTTCAGTGTTATGCTGCACCTTACATGTCCTTGCTTTCAATCTGTATTGATGAAGAAGATGTTTATCTCTGTCCTTTCTTCTCCCCCCACCCTGCCTATACATCACCGAACCTGGGATCACCCAAGGAAACCAATGAGAAAAGAAGAGAACGGAACCAGTCGGGCTGAATATGCAATGACCTCCTCCCAAAACAACAAAACAGTTGATAACAATGCAGTCGTATAATCCCCGAAACCCCGCCGAGGCACAGGAGGTGGTAAACTTTCAAAGCACACACACGGAGTATGCAAGGTGGGTGAAATAAGGCAACGAAAGGAGCTGTGGCCAAGGACTTCATTTCAGAAATAATGCACGCATCAGTGATTCAGAAGAGAAAATCAGGCTGCTCTTCAGGCTTGCTGCTTCTCCAAGGGAGGATAAATTCGCCCACCTGGGCTGCCTGGAGAAGAGGCCTCACAGAGGCATAAGTATTGCATGCTGCATCTCGTGAAAGCGATGTCGCGATGCCTCTCACTTCTTCTTCTTCCTCTTTCCCCCCCACTTTTCAGTTTGAATTGAGTGTCCACAAAAAGCTGCTTAAATAGGATCTTTCAAGGAGCAGGTGATCTGCCAGAGTGGCAGCAGCTTATTATAAGTGGGTCTGAGAGTCACGAGTGGGAGCTGTCACCTATGTGCTTCTCCAGCCTGTGCAGTTTTGTACGCTTATACTTCATTCTTATAATTCTTATTATTTCATTATTAAAAAGGGAAAAATGTTTTCTGTTAAGCCATCAAGCAACCAAAAATTGCATGAACTTGTGACTTAACCCAGGAAATTCATCCGTGGTCTGGTGACTATGCAATTTCCATGGCTGAAGACTTTTCAGGCAAAAGAAATCAAAATGTCAGATTTTAGCAAGTAGCGTTGCTATTGAAAGAGAAATATTATTAAGAGGTGCTTTGAATGTTATTACTTCATAATCAGCCTTTTTTTGCATCACACTATTTTTTATCTTTAACAAAGTTCTTCCTTTGTAAAATTATACATGTTTCTCTGTGTTTGCATCACGCTGATTCCCCAGGGAAACCCCTACAGGAAAGATGTTGTTTACATCTTGGCGTGAGTATTTGGGCGGGATTGTGTTGAAAGGACTAGCAGCCCTTTGAAGCCCTCTTCATTCACTGATTAGTGTTGTTTCCTGAACGCATTGAGTCTCCTGAACTGACCCACCGAGGACATTGTAGGTCTGGCTTGGAGGATGACTTTTGAGGGTCTGGTGAGCTGGTTGTGCCCACGTTAACTCAGTCTCTGCCTCTCCTGGGCAGAGACTGCCAATCGTGCCAAATTCAGCATAATAGCTTAGTGTTGTACTTTCCGTGACGTGGATTGCAGACTACTTAAAGCAAAGCCAAATCCACCCAGATTCATTTCGCGTAGGATCTCAGGTTAGACTCAGTAAGTAACCCTTAGGATAAAGGCAATGAGACTAGCCGAGACGCTGGTCTTTCCCCACCTCCTGAAAACTTTCCTTCGTGTCACACCTCCACGTGTATGTCTCCATTTACCTCTGTGCTGAAAGTAGTGATGCAGTGAAAGACAAATTTCCACCCTGGCTTCTTGTCTGGACATCAAGCTTCGATACCGTTTGGTCTCCATGTCTGTGAGTAACTCCCAGGTGCCGACCCAGTCTCACTCTGGGACGTGTCTGCGCCCCGGCCATCACGTCCCTCGGTACTGCAACACACCGATGCTTTCAGTTTTATATAAGGATGTGCCTGAACTGCAGAAATCAGACCTTGATTTTGAATGCATTCCTGTCTGCGGTTGGTCTACTGCTGGGATGTAGAGTTTGGGCTGATGGTAGAGGAAGACGATGTTCTGCAGACCTTCCCCGAAAAAGCTCCGGGATGTTCAAATCAGCAGTTTCAGCTCAGGCCCATCTCTAGTTTTCTATTACCTATTGAACAATAGGGTGTATGTAAATAGAAGTATCTTTTCAATGATGAAATTAAATGCTGCTATATACTGCTGTTGAGGAATTTATGGAGTTACTCATTTAGCTTTTTAGCTTGTCATCACTATGTAGAAGTTTAGCTACATAAAATTATTTTTTAAAGGCTAGACTTTCTTGAGAAGTGAATGCAATTACAAAAGTGAAAGGGACTAAGTAACCCTTTGCCCAAGGGTACAATCATTCCCTGCCACATTCATGTTGTGTGCTTGCAAAAGACACAGTGATATGTTCTTAGATCCAAAGTGGGATTAATTTACACTTTGGGTCTAGTATCCCAAATGTTGATTGCCTAAAGCACTTAACCCCTAAATACTATAATAAAAATATTGCAAGTATATTTCTAGAATATTTTTTAAGCTATAACATTTATTTTGGTGTAGTTACCTATGTTTGCCTTTCTTTTTTTACTCCAGTTGTTTCTGCCTAAATGTGGCATATTTTGAGACTGGTTGCATGTTTAGCCGAGAGTATAATGTATGAATGCAGATGAGTTTAGCATGACACGGGCTCAGGATTAGCACTTTCTCCTAAAGGTTGTTTATTTTATTTATTTCCTAATACAGCTTTAAAGGCATGTTCTGTAACGCCAAAATCACAAAAGGGATTTGTAGCTCATTATGTCCATCCAAATGTGTCTGGTTTTGCCAGAAAAAGTCTAAAGGGATGGTCACCGGACACTGTCTGACTTTCAGTGATGTCAATGGTAAAATGTCCTCAGTGAGAGAAAACCCTGGTGCATGACATAACCCACAAGCAAATCCACCCCAGGCACCCTGAAGTCTCCTCAGTGGAACATAAGCGTTTCAAACTTCATGGAGAGCAGGGAGGCAGGACATTTCAAGGAGCAGCATGTGGGGACTGGGATCTACTTTCAACTTTGCCACTGGTCTGCTGTTTACTAGCAAGTAATTTTGCCTCTCTGTGCCTCAATTTACCCATCTGTATAATCAAGATAAAAATACTTACCAGCTCTGTGGCAGTATTTTCGGAGACATAGATATATCCTATTTGCATAGGCAGATTTACACTATCATTATATCCAACATGCTGGTGATATTAAATAAACGTATTTGGGCGCATCACCACCATAATATTTCATAAACAAACATTCCCCGGTGTGCTTTTTTAACCCGTTGGCCCCAGAAGAGCAGCAGCACGCAGGCTGAGAGCTGCTCCTCTGCTTGTCCAGAGCCTTTGCTCTCAGCACTCGCACAGCTCCATGGCGGGAAGAGATGGGAAATCCTGCACGGGGTAGTTTTGCCTTTAGATTCCTGCCTAAGTACAGTTGACTACATTGCACCAAAATTTAAGGTGATCTTCAGAAAGGCGCTTGGAAAAGTATACTGGAAGCAGATGTAAGTCTTCAGAACAGAGAGGCTAGAAAGGCGGTGTCATTGAGGAATGATTTCTGAAGTTTGCTGATGTGGTTTAAGGTTGTGTTTAACACTCTACAGACTACTTGCAAAGCTTTTATAAAAGAGGGTTCTGTGCTTCCCTATTGTACTATAATTAAATACAAAGGGAAAGGAATAGGCTTGATGGATAAGGGCTTCGCTAAGCAGTGACCCTGGATCTGGGGAACTGGCAATTCAAAATACAGCTTTACAAGCATTTTGAGTTTATTTTTAGCCACCAAGATATCAGGCGTAGAAAGGTCCTGCATAGCTCCGTTCACAAAATAGCCAGATTCCCGTCAGATGAAAAGGTGGCCAATTTCTACGCAGAAGTTAACTGCTCTGCTCTGACCCCTCTGACCACCACCAGACAGACTCAGAAAACTGCCGTGTTCAGCCTGAGGGAGAGCATCAACTCCAAATTTCTTCTCAAGGATCACCACTGGCAGATGCAAGCAGGGAATGCACTTTAAGGGCCCGAGCTGCAAAGTGTTGAGTTTCCTCGGTCCTCGGCAGCGCCAGGAAGGTGGAGCTGAAGCCCCAGCCCTGCCGCCCTTCCTGGCTCAGACCCGACACAGCAGTGTGACCAGGAAAGCATCTCTACCTTGGATAGATGCTGCACAAGCAGACGTGGAAGGAAAGAGGAGAGTTCTACAAAGTATAAGATATAAATATATTGATATATATCTATACAGAGACCTAATTGTCCAGTCTTGCATGCCATATGGTCACAGCATGTGAATCGAGTGTGGGCCTCCTGCTCCAACCAGGTCATGACCATAGATGCTGCCAGGCAATGGAGAATCAGGCCTATGGTAGATATGTATTTTACAATACTCCCTGCACCTGTACAAACAAAAATATATTATTTTAAACTGAAAAATAGTGTGTTTAAATCAATGCATGAATGTAAATATTCTAAGATCTGCCTTCTTGACTGTGTACCACATATACAGATGAAAACGAATATTGTTTATAGGAAATCTGTATCAGTGGTTAAATGACTAAAGAGAAAAAAGTATCAGAATTAATGTTGTCATGTTTCTCAAACAAGCCATTAATGTATATTTAGTATTTAAGGATATTGCTCAATAAATATGTTCCGTACCAAAAACTGTGTTGCATATACAGATTGTGCAGTACCCTATTTTAAAAAGGCACCATAATTAATTTTTATTTTAAATAAAAATGTACTTGTAAAAAGTTTCCTGTGTCCTGTCAGTTATGTAGCTGAGAAGAGAGTCTACACATTGAAGAGAAGTAATGAAGGGAGGAATGCTGCAGTGCCTCTTCAGGCACCTCTCTTACTGCCCAAATTAACCCTGCTTGCTTGAACAGTTTCTGTTCTGGTTTTGGAGAAGCTCATGGCTGCTGCTCACACCTGTGTCCAGCTGGGTTCTGGTTCTGTCTCGCCTAACCCTGCAGTTTCAGTCCCATGCAAGAACAAAAGCAAATTATGGAACAGTCCTTCAGCAGATCAACACTGACAACACAGACAACACAGTAGCTAAACCTGGATCCTTTGGCTGGGATTCACCCCTACAGTTTTATGCCTTTACCAGACAGGGGTGAAGAGCACAGTCTGTGTGAGGTCCTCTGAAGCCAAGGGGCCATCACAACCTGCTCCTTCACAGCCGGGCTCTTCCTTCCCCAGCCACAGGAGGAGCCTAAAGCAACTCCCCAGGGACCACCAGGTACCTCAGTGAGCTCAGCTGAATACCAGCCAGGGGCTGGGAGGATTTTATTTTAAATGGGGAGGCATCTTGGTTGCCTTTAATTCCCAAGACAATATTCCCTAACAGTTTTCATGGGTCCCTTGAGAATGATTTCATATCCCAGTTTAAAGGAGCCCTGAAACGGGATAGACCAACACTAACGCAAAATGATCAGCTGGCAGTTTAATGAATTACAGCAATAGCCATTATGCCATATACTATGATATCCTGCAGACTTAAATATCAGACATGTTTTGCAAAAGAAAACTTCCACGTTAAAGTCTCCCTGTGACCACTGAGAAAGAAAATGTCTCTGGAAGGCATGGCCCCTGCTTCAGGCATCAAAGCTGCTGGGGTCAACATCTGTACCTCCAGTCTGCAGAAGAGGAAGAAGGACGTCACTTTGAAGAGGAGACTGCCACAACTGGGAAGAGACTGCTGGGAAACCAGTCAGCAGAAAAAGGTGGGGCACAGCCCTGGTGAAATTCAGGTGAGGGCCCTCAAGTCCTACTAACAGGAAAAATATCAGCCCAGAATTCACTGCCATTTGGCTGAGCTCTTGTCATGCTGTAGTCATGGGGAGATGGTCACAGGAACCAATGCATGAGCACGTTAAAAAATGACCCAAGTACCAGTGCTCTTCAGCAAGCAATGGGAGTATTGGGTGCAAATCTGATTAGACTAGAGCACAGCAGAAGAGCTGCAAACCTAAAACCGGGGTTATGTCTTGAGCATAGCTGAAAACATTGCTAAATAATATGAGACACAGCAACTTGCCATGCTGAAGAGCCTGGTGTTGCCTGGTACGCTCTTCCTCCGCTGCCCCATCACTGGGAACCAGCGTTATGATACCAAGAGAGAAATTAGATTACTGAGTTTTAATATTATTTGGAGAGGGAGCAAGAGATTTGTAATGAGAGATGCAGTGTATTATGTGATTTTAGTAATATACAATCATTATCAAGTGCATTTCACTGGTTTCATCTGGACACGTGCATTGCCAAGGTCTACATCATTTTAATAGACGTCCAGTATAATTAGTTTCAAATTACAGCTTTCTCCATTTCTGAAAGACGCTCTGATTTGGGCATGCTTGATTCATGCAGGTATAATCTTTGCCCCCAAAACAGTCAGATGTTTAAAAAAAAACCACAACTGATGTTTTAGTATGTATTAGTCTTCAGTTACTAAAGTGTTAACATTCTTAATATTAATAGATATTTCTTTTCTATCAAAAATATCCCTTCAGACCTGATCTTCCATTTAATAAAGATTTTGTCTAAGCCATTTCCTTAAGGTTCTTTCATAACTATTATGTCTTCAACCATTTTTATAGCACAGAAATAATTGTCTAATTGCAAGCTAACAGAGAAGTTGCCCTTGAAAGTGGCTTGAATCTAATTATTTTTTTTTAGTATTCAGGAAAAAATACTGGGAATATTAATACCAAGATTCCTGGCATGTTCTGAACTTATTTTTGGTTCTAGTTAAAACAAAACTGCCACACACTGCCACATTTAAACACTTGTCATGCTGCTCCTGTCTTGCACTGTGGCAAGGTTTGGTATATCCATGGGGATTAGCAATTCTCCTGATCAGGCTGAGCATCTGAGCAGTGTCTGTGCCACGCCGGTGTGCTCCTGGCCCAGCCCGTCCCGGTGTGAGCATCCAGGCAGTGCTGTGAGCCCTGGCAAGGGCTCCTTACCGGAGCGGCTAACATATAGCACATGGGATGTCCTGGCAGCCACGGAGGGAGGCACCGATGCCTGGATGAAGTGTGCGGCTCCTGAAGGGGTGTTTTCTGGGGAGAGGGAGGGATGGGGCAGCTGCTGGGTGCAGAATGCAGCACCAACACCCACGTTGTGGCCCCAGTACAGACAGTCACTGAACAAGTTAAGGTATAGCAGCAAAACGATTGAGGCTGGGGGTAGGTGTCAAACCCCCTTTATCATATATTATAAAATGCCATAAAAGTATTATACCCATGAAAGTAGCATTATTGCACTGACCACAGTTTCTGCTCAGCCTCCAGTGCTGCTGAGGAGGGGGCTGGACAGGGCAAATGTGATGCATGGACACCCTTAACAACTTATAAAAGGCTCCTATGGGCTTTAATTTCTACCTAACGGTATCAATGGCAAGGCTTTAAGAAGCTGATTTTATCATAAGTGCTGGCTAAATACATCAAATCCTCTTTCTGGCATGTTGGTTTCCTTAATCTGTGAGCTCTCATAAAAAAACCAGTTAAATGGTATTTATATATATCTGCCTGAAAGTATTTTATATTATATATCACAGTGGCTGAAAGAGAAAGGAAGTTTCTTTGTAAATAGCAGCTGGCTGTTTTGCTTTCCTATGCATTGATATAAATTTCATGAACTCGTTTTTGTGCAGCACAAAAAGAACTCAGAGCCGGAACGTGAATAAATTCCCCTTTACGTTCGGCATCACTTCCCCCTGCACACGCAAACAGAAATGCTTTCAGTATTTAAGGTTTCATTTAACACAGTCGTAGTCGGAAGCAGAAAAGAAAATATAAAGAAAAGCAACGGTACGGCAGACACATCACAGTGAACGAGCCTGTGAGCCAGACAGCCTTTCCTATTTTGATTTGTAATTTGAGGATAATTCAATTAGACATTTCAAGCAATTTAAACATTCATGCATTGTCCAGCACCAAAGCATAAACTGTTCAGCAGCAAACTAGACCTGACAGCCTTAGCAGGCCGACTAAAAATCCCAATGTCTAAGATGAAAAGCCCTCACCTAATTGATGCCTACCGGAAAATTAAAAAAAAAGGGGGAGTGCAAGGGAGGATAAGGGGGATGAGAGAACTACCAATGGCATAATGAGGCGTATATCCTGGCTGGGGGCTTCACACCTCATTTGCAGCTATTTGCCTAACAGAATATTTTAAGGCCCGTGTGTTCCTTTTAGAGAGAGATTAAAATACAGATGCACCTGATCACCCATCTGCTCCACCTCTCCGGTAGCAGCTGAAAGGCAGGCAGGCGTTTAGGAGCAAAATGGAAGGGAGCTGCAGCTGCTTATGAAAGCCGGATCCTTCCTGCTAGCGCTCAATAGCACTGAGGCATCGGAAGGCATCACCTGACGCCAAGGTCCCGGCACCATACCCACACAGCAGGAGAAAGTCCTGCCTGGACCTGTGGCCTGCTCGGAGACAGTAGGGAGAAGTCAGAGAGCATGAAAATCCATCACTGTGCCCATTTCACAGATGGCAAGGCATCACACGGCCTCTTGCCTGGCATCACGTATGGAGCCTGCACGGGGTCAGGGGCTGAGCCCGGTGCCTGCTGCCCTGCTCTCCCCGGCTGGCCGCCAGCAGCCAAATCCCTGTGGGGGGTAATCTTGGAGTGCATGGCTCTGTGCCCACAAAATGGAGATATTGGCTGCTTGGGTGATAGCTTAGTGATGTTAAAACACTGTGTATAATAATAATGCAAGAATTTCAGGGAGAATTTAAAACAAGGATGTTTCAGAGCCTTGTTTGCTTTAAATGTGTTGTCCCTTGTGACCTCTGAATCCAGGGGAAGGAAAGCTATGTGTCTTTTCCCAAAGAAGCTGCCCTGGAAGCAGAAGGTCAAGCTAACCTATCGACCGGCTGGCTGGTGGGCAAGACTGCTTTGGTGGACACAGATTTGGGCTGCTCAAAGTCATTTCTTTTGGTAAGAACTTTTAGAGGCAGGCAACAAAAGCATCATGAATCGTCAAGTAAAACTTTTCTGGCAAGCTACATGCCTTTGGTGTCCCGTCAATGGTTCCTCAGAGAATCTCTGGAGCAGAAAACTCACCTGCAAAACTTTTCAGGAATGTATCACACCTATCCCCTCTTCATTTTAAGCATTACGCGGGACCAAGTTTGGATGGTAAAAACCCCAAAAGTACATACAGTACATGTGGATGCCAGATACAGTGGCAATTTTCCTTGAGCCTTTCTATTTG
The DNA here is from genome assembly GCF_034638445.1 of Ciconia boyciana. NCBI lineage: Eukaryota > Metazoa > Chordata > Aves > Ciconiiformes > Ciconiidae > Ciconia > Ciconia boyciana. The sequence goes on along the minus strand of NC_132939.1, from coordinate 54,647,817 downwards.
AAGACCCAGTGTCCAGTGTGCTTAAAACCTATTCAAGTGTGAACAGTTTGTGCTGAAATTTTCCGTGCTGACTGTCTGCACAAGCTGACCTTTGTATTTGTCTAGGAGTTGCAGAAGAACAATTCCATTGTTTCCAAGAATGATATTTGGGGAAAAGATTAAAACAAAACCCAACAGTAACTTCTCACTGTTTTACTGAGAATCTCTAATTCCTCAAGTCTTTGGAGAAGGGATTAAATTTGACAAGCATCTCAATGCTTTTATTGCCAGTTACAAGCTTCTGGAAATTCATGGTTTCCCTTCTTTACAGGCCACTTGAACCAGGCAGATAAATCCTCTGAAAAGTCTGTCTGTGGTGAGGTTGCTCCATCTCTGACACTCCTACTGAAATTAAGACACTGAATTTCAGTCAGTTCTTGTCCAAGAATGAATCAATTCAATATATGTGAATAAAGTCAAGGGTAGAGCTGAATAAATGCAATTCAACTCATTTGTTTTAAAAACTATAGTTTTGGAAGATCAAAACTGTTCTCAAATTCGGTTCAAAATTAGCAGTGAATTTTACTCATAAAATATTTGCAATAGTTAGAAATGGAATGGAGAAGAGGGTAATCTGAAATGCCAAAACAATTATTTTGGACATTAAAATATGTCATAGACTCAGACACAGCAGAAAGGTTGAATATTCCAACTCCAAAATGTTTGGGACTGGCCCAAAATACAATCTTTTGATATTGACAAAAACAACCCCACATTTTATTTTGGTTCTACCTGAACACATTTCCTTCTATTTTTTTCCCCCTATTTCTACCAACAAGCTAAAACCTCAGTACTTGCCCAGCTCTACCAGGGAGCCCTAAACATTGTGTATTTATCTCATTACCAAAGCAGAGGTTGGATTGTTCTTCTCATCCTCTCCTCTGTGTCTGAAGCAATGAGTGAATGCCCAACTTTTAGAGGAATATGCTCTCATCTTCGAATATTTTGGTAGAAACAGACCTTAGTAGAATAGCGAAACCACTTACAGACATAAGCAGAGTCTCACCAAAGGAGAATCTTCCTATTCGCTCTGTTAGTGGGAATGAAGGATATTTTCATCTCCCAGTTGAAACAGGTGATGCTGATCATATACACAGGTAGAAACAAACCCTCAGCATGAGAAATCCCTCAGACGAATGACCATGTGAATCTGCTCCACCTTCTTCTCTCCTGGTACTTTGGGTAGTGCTTAGTAAAAGCTACAATTCAACAGCTATTAAAACATGCCTCCTGGGTGTAGGCACACCAATGTGCACACTGTGCCTGTCTAGAAGTGAGCACCAACTATTTGCAATTTTCCATGAAAATGTGGCGTAAACAGTTTCGAGGCATCTTTTGAAGCAAACCTTTCTCCCTGCCCCAATCACTAAGGCAAAATTGTTATAATCAGATTCTCCTTTGAAAAATGACAGGGGGGAAATGGAGTGGGAAATATCTCTGGGTTTATCCTTTTTCCTAAATTTTTAAATACTGATGGTGCACATCTGAAGTTACTGAGGCTTTACAGAGATGGAGGAATGTACCTGAATGAAGAAATTACAGATTCAGCAGCTATGTTGGTTTTTTCCTCATGCGTCATCGCCTGCAATATGAATTCAGGTCTCCAAATTGGGTTTTCAGCTGCATGTGAGCAACTCATCATTTTCAGATTATGATCTTTCTGACCCATAGCTGTATTCAGGGAGGTCGTCCAGGAAGAAAAAAAATGCAAATTTAGCAAGCAGTTCCCTAGCTGAGGCATCAGACTGTATGGTACCCACAAGGTCACCTGCCAGCTTCGCTGGCCCTAATAAAAGCAGTAGAACTAGTCCATAGCAATAGGCATGGGGAAAAGGACCAGAAGTTTATTTTAGTAATTGTAATTTCATGTAGGAATTGTGTTGTTAAGATACCACAGAAGATGGAGCCAAGCACTTTGTAGAATTAAAATTTACCATTTCTGAGCAAAAAAAAAAAGTCCTCTCTGAAATGCTATTTACTGTACAAACAGGAAACTTTTGATGCATCATGAGTTTGAAGGATGTTCTAAATCCAACATTCCCTTTAAAAGAGTTTTAACTTATGAAAATGAGTCTTGTGATGAAATTCATACTGTGCTGCCTGCTGTATAAACACAGTGAGAGACATTCTCTGCCCAGCACCGTGTAATCTGAACAGGCTCAACTTTTGCTGTCGGGACCTTCAGGGCTATCAATAATATTGCAGTTTCATTTGTCATATGGGAGAAGAGGCTTATTCTCAACACCTATGATTTATGAAGCCTGACTCACGAAGCCACTGAATACCTGAGGCAGGTTTCCTCTCACCTAATTTTAACCAAACTAAAAATTTGGTGTTTAATATATCTAAACTATCTAGAATCTTGTCATCAGTGGAGAAAGACAGTTCCTCCAGATGGCAACCCATCTTACCCTGAAATAAGTACCTACACCCCAGCCTGTTTGGTTGCGCAGGGACAACTGCTGCAACACCGGACATGGCTCCCAGGGTCTGAATTTGTTGATGGTGAGAGGGCAGATGCTGCTGCACGCCAGCATTTCAGCAGGGGGTTATCATCCAGCCCAATGATGTCAGACATGCCCATCCTAGTGGGAAATAATGCAAAATTAAGCAATAATCAATAATCAGAGTAGGAACAGTCCATCCAAAACTGGACATATTCGTACAAATTTGTACAGAAAATCCAACCTCATTCTGGAAAAAACAGTGGATTAATTGATACAAAGCAAGACTTTAGAAAATTTGAAGAAAAACACCATATGTGAGTGCATGTGCATGTATACGCGCACATGTGTGCAATTTAGTTCAGCCTAAGTAGAACAATGTTATTCTGAAAATAATAATTCTTGGGCAGACAATACTTTTGAGGTCACTTGATCAATCTGGTCAGGCATCCACTGAACGGGACAACTGAAAAGCCTGCGGCGCGTCCTCGTCACTCCCGGTTAGCAGCAGCAGGCGCAGCGCAGGCTGCCACAGCGACTGTGGGCTCACGGCTTCGGAGGCTCAGCTTCCCTCTCTGGAGAAAGAAACCCAACCTGGGACCTCATGGGGGTCTGGAGAGCACATGGGAGAGGAGCCCGGGGTCCCAGCCCAGCTTTCTGGCAAGACCATCTCTCCAGTGTTGAAGTGAACATGGAAATGCAGGTTACAATCATCTTAAAGCATGAAGCCCTCTTCCCCACAACCCATTTTCTTTTTTAGGTTAAGAAAAACTGCAGTGGCCATAGGACATCTTCAAATCTGTTTTTTCTCCTATTTTTGAGCAGTTTCTCGGATCAGGGAAAACTACTTAGACACGTAAGTGAGGAAGCGAACGCCCTTTGAACTGACTTGCCTCTAGGGCGAGGGGCTTCATCATCTGTCCAAGCTGGCTGGTCACACGCCGTTGACAAGAATGACCAGAGCTGCCCAAAAAGCCAACTCATCCCTTCTGAGGACTGCAGTCTGTCACCGTCGCCTGACTTCAGCAGGCATTGCACAGACGTGCCCTTTCTCCAAGGGAACTGAGCAGCTGAAAGCAACATGACACTCCATCAGCTTAGGCAAGCTTAAAAACAATCAACACTGAGTTTGTGTCTACGGGTTTTCAGGGATTTTCTGCCTTGACTTACATTTAATCAGCAGAAATAAAAAAAAAAATCTGAAAAAAAAGATAATCTAAAATGTACCAGCTACCCGTCCACCTTTCCCAAACATTTCAAGCTCTCAAGCGCCATTTACTCCAGGAAAAGACACCTTTATTGCAGGAATGTTCCTGCTGATGTTATTTGTAGTATGAACAGAATGTTTTAAAATAGCTGTTTCACAATTTTTTTTCAAACCTGCTCTCCTGTTTACACAAACAACTTGTCTATACAAGGGGAGATCTGCTCCAGAGCAATTTATCTCAGTCAGATTAAGCATCAGTAACTCTAGAGTATGCCTGGAAAACTATCATAATTTAAAATCTTGCTTTGATCTGTATTAATTTTCAACTATAGCTGAATTAAGTCAGTGGCCTGTAAATAATGTGTATGAACCATGAGCTAGATCATCAGCTGAGGCTGCAAAGCCTTCATGCTAGACTGGAGAAGGGGATCCCAACTATCAAAGGTGTTGCAGAAAGTACGATGCCCAGCAGATGATCCTGGCTGCTAACGATTAAGGATTTGCGGAGGCTGCCAGATCTGAAGAACTGAGGAGGGAAAGCAGAGTTGTGTGTTCAGTGGTTTTTATCGGGTGGTGCACTGCATGTGCTGGCTTCAGTGGCTGGGCTCCCATGGACTTGGCTGGTGTAGGATCTGGCTGCTGGTGGGTTCATGTTCAGGCTTTCAAGACCAAAGAGAGCGCTGTTACATTTCGTCCAGAGTTCTGAGGTTTGAAGTAGATAAGAGGATATTTGTTGAAACCAAAGTAGAAAAGATTTGTCTGAAATTTCCTTTGGCATAAAGGAACACATTTTAAAATGACACTTGAGACAAAAACAGTTATTCCATATTATGTTCTGCACATTTTATCCCATGCTTAATATGCCAGGAGACAGACTAAGGAGATGCGCAAGTGATGAGATTCTTATTTGCGGGAGAGGGGAAAAAACCTTCGGTAACAAAGACAAAATTCACCCATGTATCATATGATAGTAATAACCAAACTAATATAAATTAGACGTGACATTTGGATGCTAAAGAGTAACCTACATTCCGTATTTGTTGTGATGATTCACAGCAATGAACTTGACCCAAAAAAATACTACATAAGTGCTCAGTGTTTTTAATAATAATCATTATTCAGAGAATTCCCAGATGGATTAATTCAACTTCCTTTCTGCAACATCTCTGGTCTCTTTTTATTCAGCATGTTCATTTTGTTCCCTTCTAATTAAATGTGGTTTTTCTCAGCAGATGCCTTTATTTTTTTATTCAAATATTTGACTCAGCAGAGCTGAGCATGGGCATCCCAGCCTACTCACCGACAGCGCTCTGGCTCTGCCTCGCAGCCCCATGTACCGCGTGCAGCCATCCTCGGAGAATGTCACAGCTCTGGAAATGCACTGAAGGGAAAAGCTGTCACGTTTCGATGAGTGCAGATCGCGTCCTCCTCTCTGGATTGATGTTAAATGATAATCACAAGGCCAGTCTGTGCGTTCTTGATATAACTTTTAGAGAATCAGTCTTATCGGTATGATAAATGAAACAGGTATTGGGTCCTTGAAAGCACAATCTGAAACTATTCCGGAACAGGAAGGTGTTTTTTCTGGTTCTGCATCCCTCTGATTCAAAGTAATTCAACAAAAATACAGATTTTTAGCTAAAAGTCACATTTTCGGGTCAATTTTAAAACTCCCCTGTCTGCTTTTATAAATGTAACTGTACCCCGATGGACCCCCACCTGCATCCACAAACCAGCTGTGGAGATTGCCCAGCAGCTCAGGGAGCATCACCAGCTGTATGGAAAGTGAATTTACAAAGCTAGGGACTGTGGCAGGAGCTTTTCCCCATGACCCCTGGCAGGCTGGGGGGACCTGTATGAGGCTGCAGAGCTGCAGTCTCCTCTCCCTGCCTGGTGGCACAAGAGCCTGTGGACGATGTCAGGCTCTGATGGGATGCAGGTACCCAGATGCTCATCTCCAGATACATCACTGCAGCTCATGCAAGCATTTGCCTCTTCTTTGCTGGTTGCTTACCTGGATCTCATCTCATAGACAGCCGCATTTTGGGGGGTTTTTTGTTTGGTTGGGTTTTTTTAAAGGATGAATGCTTTCTGGATTTAGCTTGTACTTTAAAGCTTTGGACAAAGGAAGAATCAAAGCCTCAGTTTCTCCCTGGACCATGTGGGTGAAAGAAGCAACAGGCAAATTACTTTACACTGAATTTGCATTAGCCTTCACAGTATGGTTCACAGAGAGTACGACTGGTCTCTCTCTTAGCCAGCATCAGTGAATATAGTCTCAAAGTTGAGGTAAACTGAGGCAACTAATTTGGAGACATCAATGCAGGGCCTGCAAAAAGCATTTGCTGGAGTCAGGAGAATTTTTTTCCAGTGCCCTGGGGAACCAGAAGTAATTATTTCCGTATGCACCCATCACCTCCCTGAAGGTAAATGTGACTCCTCAGATGAGCCCCTTCAACTTCCCAGTGGGGACATATACCCTATGTTTACCAGCAGTGGGTGCTATAGAAAAATATAAACCAGGCAAAAAGGTCATTTCTCCAATCCTATTTCCCAGTCACTAAGTTCAAATGACGGAGGTAACAAAACTGACACCACTCTTCAAAATTTTGTTCTCTTTTGTTTTCTCTTTTCTCTCTTTTATTAAATACTTTAATTTTTTACTGGTTGATTCTGTTTTCATGAGTGGGGGTTTTTTCTCCATTACTTTTTTTTTCCCTAACCTCCTGGATACTACCATGATTTATAGCATTTTTTTTCTTCACAAAATACAAGGTACTGAAAGAAAGAACTGTCTTATGGGTAACACATCACTTTCTGATAGAGTCACCCAAGAACAGAAATAATGCACAGTCTTGCCCCACTAATGATTGCATGCTGCCATCTGTTCCTCCCATTTCACACAAAATAGAGCAGCTGCCATAAACCTGCTCTGTTCATAGAAATGGGCTGAGATCTTCATCTGGTAAATAGTCATGCAGTCCTACTGGAGTCAAGGAAATTCAGTTTATCGAAAGCAAAGATCCATCCCCTTTGCTCCCTTCACCAAGATGCCAGAAAAAAAAGCAGTCCTGTTGTGAGCCTGTATCTGCCTTACTCCCTCTCCCCATCTGTGTTGACTGTGGTTGCTCCTGCACAGTGCTATGCCCCCCGCCTGAAGCTGGAGGATAGCTTCCAGCCTCCCAGAGCTTTTCATTACCTTATCTCTATTATTTAGACAAATGCAGAACACTTCTCCAGACAGGTTGCAGGGCGCCAGTTTATCTGCATTAATGTAATAATGAGCCTTTATCCACAGTACCCAGCCTCTCCTTAAAAATCAGTCACTGCCTGATTAATGTTCTGTAAATAGGGGGATCTCCATGCTACAGGACTAGATGTACTGCCCTCCTCATTTGATCCTGCTCAGCTTTCACTGCTTTGCTTCTTGTTTTGCTCTTCTGACGTCACGTGGCCACTTGCCTTCTTAATGTTTATTGTTAAATAACCAGTTTGAAGAACATTCATGATCTGTTTAATGGGACCTGTGTCACACATTCAAAGGAGTTTAGCTTTAATGCATTTGCCTTGCTTGTCAGGGCAAATGGTAGCCGAGACGTCCTGAAGCTGTGACATGTGGATGATAACTGTTATATTTGTCTCTGTGCTGCCCATGAAATCTTGCCACGGTCAGGATGTCCCAGGGCTAAGCATGATACCATGTAATTACATGGAAAGAGGAAGCCCATAACATTTATTTTATCCTGGGAATTATATGAAGCTATACTGTAGCAAACCAGTCAAGCAATACCGAGCTTTTTGGGTGACATACATACTTATTTTACATGTTTTTTTGAGGGTCACTTATTTCTTTTAAATGGCAGATTACAAAAAACTGTCAGAGAACGACAAAGCTGTATATTTTTCTTATGCTCTGTCTTCCTATAATTTTACAAATTTCAGCGGGGCTTCTCAGAAACATAATCCTATAAATGCAGCCATATGTGCAAATAGCATTTCACATGTCTTCTTCTGGGGGCTCTAGCTGTGCTACTTAGGACAAGATATGCTTTTTATGTTATCTGGAAACCTTGGCAAGAAGTAGAAAAGTACACTGTCTTTAAAAAATGTGGCAGGTCACCATGTTTCACTTGAAACAGATAGGGACCCTAAGATACGCAAATCTAATATAGAGAAGACTAGAAATAAGATGGAAAATGGCTTCTTTTTGAGCAAAAGACAGGAAAAAGGACCTATGAGAGTCAGTCCCAATTTTATGACTCATCTATTGGAAAAGAAGTTTCATTTGTTGCAGAAGAATAATTATCTTCTTCTGGCTCCATGTATGAATTTCCATCTAACTACAGACTCTGCCTCATCGCAGATGGGCATATCATGAGAGAGGTCCAGTTATGCTGGGCACTGTGCATACACATAACAAGAGATATTCTGTCTCCAAAGAACTGAAGAGATAGCAACAGCTAGAAGAAATTGAGAAATTTTATTCCCGTTTGAAAATGGGAAAATTGTGGGACACAGTGACCTGCACAAAAAAGAAAGCTCACAAGGAATAGCCCCAAAGCCCACACTTCTTGGGATGCCCGTAGCATCCAGTGAATTGGGGAGGTCTCAGCAAGAGTCCGGGAAGCTGCCTCTGTGTTCGGAGTCTAACCACGTCAGCATGGCCCTAAACCCCCAGTAACCACCTTTGGTGACAGCTACACTCTGACCCACAACGACCCATATTCTGTCACTGTCTGTGGTGGAAATTACTGCCTTGTGATGCTGCTTTCTCCTTGGCATTTTTCCTTTTGGAAGAAATGCATTTTTCTTTCAATGGAGAAAGCAGTTCAAAGGCAGAGTATCTTTCCCTAACTTTCCTAAAGAGAAACAGGTCATATATGCTGGCATTTTCTTGTAACCACATTAAACATCTGCAGACCCTCATGGTTTGCTTGTCCAAACCAGTTAGGACTGGAAGATTTCTATTTTTCTTTCTAGCTGGGGAGAAAGTTCATAAAACAAAAGGAACGTGCCTCAGGGCAGCATTTCAAACAGAAAATTATCTACCCTGAAGATGTGAAATATATTTATCAGTTTCATAGCAGAGAAAGGTCAAAATGTGAATTTATCCAGCAAAATCAGCAAAGCCTTTTATGTTTCCACTGTCCCAACTGGCATAAAACTAAAACTGCACCTTATGGCTTGGTGTTGGTGGGGCTTGGCTTTTTGTTGTATATGAAAATGTTAGGGGTTTGGGGCAACACAGGGTTAAAAAAATCAGATTAAAATTAACAGTCCACAACTGTGGAATTAAAAGCCAAACCAAACCAAAACAACAACAAAAAAACAGCAGGGAAAATTATGCAGAACCACTTCTACTATAGCGAGTGCCAAATCCATTAGGCTAATGAGTTAAGCAGCTGATGTTCTGACCTGACATTTTTTCTTCATTTAGGATCTTTCATTCTTCATGCAAGAACATCTCTCATTATTTCTTATCTAAACAAACCCCAATATACAGGCATTCTTCTGCAAACAGCTTGATGAGAAAATTTTCCTCTAGCCACAATCTGAAATTTGAACAGTGTGACCTATGTGACCTATTACATAAATTCTATTTTCTCTTCTCTTGTGAGCCAATGACCCAGACTTTATAAACAACTTCCTTTATCCCTCCCTCAACAATTACTTTCACTCCAAAATAAGTTTCCCTTTAAGATTTTTATTTCTGAAAAACAACAGGGAGATGGATGACAGGACACTTTAATGTAAATCCTGTTCTGTCACGTACTCCTCGTAAGACATGGACACAACAACCAAAGCCAGATCCCCAGAAGACATCTGACAGAGCAATCCAAAAGGCAGGGCTTTGGAGCACCTCTTCAGCTGCCGCCTGGCTTGAGAGGGGCTTAAATTCGCAGGCTGCTGGGACCCTCCCAGTAGAGTAGCTCTGCTCTGGGCACACACATGACTCCACCCGTCCAAGCAGCGCTGAGTGCTAAAACTCATCAGGAATCACAACCTCATCGTTTCTTCTGCCCCAATCTGACCAGGATGGGCAGGGAGACTGGCTTTACAGCCTGGGGTTAGGGCACTGACCAGGGCGAGAGGGGGTCGTAATCAGTGCCCTGGTCTGGTCAATATTGTGAAAAGTGGGGAGAGAGAAAAGAAAAGAAAGAAATCACTACCCAACAACGCCAGGAAAGGCCACAGACTGGAGGTAAGATCCAGATTCAAACCTCAGTATAAATCAAATCAGCAAAGCAGCTGCTTTTATCTGCCAGAGAAGTAGGAAATATTGCATCTCCCCATGCCCCACCATGGTGGCTGTACTGCATGCAAGTAGAACTGAAATGAGTTAGGTGTTTAACTAAAATGAGCTAGGTGTTTAAATATGGTTTTGACAAATGCTAACTCTGCACTGGGGAAGGCAGATACGTCCAGGAATCATTTAGGCACTGAAGCCCACGAGCCAGACCAGCGGTGGCCAGTCATATCTGTTTTGTGGTCTCCTGTGGAAAGCCTCCTCTAGAAACAGCACACACAAAGATTCCTGCAGGTATATACAAGCTTGCTTGTCTTCATCAGCTTTCTCAGCTTCTCAAGAAGTAGTCCGTAGGCTCCCAGGGGCATTAAGTTAGAGACTGATGATGTGTCTGTGCTCTGAGTGCAGCAGTATACAGAGGAACCTTAGCTAACACTGAGTGAATCAACACAGGAAGTAAACACCTCCATTTTCATGATAGAGTACGAGTGGGCATGCAGAGGAGCTTACATGCCTTGACTCCATTCCCTTGGAAAGACTCATTCATGTTCTGTATTCTGTATAAATATTCATATCTTGCAATAGCACATCCATTACCCCTCTTCCCTACCCCGTATAAAGAGCCACCACTGAAGACAATGGATACTGACCCACTTTATACGACACCAAGGAAACCAATAGCTGTCCTTTGGGATGGCTCTTGTGCACCACACTCACAGCACAGCAAGCAGGCAAGCGAGGCAGGCCCACACCGAGCACTGGACTCACACACCTTCATCCCATAAAGAAGGAGATGAAAGCTGAGGAGCACGGCCGGCCAGCAGACTGCAGTGGGGTGGCACCATGTCCACCCCTGAGACCATCACCATGCCAGACCCTAAAAGGCTTTGCTGCGTCTTCAGCACATTTCTGCTTCTTCCCTCCCCCAGGGAAGTTTCTGAGATTAAAAGCTTAAAAAGTCTTCTAGTCATGGCAGAAAAAGCGGGTGCATTTCATAGGGACCCTTTAGCCTCTCTGTGTTGGGACCAGAGGAGAGGAGACTGCTCGTGTCCAGCCCCGAGCTTCCCCTAGGTGAAGTGCATAGCACCCCTGGCAAATTTTCTGGGATGGGTAATTAAATTGTTCCAGCACAGGCTCACAGGCCTCCCGGGGCTGGCGGAGAGGGGATTTAGCAGGAATCCAGGAGCGCATCGGGGATCGGGTCTTCTGAGTCCAGAGCGCTTGTTTTCTCATGCTTTTCCTACTCCATCATGCTCTCCAGAAAATGAATGACCAAGCTTGACTTTTAACAATTTAATTTCCTGAGTGTGTTTTGGCATTGATCAAGAAGTTGCCTGTTTTGGGCTTTAAGTGATTGTCTCTGAATGGTTACTCTATACACATGCCTGAAAGTGAGGCACCCCATGACATTTTTGCTAAGCTAATCGGTTCCTGCCACTGAAGCTTAATAAATGTTACTCCTCTGCCATGCAAGGCCTGAGGTTGTTCTGCTAAGGAAAACAATGGTAGAAATTGAATCTGAGGAGGAAAAGTTTCCTGCAGGATCAGAATTTGATATAAGCCTCAACCCCTGAATATTTCTTACTAAATACTTAATTAAAACTAAGAAAATGAAAAAAATTTATATTTTTGTAAGCAGCAATATTTTTTCCCCCTAAAAAAATTCATTTACTTACATGTCTGGAGAAAACATGCAGACTGGATTGCCGTTATGAGCCAGACTCTGCCATCTCTCCTACATTGAACCCACTCCAGTGCCAACCCAATGTTGAGTTATCATTACTGATAACTGTAAAAGGATAGCACTGAATTTTGGTCTGGTGTTTGGAAACTTCCCTCTTTTCAGTCCTTTGGGGTGTTTGATGACTACATTTCAAACCTTTGAAGAAGTAAAGAAGTTTGGACTTCTAGCAGAAGTTTTCCCTAACAGCAAATCTGCACGCATTGCTCCTCTGGGGGAAGATGGGCTACAGCTCCCTTGCGCAGAAGTGACAATTTAACATACCCCTCTCATGTCACAGGTAGATGTCCTACACGTACCAAGGAGCTACTTCAGGGCTATAAATTCCCCTAAAGAGATCAGACGTGCACTGTGTCATGCATGCCTGTTGGTAGCTTGGGGTCCAGAGCTTTAGTGATACAAAGCATTGAAGGGATCAGACATTCAGAAAATTAAGAGCCATCTCTCTAGAGAAAATGCAAACTATTCCCACAGCCTGTCAGGTAATTGCTCTTCTCTTCCTCCTTCTGACTTTTTATTGCTATGACCTTACTTTCCCAATTTTTCCCTTTGTTTAAATTTAAGAACATCTCTTTGCTTCTTAACAGGGAGAAATATTTCATCCCAGAAATGTTTATGGGTCACTGACAATGATGCACAATTTGTTTAGATCATTAAGGACTTCCCAGCGAAACTTAGGCTCTTTCCTGTCTATTGCTTCAATTAATCTTCCATTTGGCATTTGCCTGCCTATTAACACTAACAAAATATTGTTATGAAAACATACCAAGTTGCCCTTCTTAGACTATAATCAGTTTTTCTGGCATGAAGTACAGTCAGGTTCAATCTGGACTTTAAGTTCACTTCTAAATTTCAAAACATGATGCAATCTGTAAAACTTTAATAAATTAAACTCTCTTTCTATTCCACCTGCTATGTGAGCTAATCTATTTTTTCATTTAATTTTGATATGCCCTCAAAGCCAGGTGTCACATCCAGAAAAAGTTGCATCTGAAATGTTTGCTGAGTGGGTAATTTCCCCTCTATGAGTACTGGAATCTACTAAGAATTGTCAGATAAACTTTTGTGTTGGCTTTATTCGTTTTGCTTACAGGTCTGTGTGGAATTTCCTCCACTGGCCCGTTGAGACCCCATAGCTGCCTCAGATCTCCATCTCTTGGGCCCTTCAAATTCCTTTTGAACTTGCTCATCATCTTTTGTGCACAGATCTTTACACAGAGACACTGGGGGTGGGCAAGTTCCTTTTACACTTCTCCGAAGGCTTCACAAATATTAACCTCATTTTCATAAAACTGCTCTGAGGGAGGTCAGTCTTACCTCCCTCGCAGTAGGATGAAGGAACTGAGACACAGATGCTTTGTCTAAGGCTGGTCCCACTCCGGGACCAAGAGCATGGAAGCCAGACCTCTCTTCTCCATGTCCAGTCCCAGGGTATTCCTGTGCAGGCTCATTTGGTTTCTGACAATTACTCAAGTCAATGTAATCACTGTATCTCACTTAATGAATACCACAGATTAAACAAAGTTTTTTTCCTATATGTATATTACATAGCAGGTCTGTACAAGTCCCAGATTTAGTTTGTCTCACAAAAGCATAAAACAGTTGTTTCAGTGCTTCAGGGACAATTTAAAGCTGTGTATGCTGGAATTGAATGTAGTATCAAAGTATATACATTTGAAAATATGACTCTCCGTGATGGCAAAGGAGATCAGATAATTTGAGGACAAACAAATTTAATTATGTAAATATTATTTCTTTTATTCCAAATGTTTTGTTCCTAAGCATTAATTTAGAGGGGATTTTAGCTTGGCTAATCCAATAAAGAGCAATGACTTGGAATAAAACCAGCAACAATTACTCCAAGTCCTCTGCTTTCTCTTGTAGTAAGCAGCCTATCCCACCGTTAGCTTTTAAGCTTTCAGACACATCCTTTCCCTCTCACCCACTGCTGACATTTCCCAAATGAACTGCCTCCATGGACAGCAGCGTTTCAGCAGTCGTTCCCTCCTGCCACAGGATATCCTACAGCTGTCTTATCCAGCGAACCTAATCAGCCTGCTGGGGACCGCTGAATTATTACCGATGTAAGACTGATTGAAATTAGTGATTCCCTCCACTTAGCCCCAGTGTGAGAAAATGAGACTTTGCATATATAAATACCAAGTGATCATCTCAAGCAAATATGGAGCAATAATGACCTGAAATACCTGCATTGTTCTGTCAGTACTGCATGAATTACTGGAATATTTAGTAAACCAGTTGAATGATGATTCCAAGTTTGTTTCAGATTATCATCCTGGATATAGCTTTGTATATGAGTGAGTCATAACAATTGCAACTTATTAGATTTCTTAGGGAAGATCTCAAGGCTGTAGCCCCAACCGTCTGCATCTCATAGGAAGAAGTCTTAAATAAGCCTTTGCAGATCTGGCCAAGAGCCTTTTCGTATATCTTTGTGACCACAGCTGGTGCTGAAAGAAGAGCCTCCAGAGACAAAGGCATCACAGATTCCCAGCCTTGGACATGGCACCCTGGATCAGGAATAGAATAGAGTAGAGTAGAGTAGAGTAGAGTAGAGTAGAATAGAATAGAATATTTCAGTTGGAAGGGACCTACAATGATCATCTAGTCCAACTGCCTGACCACTTCAGGGCTGATCACAAGTTAAAGCATATGTTTGCCATGGCAAAAGGAAAAGTACTGTGGAAGTCAAGGAAGACTGCTGGACTTCAGAACAAGTCCGAGACCACCATATCAGTCAGGGAAGAAAACTGCTCTGCCTGTCTGAACAAACAACTCAGACTCGTGGGAGAGACGAGACTCCACCAAAAGTACCACTGAGACTAAAATTGTTCTGCTGGAGCAGTACTGCTGCTGGCCACAGGTGCCTTGATATATAGGTGCCCACTATCAATAAAGCTTACTTCCCTTCCCACATGGGATGAACAACCCGCTGTAAATGAGCCCATACAAGCACAGCTAGGACATAGCCCGCTGTTGCAGACAGGGAAGCCTGCAGATGTCCACAGGATGGGAGATCACGGTCCCAGCCAGTGTCCTGATAGCTACAGGGATGCTGCTGTCTACAAGAGCCAAGTCCTCTGAAAGTACTGCATATGTTCAGCAGGTGCTTTTTTTTTTTTAAATCGTAAAGACCTTGCTTTTTCACCATGGGTTCATTCTCAGAGAATACTCCTCCTTATGGTTTCTAGCCCCTGTAGGCCAGATGGTGAAACTCTGCTCCCGAGATGGTTTCCTGAACCATGAAACCAGTGGAGGACCATACTCCAATCACCCTATTTGCTCCAAGCAGTGCCCTAGATCACAAGAGACTGTAATGAAGTCATTAGGCCTACTGGAGGAGAAAAGAGCTATTTAAAGTAGATCTAGCACCAGAACTGGGCTGAAGTGGAATTTTCCATTTTATACATATGAAAGATTAGGCTGTGACTGTGCCACGCTGCTTCAGAATTAGCCATGGATCCAATTACGACTCTTCTCCCTTCAGCCTTGTAAAGCTCCCTTTCTGAATTCACAGTCAGCAATAAAGCAGTTGATGTTTATCTAAAATGCTTATAATGCTTCTCTCTCCCTTGTGCTCCTTGTCAGTTTGTCCTTAGATTGCAAGAAAATATATTGTTTACGCACCCTGGAAGCATTTCCCCAACGTCTAGGGAAGACCTTCACACATAGCAGGTGCTGCTTTTAATGAGTAAGGCTTTTAACTTCCATAACTATGGTGTCACTACCAGCAGTGCTATTTGCTGCATGCTGTGGTTTAAGGGTAAAAACCAAAAAAACCTCCCCAACAACAAAAAACACTAACAAGAGTGTCAGCTCGGCACACAGCCTCTCCCTTTCCTGGCCTACCGCAGAGCATAAGCTCTCCTCTGAAGGTTACTTCTCTGCCAGTTTCAAATATTGACCTTGATGTCTTGTCCCTTACAATATTCTTTAAAATCCATCATCTGCAAACTAAGTTTAAGTCAGAAAACCTAATTAGTAACAGAGACAATGAATAACAAGCTTAAGGGGAGGGAGGAGAGAACCTCTTGCAGGTGGCCAGCTCTTAGCTGAATAATTCTCTGTGCAATGGTCATGCTTCAAAAATTGAATTCTCTGTAATTTCATTTAGGATGGGGAAAACAAAACAAAATGAGCAAAGTGATATAGGATTTCATTTATATTCTGACAGGTACATTCATCTAAAGTCTACCTATAATAGCTGCAGTTACTGTACCTTTCTTCTAAAGCATTTAATGGTGTGAAACAAGTGGCAGTAAAAAAAAAAAAAACCTGGCATTGCTATTTGCTATTTTTATACCAAAAAAAGAAGTCTCCCTACTGTCAGGCTGATTGTATTAATCTAAGATTCCTACAGTCGTTCAGACTTGATTGCTTTTTGATTCTTGCTTAGTAGAAGTGGTGATAAAGAAGCTGAAATCATAATTCCTATTTAGAAGGCAAAGGGGAGGCCACTTCAGTTCTGTGGTGGGTGGCACATTTTGTTGCTTTAATTAAAAAGTTGTTCTGACAAGCTTAGCTTTTTCTGCAGTATTCGGAGCACAAAAAGGATGGTATTTACAGAGACACTTTGGGGATCACCCTTGCAATTTTTCTGAGCTATATTGATGTTGTTCCTTAAGCATACTAAGGCAGAGAAGCAGTCATCAAATTTGAAATATTCTTTTTATCTTGAAAAAAAAATCAGTCCTCTCAATGATGGAAATATATTTTTCTTTATGTAGTTCTTAAAGTGCTACCCATCTCTATTAAGGCCCCTAAAGGGAGATTTTCAGCAACAGAACACCCTCTAAAAACAAAAAAGACTTAAGTATCAAGCAGTAATTGAAGGCCTTTAGCCCAGATCTGCAATGATTTTTGAGTGCCTGCTCCCTTTGAGATGAATGCCCAGAAGCCTCTAAGGGTCAATGTTTTTATTCCCTGAGAGCGAGCCAAAAGCGAGCATTACTGTACAACCATGAGCTACCATTCTTTTCTGGAGACAGCAATGGCTGACGGATTTGTCAGTGTATTATGCAATCCTCCAAGCTAGGCAGACTCCCTTGAGACTCAATTTTCACTTTTAAAAAATCAATACACTTCACTGGTACTTCCAGCTTTTCATATGACAACAGCATTGAGAATTAATATTTTACTGAGATTAATAACAGTGGACTAAGGTGGGCATGTAAGATCTGGGTCCGCTTTAGAGTCAGGACTAAGATGGGCATGTAAGATCTGGGTCTGCTGTAGAATCACAGGAGAGCTCAGGTAAGATGCTGTCGGCTTAGAGATATTAGGTTAAATCACATCTAGGTTTTTTATTTGATAATGCCAGGATCCTTCACGTTGTCTGTGACTATAAGATCAACTGTTCCTTTTGCACTGGAATCATGACAAAGCCCCTGCTAGCTTTAGGTCTAAGTTCAACCCAGACTACACAGATGTATTTGAGGTTCCTGCTATGTTTCCCTCTGCTCTAGCAACCAGCAGAAATATCTCTTTCATGTCAAACAATAAAATAAGCTGCAAGGGTTAACAAGGGATGTAAATGTCCCATCATCCAACGTTCAGTTCCTAATCTCTGAAACTATCCACTACTAGAATACTGAGTTGCAAGTTAAACTTGTTCTCACCAAATGTTTTGCTACAGGTCAGAGTTGTCCAAACCTACAGTTTTCACCTGCTGAGATGCTGAACAGGGAAGGAAAAAGCTCAGTCCCACTCAGTCCTTCCAGTGGGATCCTCAAGTCCATCTCCTTAAACTAAAAGGTGGGGGGAAAGTCAGAATCTGTCCTTCTGTCTGCAGATGGCACCTGAGAAGACAGTACAGCTGAAGCGACTTAATTGACTCAAAGATAATTCCCTATGGAGGGAGGTAATTGCTTTGTAAAAGTTATGCCCTTAGGGCTAGCAAAAATCAACATGCAGCATATGCAGGCCTTCCTTGAACAAAGCAGCTGATGCCTTCCAAAGGAGGACTTCAAATTTGAAAGCTTGCTGCGTCCTTGTTACTGAACAGGGGCCCAGCTCTTAGAAATCCAGCCAGTACCTTCCAGAGGGACCCAGATCCCCCTGATCTGTCAGGCACGTTCGCGCCCCAGCGCCCAGCAATGCCCCCAGTTCTCCCCTCTACCTTTGCAGGGGTATTGGTGGTAACTAACACTAGGTACATGGGACAGCCTGGGGTCCTCCCATGAGGGCTGTAAGCATCAGCTGCCACACAGGTAGCAAGGACTTGGTTCAGGCTGCCTAGAAGTACAGTAGAGGCTGTGCCTAAGACATACCTTGGTCTCAGGCCCCTGGGAGAAGTCCGCTTGGGCACAACTCAGACACGTGCTACTACTCCCTCCTGCTCATGATATGCTACCTCCGAGGCCATGCCCCTTGGCCGTGGTGAGGATAGGACTGAATGCCGTGATGTGAGGCAATGCTCTTCTAGTTATGAACCAAGATCTAGCCTGAAGGGTTTCCCAGCATCTTCAGGTACCAGTTGACCTAGGAGAAGCTGACCCTGTGCTGGTTACATTATCTATGTTGCTTATCTCTAGCTTTTGCTTTGGAACTCTCTTGTAACACCATTGAACCCTAGTATGTGTGTGCTTTTAAATACCCCCAGCTGCTATCGCTTCCCTGAAAAATAACCTCTGACTAACATTTAAGATTCAGGTTCCTCAGCAGAACACCAGCTGGAGAAGTTGTTCAGGGAAGCCCCAGACTGACACAGATCTACCTGCACATCCCAAAGCATGTAACTGTGACCTCTCCCCTCACACCTGGAACAGGGCAGGAACAGGGCAAGCTCCTCCTTGGGTCTTCAAGTCTCTACAGGCCATGCTCTGTGCATTCACAAAGAGGTAAGGGAGACCAAAGCCTCACCAAACCCCCTCTTCCTTTGCTGAGTGACAAGGGAGTAGCATTATGTCACGCTTGCGGTTGGTCCATCAATGGAGGCCATAAGGGGGACCGGTTATTTGTCCCCCTCTCCTTTACACATCCTAACTAGCACACACTCACCAGGAGAGATGCCACAGTACACAGGAAAACACTCTCAAGCTGGGACCAAGCAGAGCCTTGAAACGCTGCTGTGGATTTAACTTCCCGGCCATGTCATTCTGCTCCGCTTTGTGATACTTGAGGCAACATTATTAAATTCCCTACTTCTAATGCCCTCATTTGAAGCAAAGCATCTTCGGCAGCCCTAATGTTTGATCTCAGCCTCACAGTTGGGGAAAACTAGCAGCTGTTTTGTGATTCAAAAGGAACAGAACAATAACCCACTGAGGCTACTTCTCCTGTATGTGGATGGGTGAGTCAGATGAATAATTGGACAATGCAGATCAGTTAAGCCTAATTCAGTTAATAGAATTAATTTGCAAATTAGTACACATTAGGTGAATCGGCTCCAATTCATTTTTGACAGAAATGTTAAAAAATATTAAGGTAGTTACAATGAAACATAGATAAATATTGCTGATGAAAAGGTTCCAAAGAAGGCAGTCGCAATGTGGAAGTTTTTGTCTGCAAAGTCTGAGGATGCATAGATTTAAGTTTCATAAAATCCTTGGGGTGAGAAGCATATATTCTTCCTGGCTTGTATGGCTTTCATCACCCTGACAACTCTCAGTGGATCTTAAATAATCATTAGAATTGGGCTGAGAAAGTTCTGATTGGGATCCAGGCATAGATGTTGTTGGGACTGAGATATGGGTGTCTGGTGCAAGGAGAAGGGAAGAAATAGTTTTAAATTTGAAAGCTGGCTTAAGAATATCAGTTGGTAAAATGATCTGTCTGGCCCTCTCACACCCTTCCTAGGAAAGCTTGGAAAGATATGTGGGCTATTGTTATTAAGTGACACACACTTAGAGCAGATGAGCATCTGATATTTGAACCAGCTCGGTGTCTTCAGGGTGGCGATCACTGGGAGGGAAACACCAGCAGTATTTTAGATGTTATTGGAAGGCTGAAAAATGCTTTGGTCAGGTACAGTTAATAGGATCTCCTGAGCAAAAGGAGAGCTGCAGCCACTGGAGCACTAAGATGGTTTAGGAAGATGCTGAGCTCTGAGGTGTGTGTGATCAGAGCAAATCAAAGAGGCAAGATGAACACAGGAGAACAAATGCACCACCACCCCCCCATGACAAAGAAGAAAACCTCCATTGTTGGTTTGATTGTTCAATGATGGCGAAACCTGGTGTTGAATAAACATATCTGTAGGAAGAAGATCAAATCATGGCTGCATCAGTTTAGCAGTTTAATCGGACACCTCCCTGGAATCAACTAGCACCAGAAACGCATATTGCTGTGATGCTCAATTGCTTCACAGTATTAATCCTTGTTCCTTCTGAGCTATAAATATGGGGTTTGATCCTTAACAGGTATAAATTGTGCCTCTCTGTAGATGTCAGTACATGTCTGGCAGCTTGTACTTGCTTTGGATCTCACTAATCAACACTGTGTACACAGGATTTCCTCAGTAGTGCAAAATGGGTAACAGTTTTAATGAATTATTTATTTGTTTTAATGACGGTCCTTTATATTCTGTTTTACTGACACTTTTCTGCATGGCAAGGATTCACAGGTTTAGAAAAGCTTTTGTAAAGAACTTCACTGCAATCAAATTGACTTCACATGAAAGCCATGGAGCTGCCAGAAAAGCTAACCTGCCTAAAGAAAGGATTACCTATAAAATTTTTATTCTGTGCGTAAAACTTCACAGGCATGCTGTTGTACCTTTCTGAAAGGATTTAAAATAGTAAAACAGCCGTAACAGTTATGTTGCCCAGCTCCTGAATTGTACATCGAGAAAATTGACCTAGCATTACATTGTGTCTATCAAACGTAGAGCCTCCCAGCTCACAGTCACGGCTTGTCGGGTTTGATGGGGAGCTGGTTAAATGCAATGTCAGAGTAGGTTACCTGGGGCGGTGCAGAGAAGGCTGCTTGCCAGTCGGCTGGCAGCCCTGTGGTATCTATCAGATCCAGCAAAATACTGGAAAGTAATGCATGATGTAGACTTCCAGTGATTAAGTCGTGGGTTCTGCTTTTCCATGTTAATGCTTCATAACTATGAATGAGAAACCAGCCACCCTTCCCAAGCACTGCCAGCTCTTCACAACCTCCTGCTCCTTGCACACAAGTTACGATACACAGACCGCACACAGCGATAGCTGAAAGCCCCCCAGTTCCCAGCTGCAGGATTTAGGCACCACAGCAGCTCACCAGACTGGACAAGTCTCATCCTCACGTGGCCTTCTCTTATCTGACCCAAGGCATTTCCAGTGGTGGCCCCTGGCTGCCCAGCAGCAAGCACTGGGGGGCTGATGCCAAGGGTGGATTCAGGCTCTCTGCCTGATCCCTTTGCAGCTGGAGAGGCATCAGGGCACCTTCCCCTCCAATTGCTATTCTCACTGCCGTCCCTTGATGCTCAGCCTCCAGCTGAAATTGTGCTCAGCAGGGAGAGGCAGAAGTGAATGGAGTAATTCAGAGTTATAAATCAACAGACAAATGCAGAGCCCTTCCTTTCAAATTTGCATCAAGCCAAACAAACGGCGTGCCAGCTTTAAGCCAACTGTAATGCTGTTGCCTCTGCCTGATTTTCGTCGGACTGCTAAGATGGAGACCCACATTGTTGACTAGACGGCCCTTGTGCAATCAAGATTCAGATCTGACGGAAAGAGTATAGACTTTGGCCCTGCTGAAGAGTCACATTAAGATGCAACAAGAAAAACTGTGGATGAAACTCTCGCAGAGCGGTGTGCAGCTGGGGGAACAGCACGGGAACCTTTGCTGCAGAGCTCTTTTCCAGAACACGCGAGCAAAGACTAAACAGCCCTGGGCTCTGGTAATCTTCATCCAGCTTGAAAGGAGGTCGTGCAGGCCAGAGTTCAGAGAGATCTTCGGGCCCAGAACATTCGTCAGTCCTAGAGCACATCGAGTCCTGTCATAGCATGAAAAACAGAGCCAGAAAACCGACTGTGTGTTTGTAGGGCCTTTGACCCTGCCGCGGCTCTAATGAGATGTCACAGAAATGTTACGTATAAGATAAGGCACGTATGTAGATAGTAACTGACATGCTGCAAAAGCCTGTTGTTTGTGTGGTCGTGTGCGTAGCTCCGACAGCAGCTTTCTCAACAGGCAGCAGGAAAGCACTCTGAGGTGCCCAGCGTAGACGTTAACCTCGCTTTCAGGACACCGAGTTACATAATTCAGCGGTACGACGCACCACGGCCGGTGTGGGGTTTTAACCGTTGCTTCATCCAAAGTGCGCCGTGTTGTTGAAAATTTCACAGTTCAGCACACAGAAAATTGATTCTTTTACTAGGTCAGGCCTGGTAACAGGCATTGATTTAAGCAGCTTATCGCAACAGATGACGAAACGCTGTTCCTAAACAGCAGCTCTGTATGATCAGACAGAGGATGGATTCTGCTCCTGGTGACACATCCCCAGGGACACAGCCAGGCTGGGAACGTGGCAGAGCAGGAAGATCGTCCTCTGCTATTTAGTAGCATTTTCAGGGAACATCAAATGTTGTTTACTTCCTAATCTTTCTACAGAATACAAAGAATTGCTGCTCTGGGCTATTTCAGAGAGATAATGTGAATGACTCACTTGAGTTGTATATTGACCTCAGGCACCATGAAGATATATTTTACAGTGCTTTTAAAAAAATTTAATGCAGATATCTGTACTTCTGAAGATGCCTAGAGTGCACTTAGAGATTTTCACGAGGTGTTAAACCGTGCACATCTGGTCAAGCCCCATGCTATTTGTTATTATTAGTCAACACATCCCTAATGATCGGTCATACCCTCTTCCAGGCTGTATTCTCTACGCTAAAGCAGCTTCTCAATTCATATTTACAGTCTTCATTTGCCTACATATAACAGCTCTATAAGAACCATATTGGTTATAACTGGTGACAGATGCATACTAAACCTTATGTTCAGGTATAGAAGTAGGGTCTGTGACCAGCTTTTATCTCTAAACCCTGAGCTGAAACCAAATCTAAATTCCCACAAAGTCTTAAAGTGTTTAGTTATGGACCTGGATTCAGCAGGTCTGTTTTTGGCTTAATAACTACCCACCACTATATTCGCTTTTTTGTGTGTGTGTTTTGCCGGTCTGAATACTAGATGCTTTGAGGCAGAGATTTTGCTAGGCAGGGAAAGCGCTTGTGCCACGTTGCCTACATTCATTATCCACTGAGTGAGATGCCCGATCATGGCTTCTACTTTCTAGAAGTGACTTTTAAAGACAAAGTTTCTCAGGCTCTGCTCTTCCCTGCAAATCATCTGTATTCATCCTTTAAGTTTCCACAATCCCCATTATAGCCATCTGAGTTCACCCACCTCACACCCAAGGGCCTCATATTCCCTCCCTCTTGTTGCCTTTCAGTTGTCTTTCAGATTCACCAGGTCACAGAAGATCAAAATACAGGAATCTCTCTCTCCTACATGTCCCACTTTCAGGGGCCCAATAGCACTTTCCATTTCAGGGTGGCCCCAGACCCCACAATAAGTGAACCTGGGCCCTATTTATGTGGTTACCCAGCAAAGTTATCATCTGTATTGCAAACACAAGCATGAAGACATAGCCCAGGAACGGAAGGAGTCAGTCCCACTGAAAACACAGTCCACAGCTCCTTTTTGCCTGAAGGCCAAAGTTACAACTGCCTACCATGCAGTCAGATTTGATCTGCAGCCCTGTGGGGGAATGACGGACAGGTTCAATGAACAAAGGGCCTGAGGTGATGTGACAGGAAGGGATCACAAAATCAACAAAACGGGGCTCAACTGGGATCACCATCAGCATTTTGCACGTGAGCAAGGAAGTGCCTACAGGTCACCATTATGGAGAAATCCCCAAAACCCTTTCCGGGAAATCAACGTGCTGGGGGGCCTCTCCGACGTGCTCATACATTAATGCACACAGTATGGGGAATAAGAATGAGTGAGTTAGATATCTGTGCGCAGCTGCAGGGCTACAGTCTCATTGGGATCACAGAGACGTGGTGGGATGGTTTCCATGACTGTTGCAATGGAGGGATACAGGCTCGTTAGCAAGGACAGGCTGGGAAGACAAGGAGGGGGGTTGTCCTTTCCATGAGAGAGCAGCTGGAGTACATGGAGCTCTGCCTGGGGATAGATGAGGAGCCAACTGAGAGCTTATGGGTAAGGATTAAAGAGAAGACAGGTAAGGGTGACATTGTAGTGCATGTCTGCTATAGGCCATTTGACCAGGAAGAACAAGTGGATGAGGCCCTCTACAGACAGATAGGAGCATCCTCACATTTGCAGGACCTGGTCCTCATGGAGGACTTCAGCGGCCCCGATATCTACTGGAGGGACAACACAGCAGGGCATAAGCAATCCAGGAGGTTCCTGGAGAACATCACTGACAACTTCCTCATCCAAGTGATAGAGAAGCCAATGAGGACTGGTGCTCTGCTGGACCTCGTACTGACCAACAACAAGGGGCTTGTTGGGGATATGAAGGTCAAAGGCAGCCTTGGCTGCAGTTACCATGAGATGGTGGAGTTCAGGATCCTGAGGGGAAGGAGCAGGGTAAAAAGCAAGCTCACAACCCTAGACTTCAGGAGAGCAGACTTTGGTATCTTCAAAGATCTGCTCAGAAGAGTCCCATGGGTAAGGACCTGGAGGAAAGAAGGACCCAAGAAAGCTGGTTAATATTCAAGCATAACCTCCTCCAAGCTCAAGAGCAGTCCATCCCAATGAGCTGGAAGTCAGGCAAAAAAGCCAGGAGACCTGTGTGGATGAGCAAGGAGCTCCTGGCCAAAGTCAAACACAAAAAGGAAGCATACAGAGGATGGAAGCAAGGATGAGCATCCTGGAAGGAATACAGAGACATTGTCCAATCATCCAGGAATGAGGTTAGGAAAGCTAAAGCCCAGCAGGCTTTGAACCTGGCAAGGGATGTCAAAGACAACAAGAAGGGCTTCTCTAAGTGCATAGGTGACAAGAGGAAGACTGGGGAAAATGTGGGGCCATTGCTGAATAAGATGGGGGACCTGGTTACACAGGACATGGAAAAGGCTGAAGTACTGAATGCCTTCTTTGCCTCAGTCTTTACTAGCAAGACCAGCCTTCAGGAATCTGTCTCAACATCAGGAAACTCTTTTTTACTTTGAGGGTGACTGAGCACTGCACAGGTTGCCCAGAGAGGTTGTGGAGTCTTTGTCCTTGGAGATATTCAAAAGCCATTTGGACATGTTCCTGGGCAGCTGGCTCTAGGTGGCCCTGCTTGAGCAGGGGGGCTGGACCAGATGACCTCCAGAGGTCCCTTCCAACCTCAGCCTTTCTGTGATTATGTAATGACTATTAGTGGAGTAGTAAGTAACAAGGGAGTGGAAAAAGGAAGGGATGGGAACATGTATAATCATTTGTGTATCACTTTGTTCTTTCTTCCCCATAGTCAGTCAAAAGCTGAAATGAAATGAAATGAATGAAAATTTTGGAAGAAGCCCTCCCTTACCAATGGATGCAGGTCTGTGCAATCTCAATTCAGCATGACAAAAATCAATGCCTGAAACACTAAGAAATTAGCTTAATCTTCACATCAAGACAGAAATCTTTTCCAGAAACTCAAAAACTCTGCTTAGTCAGATGCAAGTCACTCAACTCAAGCAAATATAAGCAAAACTAGTTACAATTAAACAGCTTATGATGAATCTTAGATTTTCTTTTGGATAGACTGGTTCAGTTTAAGCTTAGACTATATCAATGTGACAATCTGGGAAGGAAGGAAAGCCAAATCAGTTCTTCTCCACTGAAAACACAGAGAGGGGCATCTTTTAAGCAAGCTAGCACATGCTTTTTTGTCTTTTGTTTGGTTGGTTGGTTTGTTTTTTTGGCTTTTGGGGTGTTTTTTTAAAGCATAATGGTACTTTAATGGCACATCTGCAAACATTTCCACTTTTTCTTTGGTAAATGCACTGAGGAAAGATTGACCCTCCACAACAACTGAAATGTAGTCAGGCAGTTCTTTACAGGTATGCCTTTCCACTTCCACGCAATCAAGGAGGAAAAATGTCGATTCTGAGAGTGGTAATAAAGACTAGGAATTTAATAGCATTCTAATACACAACTTAAATGTGTGTTTGTTATTCTTCTAATCAGTGCATTACAGGAATAAATACAGAAAATACAATTGTGATTGCACAGATTTAAGTATTAATTACAAGAGGCTGTAAATCATGGTGCTCTCAAGATTTTACGTAAAATCCACTGAATTAATTAATTGAGTCTCCTTAGATTCCAATGGGCTTTGGCTGAGTCCCTTAATGATATTAAAATCCATCTGTTATTAAACATCATGTTTAATACAATAGTATGCAAATGCTGTGATTTTTAAATATCATTATGCAGAAGTTCAGATCCACTCATGCTCCTCTTGAAGTCTGCAACATAATTTCTGTAGACATCAATAAGAATAGGTCTGGGATATCCATTTTTAATTGCACTGTATACAAGTATTGACAGAAGAATACAATACAGTAGTCACAAAATTAAAGAGGCTTCTATGAAACCTACAAAGAAGAGCAGCACAGAATCAATGAAGTAAAAGCAATGTTTCGAAAAATAGTAAATCAGACTTGGCAGTTTTGGAAAACAGTACTGAAGAAAAAGACAAATGAATTGGCACAGTTTAACAACCTAATTTCTAAGTGCACTTTATAATAACTCTCCTTACAAGCTGCTGTTTTCCCAGAAGATGATGACAAAAAGCCTCATTAGAACATCACTGTTTTATAGTGACAGGTTTTATTGCATTGCCAGCTGTGAATCTAAAAAAAAAAAAAGACAACCTGCCCCAAAAAAACTCCTATAAAGGTTCCTAAAAACCCTGTTCTTTTATCATCAAAAAATAGCAACATAGTACTTCCATATGTTTGTGAATACCCACAATTCTATTTTTAAAAAAAATAGAAGTTAAAGAAAAGTGACTTTTGTCTTAGCTTCAAAAATAATGTAAAGAAACATTTAAGAACAAGATATTTCAATGATCAGAGAGATATGTACAATGTGATAGATTTGAGTCCAATCCTGCAAATACATGATCATGAATGCAGACTTGAGAACCTGTTGAGCCTGAGTAAGTGTAATTAAAGACTGGCAGGATCAGGCTCTTAGCTTCACTCATTATAAGCTTTTCCACAATCTGTCCTAGGCTAAAAAGTATAGATAAAGTATATACTCTGTATACTGATTTATACAAAAGGTCTTTTACAGCTCTAACCCTGTTATTGCTAGGCTAAAAATGAACATTTGGAACAAATTACATGAATCATAAAGGATAAAATTGAGATGCAGCTTCTGACGACTGAATTTCCACTTGAGCCATTTTAAACTGGGTACACTGTAGCCATTTGCGGAGCACAGATGAGCTATTGTTCATTTGTCCTGACCCCTGTAACATCCTTAGGCTGTGGTGGTTGACATTGCTCTGGATGGCTTGGAGGCGTAGCTGGAGTCCAGCAGATAAATGCTGTTGAAATAATGCAAAACATTCAGTTTCTTTCCTTTCACACAAACATTAATACAGCACTGTGAAAGGTACTGGTTGTTGGCCAGGGAAAGTTCCTCCACTGCCCCAATGTCACATTTCTTTCTTCCACATCCTGCATGGTAGTGTTGCCATGAAAGGCAATGTGCTTACAGAAACAACTCCATACTGAGACCAACTCCAACTTATTCTCATCACCAAAATTCTCTTGACTGGCAAACCACACTGATCCACCTTGCTCTCTCATACAAACAGGGCCAGCTGGCACGGTTTTACCCAAGCAAGCAGGCCCACAATATCTACTATAGAACCAAAATCCATCTCCCGGGTCAAGAGTCCCAATCCTGATTTGTCAGGGGACTCTCAAGCCTAAGACATCAAGAAAACCACCACTCAGGGAACAACCAATCTCAGTAAACAGGAAAGAAAGGCCCTGCCAGAAAACCTGGTTAGAGGAAAGTGTTTCTTTCAGAAGGGAAAGCGAGAGCAGTACTGATTACAGGACAAGTATCTTAGCTGATGATGCTCTGTGTATGCTCACACCTGATACCTTCAGTGCTGAGCCATCCAGTGCATCTGGATACGCTACAGTGATCTATTTTCAGAGAGTTTGGAGACCACGTCTAGTGATCTTATTTCCAGAATTTACAGAAATGTATAACACTAAGAATAAAAGGATAAGGTACTAGAAACAACTTACCTTTAGATTTGACTGTATCATTGGCAACCACATTGGTATGAGCTGTAAGAAGAGAGGTATATTTTGTTATTATACAAGTGACTGTAAACATGCTCCAGTTACTGGGAGACAGAGAATGGTATATCTAACGCATTTAGCTGTCCAAATGGACATAGCCTGAACCACAAATCTGAAAATTTGTTTATTTTTAAATTATGCATATGTTTTGGGGCAGGTAACTCTCAGAGGTAAAGAAGCCAGCTTCCCTTGTTCGTAGCTTGATGAATCATCACCAGTAGCAATTACTGATATCCTGTTTAAGGCAACAATGAGAGTACAGAATAAAATCTTGTTAAAGGAAATCACTTCTTATTTTCCTTGTGAGGGTGTTTCTGTATGTGCAGGTGAGCAATACTGGAATAAATACAGTAAACGTTCTGCATGGTGAGGTATACATCAAGAACTGAAAAAACATGCAGCAGAAGTTCCTAATAATAGGCCAGATATTTAAATGGTAACCAGCATTTTATAAGCCACTAGCCACATCAGTGCCTCACTGCAGAATGTGACCTGTAGGCCTGGGAGCACAGGTAAAAACTCTAACTATCCAGAACGACAAGGCAAGGAGCTCTGCGAATCTGTCACCCATGATGGGATTGATATGTATTTCAGTCTCCTGCTCTTCAGAGAACTTTTATTTCTGAGTAAGTACAACATGACAAGCTTATGGAAGACAGAGAGGCATTTCTAGCAAAAGTATTCATGTTCTCCAATATTAATTTAACTACTGAGGTTATTGTTCTAAAATGTTCCTCCAAATGGCATTAAAATTTGCAATTTGCCAATTATGCTACCGGGAGCTGCAAGTTAAACCTAATCACTATTGACAACATCAGATAAAGTGCTGTTTCCCTTGTGCAAGGAACGATAATTGTTTCAATTTCAGTGCTCTTTTGCTGGAGAATCATATGCAGCTCTGTCAGGACTGATTACTTAATCTATCACATGAAGAACCATATTCAAACCTCAACATTTGCAGATAGATGAATGCCAAAACAGCTGGAATGCGGCCAGATGCAGAAGATGTGCGAGTTCTGTACATCCTTCCGTGGGCTCTCACACTAATGAAGTACTTAATAAGATCCAGTGACCACAAGTCCTGATGTGTTTTTTGGAGAGGAGGAAACAGGTAAGCATACTGAGAAGACATGCTCCATGCCCCGCTGCCATCAACAAAATGTCACTGAAAATTTCATCCAGCATTAGTGAAGTTCCTATGGAGCTAGCCAGTGGTGATAGGACTGGTGTCAGAAGTATGTCAAGCAAGGAGGGAAGCTAGGCAGAAAACTCAGGGTACCCCTCTGCATCTGAACCAATTCACTGGACATCTTTTACAGTCAGCTGAGAGAATCAAGCACTTCTCACATCCAGCTCATCTTATCCAAAGCAGGTATCTAAAATAGATCAAGATGAATCATGTCCAAAAATACCTGTTTATCTCCACTGACTATAAAGGGCACTCACGGAAACTAGCTCATATTGATATCTACGCTGTAGAGGTCTAAGGTTAGATACAGATCATTGTCCTCCAGCATCACTTCTGTCTTCCAGGGTCTGAACACATTTAGGGAAATGAAACATTCTGCTGCAGGCACAAGCAAGTAAACCCTCCACTCCTACAGCTACCAGTTAGATAAATGAGACAACATTTTTATTGAAGCACTTGAGTTTTATTACCTAATCCCCAGCCAGCCTCTTCTTCACAAAGGAAGAATACATAAAGCTAGTTAGAAAGAACAGCTGGAAGAACAGACTGCTGTCAGACACTGTCAATTTTTTTGAGTTTATATTTTCAACAGAATTATGTTGACTCTGGTGCAAGTTTTGATGGAAACCAGGCTGGAGAACAGGTTGGTCACTGTGCTTTTCTGGCTCCCTAACTCTGCTGCCTGCTCAGTTCTCCAGAATTCTACCCAGCAACTGCTGGAGCTGCCTAAAACCCCTGGGTCTCTGGAAAAGATGTTGTGGTTTGCTGAGCTGCTCCTTTCACTACTGTAGGCTCCCAAATTCCTCAGACATACATCTGATGATCAGACAGAGAGCTGTGATCAGCAAGGAGCTGGTCTCCATCATCAATGGCTGTCCTGGGATGGCTAGTTTCCCAGTTCCTTTGACATAGAAAAACAGGAGGAAAGCTGAATGCTTTCATTTCAGCCCTCCTAAAGCAGAATGCTTCCCCTCAGAGGATAATATAATGAATTAAATATATATGTGGTTATGTGTGCATCTGTGTAAATGTGTATATATATATCTATAAATATATCTCTCTCTATATATATATATGTATCTCTCACACCAACTTTGAAAGAAAAATAAATACGTAACAGTTGAAATGTTTTGACAGGAAAGAAACTTTCTTTTCCTCATCAGATTGGTAAAGATAGTCTAACATCAGATCCAAAAAATATCCTCTGAGAATACAGGGAATGGCTCAAAGACTACAGGAAGCAATCAAGACATGTCTCAATGCTATCAGTGTGAGTTTAATAGCAAAGGCCAACACAGTACCAGGAGGAGGAAACCTCACAGCACCAACACAAGGAAGAGGTGAAGGAATGCTTATCTCAGGCATAAAGAAAGCTCTTCTTTCAGTGAAGGAGAGCTGAATAGTTTACATCTTCACTTTCTCTCTTGTTTTAGGACATATTTTCCCCTCACTTGTCATCTAGAAAATGGCCACCTAAGATAGCTATCCCACAAACCGCCTGGCATCATGTGACATGCACCACCTTCTCATTGTGGTGAATTAAAAATATGTGTGTGTTGAATCATGCAATGACTTCATTAACAAATTAAGTTTTTGCAGCACCTGATTCCTTAGGTAGGATAAAAGACGCTTCAGTAAATATAATTATATGAATGATAAATGGTCAGGACTTATCAGTGCTACTGTGCTCTGTTCCAAGAGGAAGTCATTGGGAATTATTACTTTTGTTGAATGAATCTTTGAAAGAGTGTTAAGAATATTCTGTTTAAAAAAATCTCTCTCACTACATTATGTCCTTTCCTTCAGTGAAAACTAAAGCTTGTCTGAAAGGCTTATATCTAAAATAAAAGAAAAATAAAAGCTTTAAAGCACAAGATAAAATTGTTTCATTATCAAAGGCAGGGCAATAAAAAGACTGTCTAGAATAAAACAAGCCACCAAAAAACTGCCCAGTCAACCAATATTCAAAGAATTGTCATCCTTGCAGACTTCTGAAGTAGAAGTAACAAAGTTCAGATCTTCTGCACAGCCACTGAAGAAGAGACAGTCACAAAGTTGATCTTTTTTTCAATTATAGAGATGCTACTCACTTACTGGTTCCTGTGTAAATAAGCTTTATAATTCTGCCTCTTTGAAGGACTTCAAACATACAGTAAGTCTTTCCCCAAATCATGACACTTACTCTTCAGATCTACAATAAATATTTTTACAATTAGTTAGTTTTGAAAAAAATTAGTAACCTGGGACTACGAATCCTATAATGGTATTATGTATGTATATTGTTCCTGCAGGATTTCACTTTAGGGCTAAGTAAAGGGGATTTGGTCACCCAGATTCTTCTCTTCCATCTCCTATCCACTGAACATGAAATAAAGCTTAGCACCTTAACTCTGAATTTCACAGGTTTGTGAGCTTGATTTTGTAGTAACAACACTGTCCTTTTAACCTGATTTAGTATATTATTGATATATACTCTCAAATATAACCCCCTGAAAGCGTTCATTTGAATTGAGACAGGAATTTGGCCCTAAAGGCCTTTCTTTTCACAGCTTTAAAGCCATTATTCAACCTTGTCAAATTCTGGACAACCTGGACTGGCTGAAA
This sequence comes from Ciconia boyciana, assembly GCF_034638445.1. Classification (NCBI taxonomy): domain Eukaryota; kingdom Metazoa; phylum Chordata; class Aves; order Ciconiiformes; family Ciconiidae; genus Ciconia; species Ciconia boyciana. Next base: position 54,616,060 of record NC_132939.1, on the reverse strand, counting down.
GAGAAGCCCATATGTCTTCCAGGGACAGGCATGATCACTTTAACATCCCATAGTGACAGAGTTTCTGTAGTGAATGAAGTCATTACTGACTATAAATCTGTATTTTCACAATGAGTGTGAATAATTTCATGCCAGTTGACGTCAAGACCTTCAATTTTAGCTACTTTATTTCTAATTCCTGCTTGACCATAAAAGATTGGAGCAAAACAACAGTCAGAAGTTTCCTTTATGGCAACAGAAGAACTATATAAACCAACATATTTCAGTTAGGTTCAGAGTGTGTTTAACTACTTGATTTGTTGACATTTTATGTGAAAACTCCCTTCAGAACAATGCAATGGGAAAACATGTAAAAAAGGCTAGCAAAATTGATTTATGCTTGTTAGGCTACCCCAACCCTTTGGGAATCTGTTCTGAAAATGCTGTTGTGGCCCACAGGAGACTGATCACTGATTTCCAAAAAAAGAATTTTGCGTGAATGGAGCATGCAGGATTTGATTCTCTAACCAAAGAATACCCTGTTACACATCCTAGGGGAAAAAGATTCGCTATCAAATAATATTTGACTAAAAGTCAGACACATAGGCATATAATAACAAGAAAACCATTGTGGCATGAAGTTTTTGTTATCAACCTAAAAGAATGTGAGGATCAGAACAGTGAGGTGATCTGCAAAGGACCTATGATGATTAAAAGTTAAAGAATGGCTGAAAATTCAGACAGTACCTAGAGGTTCTCAAAGTCAGTGACACCACTTGAGTCTATTAGAGGAATAAGACCATTGTAACAATGGAAGGAGGAAGTAGATCAGAAGTTCATTTACAAAAAATCAGGAGAACTTGGATTTGAGATTATGGTCTGGTCTTACTTCTTACCAGAGATTTTACTTTTTGTTATGCTCTACTAGGTTTTATTTCTGCATTAGCATTCAATGTCAGCTTCTTCCACTTTCTTTTTTTGAGTGGGAGGGGAAGCAGAGGACAGTATGTCTAGAAATCACAACAGACAGGCAACATCATTAACAGAATATTCATGGTGTGGTATGCCTACCTTTACAAAAATAGTAGAGTTGCATTCCTGTAAAGCCTCCATTAAACTAATCACATGCAGGCACACCATTTCCACCATCTTGAAAAAAAAAAAATCAAGCATAAAAACAAATTAGTGTCCAGCATAACAGTGTTGTAAGCTAAGCCAACAGTCTCTAAAAAGAATCTTCCTTGTATTTGCTTGGCGGTTATACTGAATCGCTAGATGTGCATTTATTAACCACTGACATATAAGATTAAATATTACATGAGCACATAAGGCACATTTTTCTTTATTTAGTTTTCCCCTGATGAGGCAACACCTATCTGTTATATATTTCAAAGTGCTTGATGTATTTTAATTCGTATCACACATCAAAACAAGTTGCCTTCAGCTTTGTTCTTTTCAGACATCATAAATCCTTTTACATGCCTTTGCTGTGTAGTTCTCATCAATCAGTGTGTCAGAAATAGATATTTTTATTTACTGAATCTTTGAAAATTAACATACCCACAAAAAACATCTTTTTTTTCCCCCATCAAAAGACAATTTATTGTTCTGAACTGGCAGCTAGTCCATAATTCTTCCATTTTGTACCATGAATTATGACAGATGCAAATATCAGTTATTTGGTAGTAGACAGCATTTTATGTTTTATATTGTGTAAATTCATAGGTACAAGACAAATACCCTGAGCCAACAGTGAGCATTTACAGTGCCTGTCTGAACTATGTGTAAATTCCCCTTGATAGTAATAAACTTAGCTTTTATGTAGTGCTTTTCATCTTCAAAGCGCTTTACAAACACTAACTAATTAACATCACAACACCCCTGTGAGACAGGCAAGTATTATTAACTACATTTCACAGAGCAATAGCTGAGGCAGAGAGTTTAATAACTTGCACTAAAGCCACATAATGAGATACTTTCAGAATAAGGACTGGAACTTGGGACTTCCAGGTCATATTCTTGTCCTAAGGCTTGAGAAGAAGCCTTTGTGTCTAACTAAACAACTAGCTAGTTAGAAGCGTTGTGCACATTTCCCGTTCATTCAAATGGAGCGTCATGAACTACTGTTCCCAACAGCGGCTTGTCAACCACAGAGACCTCACTAGATGTCAGAGGCTAAAATATCATTTAAAGACAGCTTTAGGTGGTCCTTGCCTGATATAGACAAGACATAAGGGAATAGTAACTGGTTCAAAGACATTCAAGTGCAGCCCATGCAATTACAATTGACAGGGCAAAGGTCCATACCTGCCTGGGGTGGAAGATGTTTCACATGGGGAAAAGGGAATAACATAAAATAATTTCCATACAGATAGCAGGTCTCCATTTAAAAAAGAAAAAAAAAACCAACAACCAAAGAAAGAATGAAAATCCCAAACCTTATGAGCACCTGGCTTACTTAGAGGACTGGGCCACATATAAAGAGTCTTTCTCACTCAAAGCTATTATCAGGTTCTCCAGAGCCAAAGCTACTAGTTACCATCTCAGTTAAAGTTAAAAAGTTTTGACAAGTCATAACAGACTTGTCATGACTTTCTGGGAGATGGGAAACACAATATGTCTTGCTCATCAGAAACAAGCCCTCAACCCTAAGCCTGCAGGCACAGAGAATCATTAGTCAATGGGAAGCAAAGGTAGCACCTATGAGAAGGCTGCTGGAACCCCTCTGGGTTCTTATTGTACAAAGCTGCTCCAACAGCAGCGAGTAGTTGAGATAAATAAATGCTTAAAAGTTATTTCCAAAAAATGGTCTGGACGATTTCTGGACAGAGTGAACATTTCCCTTTCAAACCCTATCTCTAGAGATACCTCCTTCAAGTCATTCATTACTCAAAAATGTTTCCAGAGATATTTATGTAGCTTATTTTTGACGAGAAACCAATGGGTTATGAGTAGTCAAGTGTCAGCATTTGTGTATTTTTTCACCATCACGTGGTAAAAAATATTCAAATGGATATTCACAGAATTATCCTAAAACACTTAGTTGCTCTTGTAAGGCAGAGTCAGATGAAACAATAGGACCACTGTGCAGAGCAGGAAGATATATAAAATGAGACCTGATGCAGGGAGCCCTTAATCCAACAAACAGTAACTCTAGCTCTTGATTCCGTTTCAGGCAGATCCTGGCTAGACCCTGTTTCAGGCCCACTGCGAGGTTAAACCACTACTAATTAGCTTTCCCTTTGATTTCTCAAAAGCATCACAGTTGCTTTATGACGTTATTCATAGTTCAATGTATTCCACTGAAATTTCTCAAAAGCATCAAAGTTGCTTTATGACGTTATTCATAGTCCGATGTATTCCACTGAAACATTGAAACAAAGCCAAGCCCTCCAAGTTCAACCTGTACTAAATCTACACAGCACCTTACTCACCACTTTGTTATGTGCCATTAGCTGTAGGATGCTAGGTGTCACTCGGCTCCAGAACTCCAGGGCTGTAAGGATTGCTGTAAAGCTAAACTCGTTCTGATTCTGGACTGTCGGAGCTACTGCTGTTTGTTCACAATACACTGTCCAGAGCTGAGCAAATATAAATGCATGGAAGAGGGAACACATGTGCAGAACAGATGTCTGTAGAAACAGAAAACAGAGGAAAATATTTATTTAAATAAGTGTATTGGGATACAGTGCACAGGCTTTCATCAAAGCACTCTTCTGTCATGCATCCCACTGTGCAGTCTTGCCCCTCACTTTCCCAAGTTTCTCTCCCATTAGGAACTAGTAAGTCAAGTACACTTGATAACATCTTCTCCATGTTCAAGAACTGGTTTTATATTTACAAACTAAAAACTGCATTTGCAAAAACACACTCCCATGCAATCTTAGTGTAGGGCATTAAGGTCAGTCCCTTTAAAGTGAAGGTTAGTTTTGCAGAACAGCTACTCAGGACTAGTTCTGAGACTTTCTTGATGGAAAACTCCACTACAATCTGTGGAAGGCCTGGAGGCTCTGGCATGTATGACTGTGTTTCAAAGATGCTGCTGGACTAAGTAATTCAGATTCTGATTACCTGAAAGGAAGGCTATCATACAAAATACATCATCTTACATCTGTTCTGTTAATCTGTCATCCATTTCTACCTTGCTGGGACAGAACTGCCCAGTCAAGGAAAGTAAGTTTTGAAAACCTAACAGAGAATTCATTTTGCATACTCAAGCGTGGCTCTTTGCTAATACGTGTTATATCACAGTGTCTGAGCCTCCAGTAGTGCTGGACATCAACTACTTCACTACAAGAAAGATGCTTCTGGTCAGAGATGTTTTCTCAGTCTGCAAGTGCAACAGTGATTCATGCTCTCTGGCAGTATGACTGCACCAAACATTGCAATGGTTGCTTGGTAACTGGAAAGAGGTATTTGAAAGAGCAAAAAAAGGCCAAAGAAATGAATGGGAAGCACCAGCGTCTTGGCCAGGTGAGGGGAAAGAAAGGTGGATTTTACGTACAAGATAAACGTGTGATCATTCTGCTTCTGTTGCTAATAAAAACCTGGTTGGTGTCAAAGACGGCTGCTATATCTGTGTTAAACTACTATCACAAATGGCTTATGATTTGCAATAACTCTTCTTGTCCAGAGCACCTTGAGAAAAAAAAGTGCTTGAACCATCACTGTTTGTAAATAACTTTTGATCATAACATTATTTATAGGTTATCCACTTTACTATATAACTAGAATAAATAACTTGCTAGAAATTTGCTACAGAGATGGTTGTTGCTAAAGCTTTGATTTGGAATTCAGTTTTTCCTTCCTCACTCCTGTACTGAGATATTTTGAAATAGTTGAATCTCAAACTTAATTGTAGCGATTTCATCACCAGTTTTCTATGCATGCAGAAGCAGCTATGCAAGAAAAACTACAGAGATTTCTTTCCCTAGATCACAGGTGTTAATAAGGTTTTACCCCTCCTTTTTTCTTACAAAGAAATAAACGTTTGCAATAATAAGGCCAATATATAACACATCTCCACTTAAAACACGGAATTGCTTACCTTTGATTGCTCTGGAAACCCAATCAGAATAACAATAAGGTGGTCAGCAATTTGTGAACCCGCATCCAGTGGAATAGGCATGCAAGATGATGGAGAATTTGGACAAACAACATTGTGTGTCAGAGACCCCAGAAGTAGCCAGGACAGCAAACGAATGTGTGAGACACATTCTATGAACTCTTTGGGCCTGTTAAGAAAGAGTGGATTTTACAGTGATGCTAAGTTTTCTGGTTTTCCCCAAAATACAGAGTCTCCCTATGCACACTAGCCAGATGCAGTCTCAGTGTGCTGGAGGCACAGATCATTGGTACAGCTTATGGGAAGATTAGAACCACACAGAACTTAGCGGACTTGACATACCATTAACAAGTCCAACAGAACATATTTGGTGGGTCTAAGAAACAGTCTCTATAAAGGGCTAAAACATTCGCAGATTCACTGGTTCCATACACAGTGATTTTTCACACAGAAATCATCAGATGGGAAGGGCTGCCCAAGAGGAAATGCTCCTCTCAGCTCTCCTGGACAGCACACGGCTGACAGGGCAATGGCAGGAAATTCATTCTACAGAGAGCGCTGAGGCAGGTGCCATGCCTTACTTCCACTGTGTTCCACTTCTCCATCGGTAAAGTGGAGTTAATTTCTCTTTTCCTTAGCCTTTCCTTGGACATTTGGACTGCATGCTTTTGAGGGCAGGGACTATACTTTTTTGTGACACTTAAGTATTCACCCACCATGTAGTGCAATGTCTAATTGTAAAGCAATGCACTTATATAACCTAAAAGGAATAACACTTTTCTGGTGCATCTTGTCTGTCCCCTTGCTGATACCAAGTTCAGATTATATACTCATCTGAATTCATAGGCCCAGGAAAAAAATAATTGTTTTTCGATCAACAAAGCACTACTTACTAGGCCATTCTCACTACTGTTTTTCATTTCTAATTTGATGTCATTTTCAAGGTCTCATACAACCAAAGAGGCATTCCATTAATTTTTTGTTTTTAATAGACTCTGATATGATGCTCTTCCTCAAGTACCTAGGAGCTTAAAGGAATTCACTACCTTCAACTCAGGATACATAATCCTTTTTTTTCATGTAAGAAACTAAAGCGCAAGGAGATAACAACTCCATATTTCCAAAACTAGATATGCTCTACATGAACGTACATGCAGATGTATGTACGGGACTGGAGCCTAAGCAGCTTAGTTCCCAGAATCCTGGGGCAGGTAGTCTGGGACAAAGCTGGGACACAAATACAGGTTTATTGAAACACAATCCAATGGTCTACACTCAAAACATCTCATTTGTTGTCATTGTAAGACAAGGGACAGTATCTCCCTTCTTTTTGAAGATAAAACACTGCAGATTAGGATTTCTCACAGTAAAAAGGGATAAAAAACATGTCTTCAAGAGCAGGATTTCTCTCATCTAACTTTAACCAGATGAAGTTAGTGTTTTAATCATCATATCAACAGGCTTACACTTAGAGTTCTTGCTCATTTGTATTCCATAATTTCAAAGGACATTTCCCATTGTATTCTCTATAATTCCCAACATATTTTCCATAATTCTAGGACTGATCAGGTACCTGTGTGCTTTTCACTGTCTGTATCTAGATCGAGAATCAAGTTAATTTCCAGGGTAACACCAATGGAGTTACCTCCACTGTCCCTTTGGCATGTACTTTAAATATTGCATTGATGAACTCCTCAGTTAAGGATCAGAGAGCTGCTGACCATCTGTTTCAATGTCCCATGGCCACCATTTCCTACTGCGGGTCTTATCTAAGAAATCTGGCAATAAACACAGAATTTTGTGAAGATTTCTAACTCATTTTAGTATTCCTTTTTGTGGAAAAGCATTCTCACCCTTGTTGCATTGCAGAAGGAGGATGGTAAAGCCAAGGCAAATATCGGATCACAGCTTTGTTGTCTCTGTGGTTTCCCCGTGTGATCTCCATAGCAGCAATCTGAGCTAAGCCAACTTTCAGATGTCCACCAAACGTGTCTTCATGCAGTGGCTGAGAACAAGTCTTCATGTGACTCTGCAAGGCAAAGATCTGATTTCCTACCCGAAAGGAGTATTTCACTTGAACTAAGTTCTTCCAAGCACCAGTATATTCATTTCCCTTCAATTCCTTTCTCAGGGTCTCTAACTGTGTCTACAAAACTACAGAACAAAACTCAGAAACAGATTTTTAAAAATTCTCCAGTCCCTATATTAGTAACAGCTTTATGACGCAGATCTTTCCACAGAGGGCCACATTTTCAAGAGCCCACACAAAATATGAATTGTGCAAAATGTATAGGCACCTTTTGTACCAGCAAATTCAACAGCTGCTGAATACAAACTAATGGTTGCACATCCAGACAGCTTAAGTGAAGATGAAAGAATCTGACTATTTAACAAGATAGCATCTGGGCAGGTAATGCCTTCCCTGTGCAATATTCTATTTACATGTACAGAAATAAGCTGTCACTCATTCACCAGCAATACGACTATGTTGCACTATTCAGCTGCTACAAATGCCTTTAAGCCCTGGAAATAAAAGGGCTAAACCTTTTAAGGAGAAACATGCTAATATTTATGCCTGGAAAGATAATTTATTATCCTGCTTTGTCAGCTCTAAGGAATGTTTCATTGGTGCTTCTTGAGATACTTCTATATTTCTAATTAAGCTAACTTTGCATCACCTTCTGTTACTAGACTAACAGAACACATACTGAGTGCATTTGCTTGCTTAAAGGAGAGTCATATGCTTTGCACAGGAAAATCCAGGTCATCGGTTATTAAATTATTATAACAGGATAGAAATCAGTGGACCAATAATATTTTATAACAGATAAGTATCTGACCCCAGCAACTTACACTCTCAAAAATCACTTACTTGAAGTCTCTTTCAAGAGAAAAAAAAAATAATGTACCAGCATGAATATCTAATGACTTTGTTATAGAGCCAGGTAAAAATGATAGACAGGTATGCAGGCAGATACATTATACTTCTTCAAAAATGGAGGAATTTTCTAAATAAAACCTTGTTGAGCTTTACCAATTAAAGTGTTATCCCAAAGGGAAAAAAGAGAATAAACTGAACAGAAACAATAAACTGGAATGTGATTATCTTGAGAATTAACATTTATACCTTTTTTATAATGCAGTAGTTGCTAATATGCAGGAATGAAAATAATTAACCTCTTTCAAAGGAACTATTCTCAGACACGCAAAATAAGACATTGGAAATTAATAAATAACTTTAACTATTTCTGTTCACTGAATTTCTACAGAGAGTAGAAATTTCAAAATTTGAAAAGCAAGATTAAACTTTTGCTGTTGGGATTGTTACTGGCCATATAAATCTTACAGTATTCTTTGTGTTAGTTTGGTAGTCCAGATGCTGTTGATTATACATACTCGTAGTAAGAAATTGCACAACTGGATAATCTTAAGACTCACTTCCTAGGAACAACTCTGTTAATAAAACCCAAGCAGCATAAGTAAATATATTAAATGAGCTTACAAGAATTTAAATCTAGATGTTGTGAATTTGTTTAAAGTTCTTACTATTTGTAAACTTAGAAATACTAACAAATATTTTCCCAACTAAGTTGGAACCAGAGAATAAGTTTATCTAGTCTGGTTAAATAAGAACTTCCTTTTCATCTTCCAAAGACAGCCAAAGCTTATTCTTTAAAATACATAAAATTATGGTCATATTTGACTCTCCTATTACGTTAATCTTGTTCTCAGATTCCTGTATTACATGGCTAAATCAAAACAACATGAAATTTTAGACCATTTGGTTCTGATTTAGTTTTAAATGGCCAGACTACACATTTGGGAAGCTTATTGTCTAATTTCAAAACATAAAAGTGAAAAACTGGGCAAAGTTTTAGTTCATGTCCTACCTATATCTGTGTATAAAAATTTAATAAATAAATAGTCCTACTGAGCATAAGAAATTATCATCTTATCAAACAAGCATTGTAAGAGCATTTCTAAAAATCAGACTACAGTTCAAGGGAGAAGGGGCAGAAGGAAAAAGTGCAAATGACAGAGAGCTTTCTACAGAAACATTTTACACAGGAGAGAGGATACCTGCAAGTATTTATAAATACATTTTCCCCTTTCCTGGTTTCAGGTAAGTTCATGTTTTTCTGTGGAACTGGGAAAGCAGATGTATCTCCCCCTCATTTATGATTCGTTTGCCTACCTATTCTGAAAGCAGCTCTGAACTGTAACAGAAATGGGTGAATAACTTTAAAGGATAGAGTCGGAAGGCAATCCAATTCAGCTGAAAATGATTAATTACTTTGTGCTTTGAAGTAAATTTCTACTCCAGCACAAAAGGCTGCTTCCCTTATTAGAGTATTTTTTTAAAACTCAATGGGATTCAAGGCATATGGCCAACAGGGTAAGAGCTTAACAAAAGGGATATTTTGTCCAGTAAAACAAGGTTACTGCAAGGTTCAAGAGACATGAGTTTCATTTTAGTTGGGATTCTTCTTCCTTTGTGGTATTATTAACTTGCAATACGGTGTCCCCTCTGGGGCATGAGGTGGGGTGGAGGGGGTAAGGGGGCAGTGAGCAAGTGAGGGTGCAAGAAACTAGTAGGGTAGAAGTCCTCATCTCATTGCTTCATAAATAAACTCCAGTATCAAAATCCACTACAGGTTATAATTTATTCTGTCTTGCCTGCCACAAAAGGCTTGCATGAACTCGTGGCATGAAACACTCCAGTGCATTTCCAGTTACTTTCAGCAAAGGACTGGTGCAGTAGTAGAGGGGCCCTTTCAGGGAAACACTACACTGCTTTATCAGAAAAACAGACCAACAACACCCTGTATTAGCAGATGCACTCTGTGTTATAGAAGCACAGTGGCTCTTGAGGTTAGAAACAAATGCAAGAGCCTGGTCAAAGAACTTCCCTAGAAGACCACATGTGCCAAAGCCCAGGCATGTAAGCGATGGCAATATGATTCGTACTAGACAGAACAGGACAGCACTGTTTTTCTGTATGTGTCAACTGAGCTTTAGATCACATAAAAGCAGCTTGGCAGCTACTTGACTGCACCCAGTGACGAAATGACCTCTTTCAGTTGATGAACTTCCCCTTGGATCACCGATTTCTGGCATACAAGGACTAAAACTCTACTGCCAGATTTCAGAATTGGCTGCATCTTTGACAGCACAGACTCTCATCCGTATCTGTAATGGTCCCTCTGCTGCCCTCCCACACCATTCGTCTTGCCAGCTTTGCCCAAGTTAGAAGCATCAAGGCCTATTCATACCTCTGCCTCCATTTTATGTGCTGAAGGAAATCCACCCTTGTGCAGAGTACTGGTACGTAGCTCAAAAGACTACACCCTAACTTTACCTGGCATTGAGAAGTGACAGATGGTTCCACTATAAGACAGGTGTTTTCCCTCTATAAAAAGGAGGATTTTAACGACCAAAGTTTCACCTCCAGCTCAGTGCTCACTTAGTACTCAGCTTCAGATGGTACAATAAAACTACCTAATGGGATAGTGTTATGCTAAATAGAATAAATATTGCCCCCTCCACAGCATTATGACTATTAGTGATATATTAGCCGAAATATTACATTAATTCTTTATTTAAGCTATTAACAATAGATGCTACTTTGCTAGCAATTGAAACAGCTACACTTCTACTATTTCCTATTATACAGCAGCAATGTTACTTAGCCTAGTTCTTTTCTAAAACATCTTAAAGAATTTCCATTTTGTAGGAAATTTAAGATACTGGCTTCCCCCAGGAAACAGAAATCCCAGGTTTTGACCAGCTAATTATTACTAAAATGTTTTAATGAAATTAATTCCTAAATAAAATATTTTATGTTGATAGAAGTATTTTCCTATCACTCCTCTTACAATTTGGCATCACACTAATGTACAGAAACCAAAAAGCAGTTTGGACTAGAGAGGTAAGAACTACTCAGTTTTCTCCACCTCAACAGAATATAACCTGACAATGAGAACAACAGCATCCATAAAAAAAAGGACCCTTTTTTTTTTAGGTCAATTACTGAGTTTTAATAACCTCTGAATTTCCAATTAACTTAAGTGTGTGTGTATATAAGAGACACAGGATTCCTCCAGAAGAGTGTAATTAGTTGTACAAGCAAGGAGTTTTATGTTTCCATGGGTTATATTAAACATGACTACTTCTCACAGTGATTTTGGTATGCCATTAGCTTATCATCAACATTTCAGAAAAATCAAGCCTGCATTTTTATTGGGTGCTCACTATATTTGAATCAGCCTCCATTTCAACACAGCATAAGCTACTTTTTACTGGTCTCCCAGAAGTGTCTAATCTATAACAGTACTAACATTTTTTAAAAAAGAAAGAAAAAAAACTGTCAGTCATCCTCAAAGACTTCCAACTATTTCTCCCAGGCAGATTCATTACAGAAAACGTATTTTTGTTAAAAAAGCACATACACTTTAGACCAACATATGCCCAGAACCAACCTTTAATTTGGTTAAGGTATGCATATCTGCAATGAAATCCAGCACTTCCCCAACGTATTGCCTCATGCATTCCATTGCTGCTGTTCCACACTAGAACATAAAAGAAATAAGTACTAGGTTTTGAATATGTTCACATTTTTGTCTTTGTTTCTTGTTCACCAGAACACAATTTGTCTGTCTCAAATTCTTTATTTTACTTTTTAGTTAGTTTACTTTAATTATGAATAGGCATCCTTTGATGTTTTTCTTCTCACTGTAATATACCCTCTTATCTGATGATAGTACAAAAAGATAGCCCAGTCACTGTAGCTTCTTCATGCATCATGAAATACTCTTATCTGTGACAGCAATAAAAGATTAACTGATGAAACTTTCAAGAATATCCTTGTCATGTCATCCTGAAATTTACAGTGATCCAGAATCAAAGTCTTAGAAAGCCAATGAGAGTTTAACAACTCAGTTCTTCAAGCAGCTGAGCATTTCTGCAAGTGGAACCAATCAGCTACAATCCCAGAAAACAAAATTCAGTCACAGGCACAGATGCCCTTATGTTCACATTAATCATGATGGAAAAAAAAGTTTAAATGACTGGTTTCAGGTATTTTATGTGTAAACATCACTAAAATGAGCATCACTGAAATTTAAGTGTTACTTTTTTTTCCTTTTTTTTAAACTAACAAATGTTTCTGGGATATTCCTGAAGCAAAATCATTCAAAATACAGCATTCTAATGGCCCTTAAGCTAGTTGCAATTTTCAAAAGGGGAGACAAGGACTATAAGGGATAAATTAAATCCTTCATGAACTGCTCCAGTTTGACCATAAAGGTGTAAGCATTGAGAAGTGACCTGTGCCAGAGCAGGAATGACCTCAAAGGGAAAACAAAAGGACTCAATGTGGTACTTGTTGTATTCCCACAGTACAAATTTTCATAATCCTTTTTCTGGAACACAGTGAGAAATGCAAATTTGGCCTTCCACTAGTACAAGACATGCCCAAGGTGTGCAAAGCAGTCAACGGAACAAAGCTGTCAGATTAAATAAAGGCTTTGAACAGACCAGACAACCCCGGAGAGAAGCTTTCAGAAGGCGATATGACTGACCCACTAGGTATCATATAAACTTCTGTTTACATGTCTGAGGTGAAGATAATGCTAGCTGAATTCAAGGGGAACTATGAATGCCTCATTCTTAGGGGCCAAGTAAAAGCAATGCTTAACTTTTGAGGCAAAATGATGAAATTATCAAATTAGGTATCTTTCTGAAGTCAACAAAAACTACCGTATCCAAAGTCATAGGCTCAGGGAAAAACACTGCAGTAAAGTTTACAGGGGAAAACTATTCTTTGACCTCAATTTAACTACCTACACTTTGAAGCATAGAAGCTGATTACCCAATCTGAGTATACAAATGAACCAGATTTAGTTTTGATCACAAAATTATTAAGCCATAGTTTTTAGTGGCTGAAATTTGAAAAACTGCTAGCATTCTATTTTTAAGCAACTGACCTGGGCACTTCTCGTTTTTGTATGTTAATATCAGTCTACACGGTATTGAACTATACCACCTTCTGGCTTTTCAAATGCTGTTCCTGTCAGTTCCCTTGACAGAATAACAGTAAAACAAGGTCACTGGCAGCCCTGTCATCCAGTTTATGTGGACTAAGGTTTCCACATGGGTTCTAAAATATTGACTAATAGAATTATAAAAGATACTATACTCAGACCTCTGAAAATAATGCTCAGTTGCAAAAGACTTCTCCCCAACCATCTATTCTGTTTCATTCAAACAGCAGGCAGCGTGATTCTCTATGATTTCTTCTGAAATGATTGCCTTCCTATCATACCTTGTAACACCAACATCAGTCTACCTATTTAAAGCAAATATAAATTAAAATATTATGTTGGGAGGAAAGGTGTTATTAAAGATTTGCATTAAAAAAATCACACACTTCAGAAGACATACGGGAAAGGTCCTATTAGGTCACTCCTAAAGCTGACGGAGACACACATATATGGAAACGAGTTTTCCTCAGCTTGTGAAGCAGACCTAGGCTAACCCTCATCCATCTGTTTGGGTACTCAGTCACATGTGTCATGGAACAAGTCAAGAACTCCAATTGTGCTACTTCCTCACATATTCACCAGATGCATATTCAGTGCCTAGCAATTATGAGTACTGGTAATTTAGCTACACTCATCAGCAGGATATAGATGAATGCCTTATACATTACCAGAAAAATACCATTAACTCCCTTCTTTAACCAGATAATCTTTTGTGAGAATGGAAGCAATGGTTTGCAGCTTTCCTCCCTGCTACCACTTGCTGAGGCATTCAGCTGGTCTGTTCCCCACATATTGTCTTCTTGAGCGCAGGCTCCAGCTAAAGTCAGTTGCATGACTAAAGATTATCAGTGAAAGTAAGGGAAGCAACATCAAGTTCAGAACTTTTCCAACATTAATAAAAAGGAAGAAGCATCTCAACCTCTGCCTGCAATACACCTTGCCAATCAGAAGAGAAATTAAAAGGGGAGAACATTAAAATGAAGCAAAACGAGCTGAATAAGATACGTTTTTTAAAAACCAAAACTAAAAGATGGAGTTTGATTCAGTACTTACTCCAGGCATAGAGGCAATCATCTGTTTATGCAAGATTGTTGACTCAGCTAGTTTTGTTCCAGCATCTGCGCAAACAAACTAGGAAGAAATTAAAAACAAGTTATTTTTTAATTAGTATTGGAGGAACCTGAAGACACTAATAAGTTATTCATGACTTTATTAAAATCAGTTTAGATCTCTTCTTGCTTTTATTCATGGTAATTTGCCTTAAGAGCTCTCTTTCTTTATAAACAACCTAGTTAACTCACCATTAGAAATGAGCTCATTTTAATGAAAAAAAATCTGACTTTAATGTGCTTAATTAACACATATATGCTGTGTAGGAGCAATCTGAAGAATATTATATAATAAATCAGACTTTCTTTATGAGAAAAAATATGTATCTTTGCTATTCCTTGTATATATCAAATGTTCCTCTTTCATTATAGAGGAAATCATGATAGAGGATGATAAGGCAGCATGCCATGTTCTTCACTGTGATATTACAACACTTTCACTGAAGTTATACAATGATGAATTATATGAACAATTTTGGAGTTGAGAACATACTGGTATGGTGTGGTATAACTTCTGCATAATGCAGGCCACAATCCTACAAAAATACAAGCTGTTTCTGAGAGAAAGTTAGTATCATTCTGTTATAGTATAATATCTCTAATTGCTTTTCTTATGCTTTTATTTTTCTCGCCTTTTTTTTTTTATTCTTTTTATTTCTAAATCCCTTGAGCCAAAATCTCTGATGTTCACATCATTCATACATTAGACCTGCTACTATTGTTATTTAATCATTATAAGGTTCAATAATGCATTGGACACCCTGCAGATGATTTGCTTATTCCCAAAACTTGTTGTCCTAATACTGTATTTGCACTTGAGCAATTTCTGTCCATAGTGATGCAATGTAACTTTCTAAGAAAGAGCAGACAGTAAAGAACTGTCAAACTAAAGTCTAAGCCTTAATTTTCTTTCTTGAAAATGAATACCATGGTACCTTCACAAACTGAGACAGATATTGATTACACAATATATTTTACAATTGTTTGATGCATGTGTGTTAGCAGTACTTTCAATGACTGACCACTTTTCTTGATAAATATTTCCAAATATCCTTTACAGACCTGGGATTTACACTTACACTTCCTCGAGCTTTACCTTTCAATGACAGGTTTGATCTGAACTCAGACTGCCTGCCAAGACTTGGAAACTACTCAACCTATGTCTTGACGAAGAATCTGTTCTTTGGGCTAAATACCAGAAAGACATACCTGAGTTTAGATTAATAATCTAATTAGGTATCCTCAGACATGGGCCTGGCTCCGGTTGACTCTTCTGGTTAGAGTTTATTTGACACCAAAATAAGCCAAATGGAAATAAAACAAAAATCTAACTCATACTTCAGTTGAGAGATAGCCTGGTGCCCTTCTGTACCACAGCTCTAATAATTACACGGGAAGCAAAAGAAAGCCTTAGGGTTATGGGTTGTATCAATCCAGTAAAGGCAGTTGAGTCTTAGTTCAAACAGCAACCATGACTTTCCACTCCTCTTTTAAAAGAAGGACCATTAATGGACTTAGGCATATAGATGACAGATTTTCTCCCAAAGCACCCTTTCTCAGAAAGAGCAATGCTGACGCTGGGTCTGCTGGACAACACATAAGTTGTTTTCCTGTGTGAAGCATTTCTCAGTCAACCATTTGTGTGTAGATTAGGGTTCTCTTGTACTACATCAGCTGCAAAAAAGGACCACAATTCCCTGAAAAATCTGGCTGAGTAAATTTAGCATCCAACAGTGAGTTCAGTGCACTGCTACAGACATTGTACAGCACTCACCATATAAGTCAACAAAAAACCCTTGCCAAAGACAAATGTCATTTATTTCAGACAATATTTTCTAAGAACAATAATAAGCAGCAGCCAAAGCAACCTCTACTGGCCTCCTGTAAGCTTTCTACATCTTTTGCACAGAGGAGTTTGGGTTAAATAACAGATATTAATTTATATGTGAAAAACGGGTGACAAACTCCATTCCATTTGTAATGAATAATTAGGCCTTGTTTAGCTTATCTTTCTCATCCTCAGACTGCCGTTTCCAAGGATCCTTCCTAAAGTTGCAATGCAGTCAGAAGAGGATGAGGAAACCAAACTCAAAGTGAAAAATTTATTACATTTCCAGTCCAATTCACTGCCCCTTATGTTGTCTCCCTCTACAAATACTACAATACATTAAGATTTCACTGGCAAGAAATTTAATGCCAGCCATATGTAAAGAAAAAAGGAAAGAAAAATACCCCCACACTGCAAAAAGATGAGAAATGGGCAAATAATTTCCATGCCTCTTACTAGCACTGTCTGCTGAGATACAGCTGCAGAACAATGTCTAAACAGGAATGTCTGCTGACTGTAGTGAATTATCTATATACCATAATCTATCTATATTATACCTCCATTCATAATCAGAGTTTTTAAAATATATATTATTATAAACGTATTATATGTAACTTTAAATCCTTCCATTCAGTAATTAGTAGACCAGATCTCCACAGAAACATAAACTGAAAATACTAGATATACACTGATTTACATTAGCTGAAGGTCCAGCCCAAAATAGGAGTCACCTAAACAAAACAGATCAGATAGATACACTGAACCTTAGAGCCTGACTGAACAAGCAGATCCTAATGAGACACTAATATAATCTGAGGTCAGTGGAAATCCTGAAGATGTGTGCTGGTGAAACGTGAGCAGGAGAAAAGTACTGCGAAACAAAATGCTGGGTGAAGAAGCAGTTCCTATGGAAACCCATGGAACAGCAGCATATACATGATGGCTTTCATTTGCTAAGACAAATCAAGGAGACAGACTTTCCGTACCCTTTATCATCCAGGACACATATGCAACGATTGGGGTGATCTGGTTAAAATTCTCATTCTTTGTAAAGTGGGATAAAGTTAACTCTCATCTTAGCACTGATGTCACCAGTGATACTGATGGCACCATGTAATCTGGATGAATGTGGGTGTCAAATGTACATTCCTAGGAATTCCTTTGTTAGTCAGCCCACGACTGATCTATCGTTAAATTAAAGTGCTCCTACCTCCTCTGTTACCTCGAACATTTTGACTGAATCTCTGTATTCTGTGTGCACTGTCTGTATAGAATCTTGTATACAGGCTAACATGTCCACGGGGACATGACTGTCTTGGAAATTAAAACCATTTCCATTTGGTACTGTGTTAACCCTGCCATAGCTTTATGGATTCAAACCCATACAATTTCAATTAATATTGTAGTGGCTTTGTGTGGTAAAGAGATGAACCAATCCCTTCATTCTATTAATGACACCAAAGAAAATTAAAATATTCAGATACATATGTGTTTTTACTAGCAGGTTTCTTAAATTACAACGGTGCTTAAGATGGGCTTAGTGGTTACTACGGTATTTAAATTCAAGAGGCTGTTGAATGATTCAGACCACATACTACTGAGGGTTGCCAATTTGTACAGTCAATGGGAGAAGTAGTCATCATGCCTCCAGTAGGCATCTATGGCAGATGGTCTGAATACAACCCCTATTCTTTACCACTGACTGCATAAAAACAGAAGCTGGCTGCTTTGGATAGCAGGAAATATGAATCACTTAATCAGCCTCTGAAAGAGAGACATCATAAAAGACATTTATATCCACATTAGGTGCTGTTGTGTAAGGTATGAATACATCCCAAAATGAATACAGGATATAGGAACAGTGCTAGGAGGAAAACCCAGGCAATTATCGTTTTATCTTTATGAGATAAAGAAAATGTAAGAGAGTTTTGCTCACTGTGTCTATCAGGCGATTGACTCAATGTGAAGGACAAGTGTTTACCAGTTAAATCCCACTACCAAAACTGATGTGGCATGTTTGCATTCTCAAATGAGGAATTCAGGATTGACTAGACTGTGGGATTGTCACCCTGTGGGGTAGCCATAGGACTGAGCTATACAATGGAGCAATGCAGAAAAATTGTTTTATTCTGTAGTACAGCAAAAGTCAGCTCAAGTCAACAAACACCAATGCACATGGTATCAAGCTGCATCACTGCACGCGTAAGACAGAAAGAGGTTGGTGGTTGTTATGTTATTTGATGGTCTTGGCTGGGACTGAAAAAAGAAGTCTGGGCTTAAAAAAAAAAAAGGCAGCAAATTTCTGCTTTTTAAATTAAAATGGATTTTAAAAAATAACCCTTTATCATCAAAAGAAAAAAACCCAAGTGTTATTCTTCCCTGCCCCAACTTCTTCCCCTAACACTGATGGTATAATAATTGTTTTCAGTGTTATCATAACTGCTATATAATTTCACTTGTCAGTACTATTTCTCTGTCAACTGGCAACCACTTATTTACTACGAGTAATGTACCAGCAGTTAAAAGAAAACGAGCCCATAGTAAGCTATATGAGGCTTTGACCCCATAATGGGAGAGGAAAGAGTGAATGGAGCTGTGATGCTGGGAGCGTTATGAATGATCTACATAACAAACATCTTGCTTGAACCTTATGGAGTGCTGTTATGCTGGTCCCCTATCATTTAAAGTTACTAAATGCATATAATGGTTGGCTCACTGTAAACTATGAGAGCCCACTACTTGTGATTAAAATTGATGGACTTCAGTAAATTTTTTCTGTGGGACAGGCTTGTGGTGCCAAACAGTGTCACACTTGGCATTTTGGAGGCAGAAAGATTTTTCACAAGTTTGTACCTTACTTCCTCAGATTTTCCTAACAAAAAGCTAGCTTAACTCCTACCTCAGCAATCCACAGAATGAAAGGAACAGAAATATTGTCTATGTATTCTTTGCTGGAAAATTCCATGTTAAAAGAGAATGGCCTTCAGGGACTGGAGACAGCCTACTGCCTGCCTGAATAGACAGAAACGGAGTTCTGGGCCATGATCAACTAGCACCCACACAAACTGCTCACTGGCTTTGGGGCTATGATACGAAGACAAGGCAGCAGCTGGGGCAGCTGCCCCACTGGGACATGGTATGAAGCTCAATGGACTTGATCCTTACAGGTCCCTTCCAACTAGACACAGATTATATGATCCTCAATACATCAACAATGATGCACAGGTCATTATCATCCTGGCAAATGTGGATTCCCAGTTTAGTTTCTTAAATTTTAGTGTAGGAATCTAAATGTATGCACCTATGGTTACAAATGTAACTGGATTTTGATTCCAAAAATAGTTGTTTCCTCTGACATTGCTGGTACTTTCTGCAACCATGTTGGACTTGGACTTGCCTTCCCCCCCCCCGCCCCCCCCGAATTTGGGCCAAGACAGGATCAGTATGAGAATTACATGAGAATCTCCTGTACCTGCACCAACAGCAGCAGATTCATGTCTGGTAAGGGTGACTTTAACTTGAGTGCCTGCAGTAACTCCAATATGACACTGCGCGTCAAGTAGAATTTGTCCCTTTCCTATAACAGAAAAACACAGAATTATGAATGTCTTGAAATTCACTGAAACCCACTTATAAACCATAAATATACTTTGTATCTACGTTGGAGAATAAAAAAGTTACAAAAGTGTACTGGTTGCTCCTGTCTTACAAAAAGGCAGATATCAGTGAGGGTGATTCTCCCTTGAACTTTTATCAGCCATTATATCCAAGATTTTAATATTTCACATGTGAAATACAGATAGATTTTATAAACCAGTTATAAAGCCCAGGCATGCAGCATAGCTTTCACTAAGTAGTTCTATATAAAGGGAAAAGGGGAAAGCAGTAAGGCTTGACACAGGAGAACAAAACTGTCAATATTATTTAGCATTATTCTTTCATTAAACCTGCCAGAAATGGTCTACATTTTACCATATGTTTTTTCTGTTGTCATTCCCCTTAAAATAAGGGTGCCTGCACTAAGGCAGCTTGGACATCTATTTTCATTCATTAGACCAGCAGTACTTTTCCACTTACACAATAAAAAACATCTTGGCTACGGCTGCTACAACAGAAACATTTTAAAACATAGGGGAAAATCAGCCAATGGAGATTAGAACATAGAAACCTAAGAATAGAGTTGTAGAGCTGAGACAGCAAGGAGGTACAAGAGATAAGATGAGCCTGTTATACATCTTACTTTGACATTCTCTGACTTTAGAAGATAAAAATGCGGAACAAATCTGTAACCTACTACCGACCACAGCAACTCAAGAATTTTGATCAGCAGGAAGACTTACACTGAGCTCTCTTTCAAATGACCATTAGAGATGAAATAATGTCTAATAAAGAGAGCATATCCAAAGTGTCCTTAAGATTTAAAGCCTAGTATCTTCCATCTTGTGAATCTCATGCAATTGCCTGCTCACTTAAGTTAAAAGGGTAGAACTTTTTTACTCAGGGCCTCAGTTCCTCTGTGATATCTGTAAAATGGCATAATAATGTTTGCCTCTTCCTCAGAGAAGTTGTGGGGTTTAGTTAGTGAGGGTCAGTTTGAAGGCCACCTCCAACTGCACACAGTAGCAAGTGCAGCTAACAGGGAAGGAGTTGTAGGAGATGAAGAGCTGCAAAGGAGAGTGAGCTTTGGTTGCAGCAAACCAAGAAGCCAGTCACCCATGTTCCTCCTCAGAAAGCCGATGTCACCACACTGTACCTGCGTAGCATATTGCCAAACAAAGCTTACAGCAACAGCGCTTGCCTCCCTGTCGTGGTTTAACCCCAGCTGGCAACTAAGCACCACACAGCTGCTCGCTCACTCCCCTCCCCAGCAGGATGGGGGGAAGAGAATTGGAAGGGTAAAAGTGAGAAAATTTGTGGGTTGAGATAAGAACAGTTTAATAATTGACATAAAACAAAACAATAATAGTCACAACAATAATAATAAATTGTAACGAAAAGGAAAATAACAGAGAGAAATAAAACCCAAGATAGACAAGTGAATATCCTTTTAGTCAGTTAGGGTCAGCTGTCCCAGCTGTGTCCCCTCCCAACATTTTGTGCATCCCCAGCCCACTCGCTGGTGAGGTGGGGTGAGAAGCAGAAAAGGCCTCGACTCTGTGTAAGCACTGCTCAGCAATAACAAAAACACCTCGGTATTACCAACGCTGTTTCCAGCACAAATCCAAAACATAGCCCCATACTAGCTACTATGAGGAAAATTAACTCTACCCCAGCCAAAACCAGCACATTCCCCACCCCTTATTCCATACTATTTACATCATGCTCAGGTCCCACACTATCCAATACATCCTCATTAACCACCACCCCACTTCCCATCCTTTGATACAATACACAGAAATCATTCCCTTAGTCTATGGACCACCCCTGTGAAATGTCTGTAAAATGTCCATAAATGTCTACAAATGTCCACAAAATGTCCACTGAGTTCATTTAGTCTATGACTTTGGGCTCCATCTGTTATGGTGGTCACTCAAGACAGGAGAGGTGTTGTGCTGCGTGGAGTTATTGGGCACCAAAGCCAGCTCAGGTCAGGTCACTGCTGCACTTGCATTGCTCCTTTGTAAGGCTTGTCCTCCATTGGTTGGGGTGGTTCCTGCTATAGTAATTCCTATAGCATGCAACTCATATCCCGGGTTACAACAATTTAAAGGTATATCCATTACAATATCCACCCCTGGTCCCTTTGGGCCAGGCTGTAGGGTTTAACATTGCAATGAACCCCTCCTCTTGCTCCTAGCCTGGCTAGTAACAAGGGGTTCCTGCTATAGTAATTCCCATAACATGCAACTCAAATCATTTTCACCCAGGATTAAATAACTTTGAGGTACACATTAAATTCCCCCATCCTTCTGCACTACCCACTAAGTGCACCCAGGTCCTTGAGCAAAAACAGTCCCGCAAACAGGTTTACCCTTTCCTGAGGAAGGAATAACCCAGACTGCTTTCCCAACAAGTTCCTTATATGTACTATGGGGATCTTATCTCCTTCCACAGTGTGCAGGCGTTTTGATTGGGCAGGGCCAGGTCGATTGGCAGATCCTCTAGTGTTAACTAGCCAAGTGGCTTCTGCTAAATGTGTATCCCAATGCTTGAATGGCCCAGCACCCATTGCTCTCAGTGTAGTTTTTAACAGCCCATTGTATCATTCAATTTTCCCAGAGGCTGGTGCCTGATAGGGGATGTGATACATCCAGTCAATGCCATGCTCTTTGGCCCAGGTGTCTATGAGGTTGTTTTGGAAATGAGTCCTGCTGTCTGATTCAATTCTTTCAGGGGTGCTGTGTCACCATAAAACTTGCTTTTCTAGGCCCAAGATAGTGTTCCGGGCAGTGGCATGGGTCACAGGGTATGTTTCCAACCATCCAGTAGTCACTTCCACCATTGTAAGCACATGGTGCTTGCCATGGCGGGTTCATGGCAATGTGATATAATCAATCTGCCAGGCTTTCCCATATTGATATTTCAGCCATCATCCTCTATACCAAAAAGGCTTTAGTGCTTGGCTTATTTGATTATGGCGCACGTTTGACATTCATGGATAACCTGTGCAATGGAATCAATAGTCAAGTCCACCCCTCGATCACGAGCCCATTTGTATGTTGCATCCCTTCCTAAATGTCCTGATGTGTCATGGGCCCACTGAGCGATAAATAGCTCATCCTTATGCTCCCAATCCAGATCCACCTGACCCACTTCATTTCTAGCAGCCTGGTCCACCTGCTCATTGTTTCGATGTTCTTCAGTGGCCTGACTCTTGGGTACATGAGCATCTACGGAACATACTTTTACAACCAGGTTCTCTACCCAAGCAGCAATATCTTGCCATAATTCAGCAGTCCAGATGGGTTTACCTCTGTGCTGCCAGTTGGTCTGCTTCCATTGCTGTAGCCACCCCCACAGAGCATTTGCCGCCATCCATAAGTCAGTATAAAGTACTGGCCATTTTTCTCATTCAGCAATACTTAAAGCCAGCTGGATGACTTTCACCTCTGCAAACTGACTTGATTCACCTTGTCCTTCAGCAGTTTCTGCGACTTGTCATGTAGGACTCCACACAGCAGCTTTCCACCTTTGATGTTTTCCCACAATACAACAGGATCCATCTGTAAACAGGGCATATTGCTTTTCATTTTCTGGTAATTTATTATACAGTGGGGCCTCTTCAGCATGGTCACCTCCTCTGGCGACACTCCAAAGTTTTGGCCCTCTGGCCAGTCCATGTTCACTGCCAGGATTCCCGGGCAGTCGAGGTTTCCCATTCAAGCCCATTGCATTATCAGTGCGACCCACCTACTCCATGTAGCATCAGTTGCATGACGTGTAGAGGGGACCCCCCCTTTCAACATCCAGCTGAGCACAGGCAATCGAGGTGCCAAAAGGAGCTATGCTTCAGTACCAACCACTTCTGAAGTGGCTTGAATTCCTTCATATACCGCTAATATTTCTTTTTCAGTCGGAGTGTAACAGGCTTCAGATCCCCTATATCCCCGGCTCCAAAACCCTAAGGGTCAACCTCAAGTCTCTCCAGGAGCTTTCTGCCAGAGCCTCCAGGTGGGGCCATTAACCCTGGCTGAGGTGTAAAGCACGTTTTTCACATCTTGTCCTGTCTGGACTGGCCCAAGGGCTACTGCATGAACTATCTCCCGTTTAAAGGCTTGCTGCTGCTCAGGGCCGCATTCAAAGTCGTTATTCTTCCAGGTCTCTCAATAGAGAGGGTTGACGATCAGACTATTACCTGGAACATGCATTCTCCAGAAACCCCCAACACCTAAGAAAGCCTGTGTTTCTTTTTTGTTAGTTGGTGGAGACATAGCTGTTATTTTATTGATCACATCCATTGGGATCTGACAACACCCATCTTGCCATTTTATTCCTAAAAACTGGATCTCCTGTGCAGCTCCCTTGACCTTACTTTGTTTTGTAGCAAAACCAGCTTTCAAAGAATCTGGATTATTCTTCTCCCCTTCTCAAACACTTCTTCTGCTGTATTGCTCCACATAAAGATGTCATCAATATACTGCAGGTGTTGGGGAGCTTCACCTTGTTCCAGTGCAGTCTGTATCAATCCATGACAAATGGTGGGACTGTTTCCACCCCTGTGTACTGGATACCCCTCCATGTGAAAGCAACCTGTGGCCTGCACTCCTGCTGTCAGAGGGACCAAGAAAAACACATTGGCAATATCAGTTGTTGCATACCATTTGGCATCCTTTGACTCCAGTTCATATTGGAGTTCTAGCATGTCTGGTATGGCAGCACTCAGCAGCGGTATGACTTCGTTCAGGCCTCGATAGTCCACTGTTAGCCTCCACTCTCCATTAGATTTTTGCACTGGCCATATTGGGACTATTAAAGGGTGAATGAGTCTTACTGATCACTCCTTGACTCTCCGGTCACCAGACCAACTTATGGATGGGAACCAGGGAGTCTCAATTGGTGCGGTATTGTCGCCGGTGCACTGTCATGGTAGCAATTGGCACCTGCTGTTCTTTAACCCACAGCAACCCCACCACAGACGGATCCTCTGAGAGACCAGGAAAGCTAGACAGCTGTTTCATCTTCTCTGTACTCAAGGCAGCTATACCAAAAGCCCACCGGTACCCTTTTGGGTCCTTGAAGTACCCTCTCCTGAGGTAGTCTATGCCAAGGATACATGGAGCCTCTGGACCAGTCACAATAGGATGCTTTTGCCACTCATTCCCAGTTAGGCTTACCTCAGCGGCCAACACAGACAGTTCTGGAGATCCTCCTGTCACTCCAGAAATACAGATGGATTCTGCCCTTTTATAATCTGATGGTATTACAGTACACTGTGCACCAGTGTCCACTAGAGCTTTATACTCCCGTGGGGCTGATGTGCCAGGCACCTTCAAATCCACACAGTCCAGTAAACCCGGTTGTCCCTTTCCTCCACCTGGCTGTAGGCAGGGCCCCTCTAGTCCTGGTCGGAGTCCTCATTACTCGATTTTTGTAACTGCAAAACAGAAGTCCCTTCATCAGTGTCACAGTACGATCAGCCCTTCTACTCTGCCCAACAAACACTGGAGCAGTAATTTTCCTGGATGGATGCTTTTCGGCTGTTGTTTTTCCTTGCAGTTCCTGTACCTGAGCTTCTAGTCTCCAGGTAGGTTCACCATCCTACTTCCTCATGTCCTCACCCTGGTCACACAGGAAGAACCACAGGGTTGCACATGGTGTGCGCCACCGGTACCCTTTCTTTTGAACAGAAAAAGGCTGACTCTTAATAGCTGAGGCCTTGGTTGGAGTGCGTGAGGAAGACCTATCCTTCTCGGCTTGCTCAGACATTCTTTGGGTCACTTTGTCCACAGCCAAGACACAGGCCCACATGGAGGAAGCAAGATTATCTTCGTATTCTCGGAGTTGTCTGGCCAGTTCATCTATAGTTGGTGCCTCCGTGTCTGTCCAACTCATTGTCGCCAGGGTGTGGGTGTATGACATCGGTGCATTTTGTACAAACTTTTACCACATGGACCATGTGCACCAGATTTCATCCGGATCTTTGGATGCCTGGTCATCATCCAGGTTGTTATAGATCACCTCCGACACAGCTAATTCCCTCAGATACTGGATATACCTCCCTCAATGTTCGTCCATTTGCTTCAGGAATTTGCAAGTTCTTCCTTGAAGGGATACCTGTCCTTCACACTTCACAGGAGTTGCCGCCAAAGACTGAGGACTGCTGCCTTTTTTCCAATCCCTTTGTCAATGGCCTTATCCTTAGCAAAGGATCCTAGCTGCTGGGCTTCCTTACCTTCTAATTCCTGACTACTGGCCCCAATACCCCAACGTCAGAGTAACCAGCTGAGAATTAGCTCACCTTGACGGCTAAAATCTTTTCACATATCTCGCAGCTCACTTAGGGATAGGGATCGGGTGGTTTCTGTCTCATTTATGATTTCAGTCTCTTCCTCCTCCTGTTCTTGGGACTACTCCGCTGCAGAACAGGCTGCCCTTCTGATTCTTTCTCTTTCTCCCTCTTAGGAGAAGCTTCTTCATCCCTTACTAAATGAGCTGACTTCAATTTTCATTGTTTCTTTCTAGTTATAGGGGTGACTGATATAGTGTCTGGTTTAGCCATAGCATCTGTTGGTATGTTTTCCTTCTCTTCTCCCTGAGGGTGCTGCATAATATCGAGCAGTGTTTGGTAGATGTTGGCCAGGGCCCAGCGCAGTGTGGTAAGTTGTGCCTCTTTGGAATAGCCACGGCATTTTTTTTCAAGCATTCTATCACTTCATCAGGATCCTGTAGTTGTTCGGGAGTGAAGTTCCAGACCATTGGAGGTGAGAAATTCTCTAGATACCTGCTCCTATTCTCCCATATGCCGTGCCACTCATGACCATACTCCCGCAGAGCCTGGGTCATATTCCTAAATTGCTTGTTAACCTTAGACAAAACTGAAGCAATATTCCTAAGAAATACAAATAGAAGTATTTTAACTATCCAAGGATGTTCAAGGCACTGAGAAGTTATTGTAACAAGGGAGAAAACATCACAGAAGAAGGTAGTGAAGGTGCCATTCTGTATTTCCTCCACAAAAAACCTCTCAGAGGAAGTATAATTGGTAATTGTCTCCAGGAGATGGTACCCGAAGTACAGTAAGGGGTTCAGTACAGAGCCCAAATACCAGGTTAAGCTCAAGGTCAGTGTTTTAATAACAAATATGCCAGACAAAACATCACTAATCACTACAGAGCACAGCAAAATGCAAAAGCCAACACACATCTTTGCTTCCTGCACTATAAATCAGGAGTGATAACACCAAAGTCAATAGCCCAGAGTACCCTTCCTATCAAAGTCTACTTATTTCTATCATTCTGCTAGTGATAAATATGTATAAACATGGTTTATACATACTTTAAGAACTTTATATTCAGCAACAGAGCTGTAAATGGGTATTAGTTCCATGAGAATAACACCCAGGAGAGTCACACGTGTAAACCTGGTACCAAAGAGTCAAGAATACAACCCCTTTAGCCTCTGTTCAGCCAAATTAACCCTCTAGAATGTCTATGCATCCCTATAAAAAAATGCCTTGCAACCTTCAAACTGTGACTTGCCAGAGGTCTACGTGTAGAACGTGAAACTACTGAAGTTTGTTTCTACCAGTATCTCAGGGCCCAAACTTAGTAATAAGACTAGTAAATTTGTTTCTTTAATGGAGTGGTATGCTATCCTCCAAGTAAGCCAGTATAAAGCAAAATTCCTCATTTTATCCCTGTTGCTACTACAGTAATTACAAATACTGAAGATCGGCCACTTCAAGATTCTTTAAAAAAATTCAATAGCAAAATCATGTCATGTCCAATTCAGTGGCATTGTGCATTTACTTGATAAGAGTCAACAGAATGCTAGCAAAAGGCTAAGTTTAGGTTCAAGCTTCTGCAGCTGTAAGAGATAAGAAAGCCAAAAAGTATCCATTTAGGACCTTAAGATATTTGAAAGGAAAACTAAAGATAAGAAGATTACAATCCCCAGAAGAGATCCTACTCTCAACTGAGAGCTCCAAAGGCACTGAAAAAATCAAATTGCTGACCTGGAACAGAAACTCAGACAAGGAAATATCAGATTGACGTGAGTCTTCAGGCTCCAAGACAAGAGAACTGAGATATTCTTGCCACAGGGTATTAGGAAAATGTTGGAGATACGAAAAGAGTTGGAGTGGTTGTACAGCACTGACCTCTACAAAGTGCATGTCAGAGTGTCTCTGAAAAGACAAGAATCCTCCATAGCTTAGCTGGAAGTTGGTGTTTTGTTCCAGCCAGCACAAAACAAATAATTAAATCTGAATAGTTTCAGTGTTCACAAATTATTTTCCTTCTGGAATTCACTTCTACGTGGTATTCTATCACAAACAACGCTCTTCCTTGGCTACAGTGATTTCCACTGTAGAGAAACACAGACATCACAACTGATTTGTTTTTTTTCCTAACAGCAGTCATTAATTTGATATTTCTAATGCAAAACCATGGTAAGCTTTCAGAAATAACAAAGATAATGTAGTGTGGAGTTCCACTAAATTAAGCATTTTGTGGCTACAAATTGCAGGAGACCATTCACTAATGATTCCATTTCTGGGTCACCAGGTTGCATTAAACTAAATCAAGAAGGAGATTTTACCAAGTCCTATAATCCAAGCTTCCTGTGTGCAATTAAGTACTCAATATATTCATAGAACATTGAACCAGGAAGCGTGCAAGAGAAGCATGGGGTTTTTTAATACCATGGTTTTAATAAAACTTTCTTGAAATAACCGAAACTGTGGAGCATGAGGGGAGTGAAACATTTCCTGTATTTCACAATTTGCTTTAGCAGGCATACATGAAATAGTCTTATCAGACCACAAATGCAAGAGGAATGTCTTTGCTTTGGTTTTAAATGGGGCTTTTTTTGTTTCAATGAAAAAACCCCACTGTTGGCCTTTAAGTTAACATTTTTCTCACTTTGCTTTGCCCAAAGCCTTAACTATAGATCTAACACAAATTACTTCATAGTCATTACTTCATAACTTCCAAAAGCTGGACAGTCTCTTCTGTATTCAGGATTTTTTTCTTTCATAAACTCTTCTCTTTCAAATGAGACAAAAAAGGTAGTATTTGTTTGCTGTAATTAAACATACTGTTAGTTTCTATTTAATGCTTCAAACCATTACATTTGGTAAAAGTTTTTCTTATTTTCTTGTGCTGTTTTCTGTGAGTGTCATTGCTTTTATCATTTCTTCTTCACTGTTTGTTCAGTGATATTTTAAGTCTTATCAAGACTGAGGCAACGCGTGTTCCACTTGTACATTATCAATATAGAAAATCATGTAGCTACTTATGAGAGAACATTTCCTGATGAATAATTACTGTTTTGACAAACATATCGAGGATGGAAAACTGTGCACTTAGTGGCTGAAGCAACATATTTTCTCAGTACCTTAACAATCTATATAATGGAGCATATAGGGGCTTAGTAAAAGGTTTGATTGGGTTTTGTGGATTTTGTTGTTGTTCAGCTTCTCACCAATAGCTATAAAAATTAACTTGAGTAATAACTGAGTTATCTGTACACCATAGCTTTCATCCAGGAATCTTAAAAACTTCTTAAAGGTGCACACATACTGTTCTCTTTTCTACACAGCTTACAGCCACGCACGCCAAAGTGAGATACCTAATACAGAATGAAACAGGATCTAAGCTGGGAAGCTCCTAACTTGGAGTCTTCCACTTTACTTAGCTGTCTGTTGCCTCCCCTCACAGCTGTGCTCTCAAAAGGCAGTACCAGGAATATTTAAGTTTTTACTGCACAAGGTATGTGGCTAAACTTGTGCACAGATATATGACTGTACAGACATTTTAAGTCATGCATGAATACTGGATATCATCTCTACAAGAGAAAAACATTTCCAAGTCATGAAATCACACCAAAGTACTTTTCTGAGCAATGTTTTCGGCAGGTTCCCTTTATCTGTGTCTATACTGTGGATGTGAAACTCAGTATTATTAAAAGGCACTAAATCATGATCGCTACTTGATTAGCCAAACTACATTAAAACTGTTGACATGTCTGAAACTTGACACTGATTTCATCTTTACTTACATACATACTACTTGAGGGAAGTAGGACTTTGTCTGTCCTATTTTCAGTTGTCCCTAAAGGAAGATACAGTCTCATTGTTACCTTAGTGAAGGCTCGGTAGCACAAACCACACAGTTCCACTAGGTAGGCCAGAGTGAAGACAGCATTCTGAATTACAAAGCTTAGTAATTTTGAAAAAGGCTCCAGAAGACTCTGCAATGACATAATTTAGAGAAATCAATAACTGGTTGCTCAGCAAAACAACAAGCATTCCAACTCTGAAACACCTGAATGGAACAGCATTATTTTTAGCTTAGAGGCTATCTTGCTGGGATTTACACTGTTTCGGTCAAATGGCTACTCTATCTAGTATTTGCCTTCATGCTTGTATGAGAAATTAGAAGCAAAAAATTAGAAAACAGTTTCACCTCTGACACAGTGCTTATGAGATATAAGAGATTCTGTAGTATCTATGCAGGAAAACTTCACTAATCTCAGTGGAATTGTACTGCAGAACTTCTAAGGAAGTTCTTACTATCTTTTTTTTTTTAAAGAAAAAAGGAGAAAAAAAAAAGAGAACATCAAATCTTTAAGAAGATATACATTCACACCCACACAGGAACGTGATCTCACCCACACTTTACTGTAACCTAGATTTCAAAGCTCTTATTATTCTCCAAAGAGTATCGGACTGCACAATTTTATGCTTCTATATAATACTTTCCCAGCTAGGGGATAAGAAGACATTCATAGAATAGCGCAGGCTGGCTAAATCTGAGGCAACAGAGTTTTGTCTTCTTGGAACTTACCCTGGTGGCACTAGTGGTAGGTATCTTCAACAAGCAAATCATGATTCTTAAACTAGAATCTAGAGAACACTGTGAACATATTTGAAGGCAGGAAAGAAAAAAAAAGAAAAAAGAAAAAAAAAACCCCAGAGTTAGTACATTTCTGTGCATGTCTTGCTTTTAGTGGTAGCAGTGATGAATAAGTTAAATCTGAAAAATGATCCCTGATGATTGATCTTTACTTACTTTGCCTAAACTGGCTTATTCCTGAACACACAATCATAGCCCTTCAGTGGTAACATACCACAGCATGGGCCTTGAGAATATTTCACTAAAGGGCTAGTTTAGAAAAGTTAACTTTACCCCGTTTATGACAAAAATTTCCTAGAAATATATTTCCACTGTAATAAAAATTGATTGGGGGGAAAAAAGAAAAAAAAAAAAAAAGAGTGGGTTAGCAGGAGGTACGCACCATCTACCTCATGTTATATTTCTGTGGTTGCCCTGGGCTATGACATTTTCCCCCACACCCCAAGACAGGGCTGCAACTCACACCCCGTAACATCAGAATGCACCCTGGCAATAGCTGCTCCAGAGGCCCCTCTAAAGTTGTTCCTTATGGTGTAACTGATTTTTCTTCTGTGTAAATCACACAGGCTGCAGCAGTGAATGGGACTTTTCAGGGTCTATCCATTGTCTTGCCTCATCCCTGCTTCAAACATCTAGAACAGCAAAGAGTAATTTATGACCCTAGAGGAAGGAACAGGAGATGGAAAGTTCAGAAGCAAGCAATTGTTTTATTTGTATCACTAATGATACCTCCCATGAATAAAAGGGAAATCAGAGTAAACACTCCATCTAAATGTTCTGTGAATGGCAGATACGCAGTTAGAACTATTAAGATCCAATTAATTTCTTTTTATTTATTTCAATTAGACAAGATGCAACAGATTGGGGTGGCTAGTACACAAAGGGAATGGTTACTGCCTGTTTGGCTTACTAAGTGCTGCAGGATAGTGCCTCAATTTACCCAAAACCAAAACCAAAACCTAAAGAGGCTTCACAATCTGACTATTGCATAATAGTGTCAAGGAATTTAATATAATTCATGTAATTTGGTGGTGACACCCGATTTAGAAGACAATGTTATAAGTCACAAAGTTAGATTTTGGATTCTTCAGCTCATACTGAGCAACACTCTTTTGCACAGAAGAAATTACCACTGGGCTCATTCATGCCATAGGAAGTAAAGTCAGAATAAGGGCATCAGAATCCCGTGTTTACTGTAAAGACTCAGAAGTTTGTACTGTGTTTACTGAAAAGACATCTGGAAATGTACACAACACCAGGAGATAAGATCCCTCTGCATGTCCTCTGAGCACTCAGAAATCAGAGCCCAAAGCTTCTAGATTCAGTTTCTGCAACTATATTCTTATTACAGCCAGAACTACAACCTGGTCAGCCAGACAGGCTGGGCTCAATTCCCAGTAGTCTCAGTTCTCTCTGCCTGTCTGACTATTGTGTATTTTTAGCAAATTAATTAGGTGGTGCTGCTCTTCTTGAGAGTTTTATTTTGTTTTAACAGTTAAAAAAAGATGGATTTTTTTTTGCCAAAATGATGATTCTCTCAAATGCAGTATTCTAATCTGACAAAGACAGGGCATGGAAAGCATAGAGGAAAAAAGCCAACAAAGAGGTGAAGAGTACTCTGGTCAGAGTTGTTATGGCTACCCACAGAAAATATAATTAAAGGGATGGGTCAGACATACAATAAATCCAGTCTTCTGGAAACATTAGTTGAATTATTAGAAAATATTCACAACAACCCACTCTGATTTCTCATCCACAGCTTTCCCACTGTTTTGGTACATCCTGAACAATGGCAGTATAATTCGTTTCAGATGTCTATACATCATACCTTAAGTGGCAAAACACAAGGGAGTTTAGTAAGGAAGGTCTGAAACTGATTACTAATTGTGGTCCAGAGGTTGCTGGGCGAATCCATCGGCAAGGCTTCCATAAAGGTAGCAATATTTTCCAAACAGCGTAGCATTGCACCCCCTGCTGGTAAATTCTTTTTGTTGTTTAAACCCTGGGAAACAAAAGAACTGTAAACAAATGTACACATGCAGAAATGACCCCTTAAAGAGTATTTGGAAATGCTGAGGTTAATTTGTTCAGACCAAATACTACTTACCTCTTCTATAATGCTAATGATAAAATGTTGTGCAGGGAATTTGAACTGTGTATGTGACAGTTAAGTCTAGTTCAGTTCCTAAAGTATTGACCAAAAGATTTTGAGCCAAAATGTTATAAGCAGGGTCCTAACTCATAACCTACTTAGACTGGCATGGCAGTGAAAAAAGCAAAACTCAAAGTATTCACCAGTGGATTGCCCATGTTTTGCTTTGGATAGTTTTAAACAAGATATGTTCATTGTTAGTAGACCGTGTATGCATTTTTGACTTGTGTACTAGGGTCGGGCCTGGAAAGACATAAGTGGTTTTAAAGTGATGTCAAAATCTTTGTATGAAGCAACTGCCACGTTCTTGGAAGAGCAGGATACATGCAAGTGTCTAGTGCTAGTGGAAGGATAAAAGCTACAGTAGAAACAGGCCAAGTGCACAGAAGGCAGTCAGTGAAAGGCAGGCAATAAATCTTTGGACTACTTAGAGAAACTGCCAGCAGATACAGGGGAGAGGGACAACTGAGATGTATGAGCAAAAATGTTCCTGAAAACCAAAAACAGTGCTGGGGAAGGGATGGTCAGGAGCTGCACGGGGGGCGGAAGTTATCAGTGAGAGCAAAACACAGAAGGAAAGAAGGAAAATGGTGAGGACAGCCTAATCCTGCTTCCCAGGGAGGACAAAACAAAAATTCACATCGCTTTTGGTGATGCAAGTTTGAACTCTTAATGAATGAGGAGAAATTATCCGATATGGCTGATAATGCTAATAAAACTAGCACCATTAACAGAGCTGATTGCCAACATACCTCTAACAGCTGGCTCAGAGCAGCGATGGAACTCAGCTCACTGAAGTCCATAAGAGACATGGCCAAGGTCCGTAAAAAACTTCCATCTGAAATTTGAATTACATTTTTACACTGACTGTCCATACAGAGGTAACTGAAAGGGTCAGAAATGCACTCAGGTATTGCACATTACCTTTAATATTGCTCTGGAAGAGCTGGGGAAAGATGCCATTGGGAGCCAGCTGATGGAACACACAACGGAGGAACTGCTTGGCCACACCTGCAGCATTTCCAGGGATCATCATGCTGAAATGAAGGGAAGGAAAAGGAAGAAGGAAATTGCATTGCAGATGAAGCACTTCTCAAAGCTGACTGCATGGAAAAAATAAAGATGATCCTATTCCTTTTATTTATGGAAGTGTTCAGTTATGAGTGAGACAGTCAAAAGCAAAACTGTCCTGATCCCAAAAAACAGTTCAGTATGTTGATTTTATTACTTCAGCTCGACTATGCAGAGCTGAAAAAGTTATGTACACATACCTAAAGTACTTAAGTCTCAATAAATTGTTGCATTTTTCCTGATTCTCCACATAGTTTTATTTGTGAGTCATCTGAGCTTGAAATATAATCCTGCTCTCCCCTTGTGTATTTCAGTGATACAGGAGGAGGTTCTTGGCTTTACCGTAAAACACATGAATTACAGGTAAACACACACATTATAATACTAACTTGCCTCTTGCAGTTTCCTTCAAGAGATGAAGTACTTCCTAAACCCTCAAAAAATGGTTTCATTTAAAAAGCTGAAGTATTATCTATTTACTCATAAACTGCACATCTTAACACTTTTTACAGCTTCTCAAAATGAATTTGTCCTATTCAGCATCTGATTCACATAATGAGACATCACTACCAGGGGTTCTCCATGGCCAAGGATGATTCACTTGGTTGAATGCATGGAGATAGTTTATCAAGACAAATACTGAACACAGAATAAGCTGGAAAAAGCTGCACTGAAATTGTGGAAACCAGAAGGCATCTTTAAAGAACGTCTGAATCTGAGTTTTTTCAAGTTCAATACATATGAATATGGGCTCCTGTTCATCTTCAGAACACATGAGATATTTGAAACAAGTGGGAAAGGATAGGTTTTTCCTCTTACTCACAAACCTTAAATAAATTTTTAAGAAGTTAAATTTAGTTGATTTCAGGGCCAGGGAGGATGATGGTTTAGATTAATTGTTTAATTTTGGCTAGGGTATCCTTTGCTACCATACCTTTCTGCTTGATTAGAAAAACTGGTACTTGATGCCAACCTGGAATAAAAATAAAAAAATAAGTGAAGCTCATATGCTTTTTTTGTGTTTCATTTTTAAGTAAGCCAATAAAGTATCATTTTTTTTAATAACAAACAAAAATTTTAGAGAACATTTAAAATGTCACCAGAAAGGTTGTCTGAAGATCATTTAAATTCAGTCAAATCACGTTTGCATGACATATAAAATCTATTCAGTCTTGCAGTCTCACAAATACTTAACAGTTCTAAAGACAATTCTACCTGCCTCCCTGTACTAGCATGAAGATAATGAAGTAAAGCTATTGCCTTACATGCACATCATGGATAATTAATAACCTAGAGGGATTTGGAGAAAAAAAAGTTTGCCAGAAGCTGCCTACTGGCTGAATTGATTAACACAGCAACACAGACTAAGCCAAAATTCTCTACTTGGCAGTCTGAAGTGAGGCTTCTAGTTCCAGATTTTGGCACCTAAATAACTGGCCTAATTTCAGAAAAACTAAGTACCTACGAGCTCTTACAAAGTCAGATGAGAAATACTGGGTTCTCAAAGATCAGGTCATTTATTTTAGTACATAAATATAGACTCTGAAGCCAAATATGGGCATTCAGTGATGAAAATACTGAACACAATCTTAAAGCAAAATAATGCACTTCAATATCCAGGACATGTAAATGAATAGAATCAGGGCTTATAATATCAAAGCAACACACCTTTAATACTAAAAGCCACTAAAAAGGAACTATAAAGATGTACACTGGAAGCATTTCTTACATACAAAATACCATGCAATTTTTCTTTTCATCTGCTGGGCATCAGTATTTCAGCTGGTATAAGTTGATATGTCTAAACGGAAAGTTCATAGAGCTACGCTAATTTACATCTGCTGATGATCTGGCTTTCAATGTTCATCTTTGATTCACGATCCTTTTAGGCTGGATTTAGCTGTTCCTCAATCCACTGTCAGCCCCTGTTCTGAAGACCGTTTCCTCTCTAGTCACCACTGCAAAATCCAAAAAGGACCCTAAGGCAGCTCAGTCGAATGCATCAGTGTAAACCAAAATGGATGGTGATTTTAATTAATGATGCATGACAAGCTGGGAACACAGCATACTTTCAACAGTGCAATAATCTCAGGCTGGATGGGGCAGGGGATTGAAGATTATATTCTCTTCAGTTGTCCCACCATAAATCAGAAAACCTCACTAGAGCCCCTGACTCCACTGTTGTTAAGAGTCCACACTAAAATACAACATATTCATCCTGCTGTGCAAAGCTAATTCTGGGTGAAAACAGGTCTGAAGCCACCTTCAAGCAATAAAGACCTTGATTCTGGAATAACTGTAGCATCTGCTTACATTAAAGCACATGAGGATTTCTGCAGAATGCAATGAGACTCACCACATGTCCAATGGACATTACACTTATTTTCAAAGATCTACTAAAGCATAGAAATACAATAGCATAAAATATTTCTTCTAAAAGAAATCAAAGTCCTGTACAAAGTTTTTCTCTCCTTTTGAATGCAATAATGCAAGTGTGGTTTTTATGATAAACAAAACATTTGGTTTCTAACTTTGGAAAAACTTCATGGGACATGAACTACACTAAACACTTGGGAACGTCTGAAACTTTTTGAAATTTACAGCTTGTATGTATTTATCATTACTACTCTAAATATTTTGTTGTACAAAGGCCATGAACCCCCATCATTACCTCCACTTTGTGGACCACAAAGCAGAACAGTAAATGGATAGTAGACAGTAAATGGATGTGCTCAAATTTGTACATGTTAAGAACGGAAGTTAGGCTTTTCAAAGCTCCTTACTAACTCAAGAGCCTAAATGCCATTTTCAAACAGGGCTTTGATGCTTGGAAACCTAAATCTCACTGGAAATCAATGAAATAAGAATCAACAAGTCAAAAATCTTGACTCAGGAACTAGAGCATAAAGTTAAGTGCATGCCAGAGTCTTATAAACATGTAAATCTCTAATTGTCAGTAACTTGAACCCAGAACTTTTTCTCTTCTGAAAATCCCAATAGATGCCTATCTCTACCTGTGGGTACCCAAATAACTTTTGAAAATCTTTCTGTGTATTGTTTAGGTATTCTGAAAGACCCTGCATTTCCTAACCCCCTGTTTCCTCTTCTAAGCATGAAGGTAGTAGTTCTTTTTCTAAGAATAAAAATGCAAGAAGTCTAATTCATTCTCACCTCTGCTGTGAGATGGATATTTGGAGGTAATGATATGGCACTGCTTGATGAAAGACAGCGACTTAGGTTATATATGAGGCACCTGAATGCCTCTCTGCTTGTATATGCTACTAATTTTGCATTTATTCAAAATAATTCCTTTGTGGGGAGCCTCGTACTGGACTTAGAATTTGTCAGATATGACAGCCAGTAGGAACAACACAGGATCAGGAATTTACCAGGAATACCCCACATTGCATGCCATCTGCTGCTGTAAAACAATCAGCTGTCTCAATCCAAAGATGCAGCATTTCTTCCTCAAAGCACAGAAGAAGGTAGCCCACTCGGCCCTCATCCCTTGACAATTTATCTTTCAAATTATTTACTCTCTGTGGCTGTAGCACTGCTGTATTTACAAGAATCACACAGAATGGATAGCATCT
This sequence comes from Ciconia boyciana, assembly GCF_034638445.1. NCBI lineage: Eukaryota > Metazoa > Chordata > Aves > Ciconiiformes > Ciconiidae > Ciconia > Ciconia boyciana. Next base: position 54,578,705 of record NC_132939.1, on the reverse strand, counting down.
GTCTAGATTAGAAACTTTGCCTCCATCAGAGTTCATTAGCAGTGACAGCAGGGAACTGCAGCCTTGCAATTAATGGAAATGGAGGGCTTGAATAGCTGCTGTGTTTAAATGGAATTGGGAGGTAGTGGAGAGGCAGGGCTGTGAAGAGCCATGCCCCTGCAGAAGTCAGTCAAGCAATTTTAACTTCAGTCACTGAAAAGAACATGGAAAAGGAGAGCTGCGCATCATTTCCGCACTTCTAGTGCTACTCAGAAGTTTATTCTGAAACACCCCCAATGCATCCCTCCACCTCTTAGGCAGGAAGTTATGGAAGTGGCCAAGGCAGCAATAGCAAGTAATACAATAGTAACGGTGCACTTCAATTATCCCATGCACACTGGGTAAAAATCACAAGAGAAAAAAAATAGACACCAAATGTTTAAAACCTTATCAGAGACAATCTCATGCAGCAGCTGGTTAGGAAGCCCTCATAAAGAGATGTAACTCTTCACTTAATTAGCATATAAAATATGGTTGAAAAGCCTGAAGAGCTTCAGGTATGCTAACGAATGATCATACCTAGGAGTCAACAGTCCTCCAGGAGCAATAAAATTCAGAAAAGCTGATTTGTGCATAACTCCTAAAGCAGGAACTACATAAAAGTGAAAAATTCCATCAAACAGCAAAAAGGGGTAGCCAAGAGAATTTGGTCTTTACAAGAACAGAAGTTGTTTAAGTACATTACATTGGAAGCACAGGGACAAGGTACGCCACTTGTTAAGAAAGACTTCAAGAGAGCAGAAGAAAGGAAAGGTGAGGGAGGTTATCAGAAAAAAAGTGGCTTCTTTCAAAAAGCTGAAGTCATGTCTTGAAAGCAGAAAAGAGCACAAATTCTAACAAATCCAATGTAAAAACCACAAGAACACAGGCCAAAAAACAGTTCAAGGAGCAACTAGCAGAAGGAATAAAAACTAACAGTAAATTTTTCTTCAAATAAAACGGGATCAAGAAGCACACCAGAGTGTATGCTGCATCAATTGCTGTTCAGGTAATAAACAGGGCACTCAAGGAAGATAAGGGTACTGCAGAAAAACTGAATTAATTATTTACATCACTGCTTATAGTGGGACAGGCTGGGGAGATTCCCGAGCTGGAACCTCCTTTTGGAGGGTAAAAGGGGAGGACATCAAAGGAGCTGCCCAAAATTGAAGTGACAGTGGAAGAAGTTACATAAGAAATTGATAAAATGATGAGTAACAAAGAAGCAGACAGAAAGAGATGTTATTCACATAAGAGTTCTAAAATATATAACTTCATATAGTGAAGTTTATGTAAGCCCAATTCCAGGCACAAAATTCTGTCAATCATATGGGAGACAGGAAAGTTTTGAATTTACCTTCCTACAGACTGCATGATGTCCAACAGCAGAGGAGCAGCCAAGTCTGGACTAAGGTGAATGAAGGTTGAGAGCACAACTATGGCCAGGCCTAGTGTCTCTTCATCATATTCTTCAAGAATAGCCCCACAGTCATGGCACCTGCAAAGAACAGTTTTAAAAATTGACATTAACAAATTTAAAACAAAGTATTACGATATATATGTATGTGTATAATTATGTCCTTTTAAAGTACTATTATTTAGTACATTCTAGTCAAAATTTATTTAGAAAGACAATGTAATTGTGATCTTTCTATAATTAATAAAAGTCCATGGCTTTCAAACATTAATAAAGCTTCTCACTAGCTGCACTGGCTGTTTCTTCACTGACAGATGAAAGAGGGCCACAGGGCAGGCCTTGTTTTGGGTCCTTCATTGGTAATTGTTAGCAAATTCCCTCACTCTGTATTGGACTGCTTCAGTTTGTACTATCCAAGAGAAATCTGCCGCATTGAAGACTAGACCTCAGCAATGTGAACACCAGCCAGTTCGTGCGACTTGGGCTCAGGCGAGGGCTCAAGTCCCTGGCATTCTTCTATTTAGCAGCATAGACACAATGACACTCATAGATGATCTTATAAGCGATGGAACAATTTCACATTGTCCTTCCTGTCAGTCATGAATTATGAATAACAAATTATACAATTAGGAAACAATGATCCGATTGGTTCCCACAGCAGTTATAGCTATTAAGAAAGAAATGAAAGGACCTCTCAGGGGCACAGAACCTTAGATTTCAGAGAAGTCTCCTTTCCCAGGGCAGATTTGCTGCTGAGTCACTATTCCTTCCTGAAACGCTCAAAGACAACTGATGAAGTTCTGAAAGGGTTCCATAATGTCTAATTATAAAGGGGATGTCACATTTAGAAGAGATGAGACAGGCTTTCACAACCTACGAAAAAGGCAAGCCAATGTGGGAAACTGGCTTATCTCAGCCCAGTAGGAAGGCTTGCTTAATTTGATCAATCAGTTGCTAATGACTCCAACAGGTTGTGGTATTTTAACTTAATGGAATTGTACAGGCAATTTTCTTGCCTTTGTTACTGAACAGAAAGAAAATATGCCAACAAAGTCATGAAAGTCAAGCTCAGCTGGTCTGTATGTTAATAGGTGGTGCTAGAGTTTTGGTGAAATGGCCAAAGGAAGTGTCAAAGATAAGCCTAACTTTTGGGATGCTTCACTTTGTCGCACAATAAGGTCCACTTCCAGTCACAGCCTGCACAATGGCCCTGTCTTTCTTCAGTGATCATCCTGGCATGCCTGTCTACTGGACTGAGCGTAGAAGCACAAGCAAGAACTTACGGTTTCTCTTCCCAGTTTTTGACCAAATCGATGCATGGCTCCCTGCTGACTGCTTTATTTCTCCATTAAATGAGTACATTTATGTTTAACGCTTTCTTTAGAGGCATTTTAACCAACCAATTAAGGTTAGCAAAAGCTTTTGGGATCAGTGAGTATCAGCATTAAAAATGCTATGTTGGTAACCGTTGATGTGTAATCACGTGTAATCTATTTCAACAGAAACCCAAAGGAATTTTAAAAAAGAGCTTTTCTTTTTTCCTAAGGCAAAAGTGTTTTCTGATGGATCACAAGGAACCTTTGATTTAAAATAGGATAGTAAGTGCTTCCCCTGCCCTCTGTGCACATGCAATAGCCTCAGTCATCATTTTGCCTGTGCACTCACACAGGTCCTACTGAATTAAAAGCACATATTGATGGCAGTGTTTAGAAAATGTTTACCTTGAGGTAAAAAAATTTTTTACCTCAAGGTAAAAACTTAGCATAAATGCAAAAAACTTAGCATAAGTGATAGAATGGACTTCATATTTCCACAAAGTATATCTATACTTTACCTGACCTATTTGAAGTTCAACTAGTTCTTTGAAAGGAACAGAAAAAGAACTTACTTGTCAGTCATCACAGTGGGCTGGTCATCAGCAAATTCTTCTGGTGCAGGTACAAACATACTGACTATACTGGGTGCTGACAGCAGGCTAGATTTTGTGGCACCTTAAGGCAATTAGGGGGAAAAAAGTAAAAAAAGGAACGAAAAATCACTAAACATAAATCCAAACTGGTTGAAGAGCAGACTTCTAAAGAAGAGCCATATGGTTTTACTGTGCACAGAAATAAAGTGTGTCTACAAAAGGATATATATAGCACATTCCTTGCTTCTGCCAGATTGTTCCAATTACCTAGAACTATCAATTAAAAAAAAAATTTAAAAGAAATACTTGGAAAAAAGATAACAAAGCACAAAAATTCCAGGAAGGAGGACGTAATTGTATCTACTAATTTTTTAGGGAGAGAGGATGATTCTACAGTTGCTATGAGACTGGACACCAAAATATTTGCAGTCTTCTCACGTACTTCCAGGGAATTGCCTTCCCATAGTTCTCGGTGACATAAAGAAGGAAATAAGTTCATATGTCTCAACATCAGGTCATCAATCTATTCATACCATCCTTAACAGACGCATAGGAGAGAAATCAGGAAAGGACTGCTAGAAGAAATAATTCATAAGGACTTGAGAAACATTGAGAATATTGGAGGGCTGATGATTAGAAATGCTTTCTGTTGAAAGTCTTCACAAGCATCTTTATTCTCCAAAGCTGAGTTGTTCAGCTGGAGGCATAGCCACTGTGATCATGCCAACATATGGGGTTCCCTTTGCCTTTGGCACTTTTTGTGCACCTAATTTCTGATGGATGCTTGTTTTAATAGGAAAAGTTATGTATAATGGAAGATTCAAACTCTTGGCTTCTCTGAGTCCTGCCTTCCAGAATTGCAGCAATATAGGGTAGTCTGACAGTCTAACATCTCTCCAGTATTGTGGTTTTCCCACCTTGGCCCCTTTGTTTTCATCAAGAAGACAACAGCAATTGCAGAAAAAAAACATACAGAAGAGGCAACTCTCCAGCTAGTCTGGTTGCAAAGAAAACCTTAAGAAGAATAATCAGACTCATTCATGAGCCATCAGAAACTTGGATCAAAGCTACTGTGATGTACAAGCTGTCATTCATCTGAGATGCCTTGTGATGATGATTTAAACAGTTAGCAGTTTTATTCTCCAGGTCACTAAGACAGAAAGAGAGATTCAATTCTTAAAGAAAAATATCTCTTTTGGTTGTCGCATGTAGCTGACATGATAGAGACAGCATTATTCCTGTTCCCATACAGCTCAGCTCCAATAATGAATCCAGGGAGCTCACCTGGTAGACACCATCATTAGGTATATAAGCTGTCCCCAAGGGCATCTCCTTCTAAAGACCAATCTATGAAAAGCTCATTTTATGAACCAATTTTTAGAAGAATATCAATGCCCTTTTGATGCCAATTCAACCACAGATTAAGTAATCCATTATCGACTTTCTTGCTGGTTGCTTCAATCTGCAGATGTTAACATCAGCTTGTTCTGATAATATTTAACTATGGAAACAGGAGGAAGCTTCTCCACCTAAGCTAGGTTCAGATGGAATTTCTGATGAGATAATCCTGGTTACTGCAGGAAAAGCAAATTTAATATCAGCTCTCAGGCAAAATAATCTAAGAAGCTCCCACAATTTCTGAACTCAAAATATGTGGAGTCATGAGGGCTTGCTTCACAAGCATAAGACAGGTTTTAAACAATCATTTTACTAAGTATGGAAGGAAATATTTCTTTTATATACAGAGTTAAGTACTTCATAATTGTCCCCTGAGATTTTGTTGGATATGAGCAGACACTCCAGGAAGTCCAGAATACCCTTCAGTAATGTAGGACACCATACAGAATGGAAAGAAAAGGAGTAGATTTTCACATATTTTTAGCCATTTTTTCCCCCCTCACAAATGAATAAAGATCACTCTACCATGACTTTGGAAGTTTCACTGTCATGTTCTCTAGATGTAAGTCCCATTGCAGCACACGAATGCTAAAAGCTGTCATAATGCAGGTTACAATGTTGGAATAAGACTTAACTACTCAGAATAAAAATGTCCTCCCTCGTGAACTGAACAGTAAGAAAAAAACATGATTTAGGCAAAGAAGGCAGGTCACTGCCCCACTGCAAGGCTGTAAGAAAGTCTGGATGTATTTCAGCTGTGAGGGAGGAGAGTTCATAAAGAAATGAGATTCAACCACACTCTGCATACAGAGTGTTTATTTCCAGGTTGACAGCCAAAACAAGTACTAGCAGAAAGCCAGTACGTCTTATCAGTTGTCCCTGTCTTGAATAAAATGTCTTGTCTAATAATTTTTCAATAACCTACATTCTGCAGGACAGTTGAGGGCTTTAATACAGCTGAATGGAACATAAAATTCAGCATCATTTGGTACTAACCAAAAAACCTTCCTGGCAGTCTTAGCAGAGACAGCAGGTCAAACGGACACTGAACTAACCTCTGATTCTGAGTGGTGGTCCCTCCAAGTCTGGGTTTAGGCAAACAGGGACATTGCACAGCCGCTTTCCATGCTGTATCTGCTCTGTGAATAAATACAGAACTTCAGTCTCCAGAACTATGAATCCAGCATCTGTCACCAGCACCACAAGTCTTAAACAATTAAAACAAGAGAAAGACAAATACAACAGCTATTGAAAAAAACAAAGAAAAGAGTTAATCTTTTAACCATAGAGGCTAGGGGGGAGAGAAAGATGAAAGAAGTCCACAAAAGAAAAAGGACACAAATAACCTAATACCAAAGAAGGCATTTTAGACAAGTGTCATTAAACAAGAAAGGAAGTGCTAGCTGTAAAGATTCAACAAGATATGGAATATGAGTCACAAAAAGAGAAAGACAGTGTTTAGAAATACCAAGAGACTAGAAGTCAGGTATAGTTTGTCCTGACAGAAGCTAGACACAAAATTATTGTATTTTACAGATGGCAAGCTTGGGAAAAAAGTGTTTTGAAATAAGAAATGAAAGAGACACATGATACCTACCAATGTAAAAAAAAAAAAATAAAGCATGCATGAACCAAGCATGCATCATACACTTATGTGGGATAAGACTATTTCCTAGTTGTTATACCTGAGTATAATGAGTCTTAAAATTGTGGTGTGACATTGAAATGTGATCAAGTAGTCACACTGAGCATTTGTCCTGAAAGAAAAAACCTGTTTTCTGTCCAAAGACTAATTTTACTTTGAAGCTAGTGGTTGAAAAAGAGACTGAGAGATGCAAAGCTTTCCAGAAAAGAACATTTTACTTTGTATCTCCATGCTTGGAGGCCTTTAGCTGGAATGAACGTCGGAGGGAAAAGTCATAGATGTTGTGAAGAAAGCTAATGGACTTGGAACCAGATTAACAAGACAGAGTTCCTAAGTGGTTTTGAGTACTGACTTGTTCCTTTTGAATACAGGCTAACTACTTCATGCAGAATGAAAGCAATAACTTCATCTCTAACCACTGCCTGAGAAACTAGGTGATACCAGCTAAGTCTCTTCAATAAACAAACTTCCCTGCTGATAGGACAAAAATACCATTGTTATCATTGACAAATTCTGACCTTTATGATTTAAGGATCTCATGCTGAGCACGCTACTCAGCAGACTGGAGCAGAAATGATAATCCTGAACTATATACCATAACTTTAGCCATTCTTCAGCTACAAGATTCAGTTTGATGGTACTTGATGCTGAAGGCTGAATTAAGCAAAAATTTTAACTCAGCTGTCCAGAACTGGTGGTGAGACATTCATTCAGCATGCTAAGTTCCATATAACGTTTTAAGCATTCCTTTCTCTGGATGCATCTGGATCTGCTGATAAATTCCTAAGAAGCACGATTCTGTAATATCACTAACATCAAGATGGGCAATAAAATATTTAGCATTTATGATAAACCAGAGTGAATTCTTTGTTTGTGACATCTGCAATGAATTTGGTCATAACAGAAAACCTTTTATAGAAGAAAAAAACAAACCACTTGAGTAATGAGGAAATTATGTGCTTAATTTGGTTTTCATTGCTTTGCATTAATCTTAAAGGGAGAAAAAACAGGTCAGTGAGTGAACAGAAACTTCAGGTGTTCAGCACGAGCTGGCAGAAACTTCTCTAAAGAGAAATAAAACTGGCTGGTATAAGGCACAACTCCGTGGTGTACCAACACCATTGTAAACATACAGGCAAATAAATGATTCCATGCACCAGGGATGAAATCCTATACCTAATGAAATCAACACTGATACTTCCATTTCATTCAATGAGGCCAGGAAATAATCCAAGTAATACGTGAAATTGTGGGGACACCGCTGTACCAGAGGGACTACCTCCCAAAATGTAACTATTCCAATTCATACCAGGTGAGAATCTGGTACTCACTATAAAGTTTCACTTTAGACTTGAGATTGATTACTTATCTGCAATGGTAGAATAGAAATACTCACTTTTTAAATGGATTGATACAGAAAGTAATTGGTTTAGGAAATAGAAATAAAGAACAATAAATGCAGCTCACCAGTATCCCAAGTGCTGATATTGTGGGGAGCACTAGACTGGTGTTCCAGCTGCCTCTTCATTATCTGGTTCATTGTCAGAGCTCCCAAAGAGCCTCTTTTCATTTGTCTGAACTGAGCTGCAAGTCAGAAATGCAAAAGGATTTCAGGGGCTCAGACAACATGTAAACCTACTCTTTTTTCCTGATCTTACAAGCCAGCATGAGATAAATACTGAAAGGACAATGACTGCTTGCTCTAAGGATCTTGCTCGAGTCAATATGCACTTTTCACACAACTACACAGGGTACAATTCTGGCTCCAAATGACATCAGACATAAGTGACTTGGATTCAGGATCTCATCCGCTGTGTCAACTGTCAGTGCCTTTTTGTCTCCAAATATCATGAAAGCTCTTCAAAACACTTGGTATTTGTGAAGTGTAAGATACTACCCCAAAATTCCCATGCTGACAGGTGATAAATGTATACATGAATCTCACTCACATACAATGTACCGAGGAAGGAAACTCGGTCTTCTCCCAGCAAAGTATGGAGGACTGCTCTGTCCATTCTCACCATAGGAAAACAAATTCACTGACTGTGTACCACTAGCACCCTTCATGGGTGATGCAACCTGAACAGGCCTCCTAAATACCCACCACTCAGGCATACCACCTGCACATTATTCTGAAGTGTGAAGCCAGCATGCCTTTGAAGATGGGTCCCTTTTGTAACTTCACTGCCATTCTTCTTACACGCAGCTATCAAGCAACAAGCATTGGATTTTTCCTCATCCGACTATTTACAATACTTCTTTAAATGGATATTACTGTTTGCTTTAAGAGATGTGTCTCACTGGATAATGATCCCACACAAAAAAACCCCAAACCATTGTGGATTTAAAATTTAAGACTTTTTTGGTCATGTATTTTCTCAGTGCTTAAATGGAGGAAGAAACAGATCATATACAACTCCTGACTTTCTTACTTTTTTCTCCATTCATAAGAAAATCCAGATTGAGCGAACATAATACATTTGTTTTGACAGTTGAGTCTGAGCAATGTATTTCCGCCACTGAAACCAAAATCATTGTTCACAGTATGAAGACAGAGTTTTAAGGCCCTGCCTGAACAAGGCATATGAGACTGCTGACACACATCTCCATGCAGGAAAGCTTTTAAAATGTTGCCTTCAGTATATGTTTAAGTGCTTTCCTCAACAGGGCCTTGAAGCAAGGGCAACAAAGCAAAATCTTCTCCTAAGGATTATTTTCATCTGCAACTACATTCAACATCATTAAAAAGAATATTAACATAATATCAGGTACTTCTGTACTAGAATTCCAAACAGTACCCAGCTAAGCTCTGAAAATAAACCCAGCATTTCACATTATTAACCATGATTAAGAAGTACAGACGAGGGATGGACTACAATTTTCAGAAAGGTCTAAGAGGTTGAGTGCCTTCTCCTAAACTTGCTCTACTCAGTTTCTATCTCAGCGTTTCAAATTCAGAGAAAGCAGAGTATTCCCTAACAAAACAAATACAGGCCCTGAGTAATAATAAACACAATGATAACTTCAGTGGGAATCTGCACACTGAAATTATTTTATTAGGTGAAGTATTTTAAGTTTTCCCTCATTGTATCCTTTGAAGGTATCAGAGTGCATTTAAACTCTATTTTTGGTCCAAGTACAAACTTCTCCAGCATCGCTGCAAAGCAGTCCTTGTATAATTGAACTTCTGGAACTGAACCAGACCAAGAGACGATTCCATGTTTCACTTTTAAAAGTTATATTGCAGCTGCATTTCACAGCAAATTAGGAGAAAAATAGAATTGCCATCGTTTCCAGGGCAAGGATTTTAAATAGATGCTTTATCACTTTATCAAGCATAGAATTTCCTGATGAAAGAACAGCAATTAACGTTAGAACTGACAAGACTGCTTGGAGTGCAGATGACTGTTAAAATATAGAAAATAATTATCTCTTTGAATTTTCTTAACAGCTTTTGCGACTGTAATTAAAAAAATTTCATGCATATTTCACATAATCAGGCTACTGTTGAGCAGGTTTGGATTTCCAGGGTTATTTACCTGATTTCTCAAGGACAGCCATGATTTCAAATACTGATAAGTTAAGAAAAAAATCTAAAAGACAAAAAACCCAGAGAGCTGCCAGCCTTTGAACAGTGTTGGAGCCAGGCTGATTGCTGTGGACCAGCACGTGACTTTTCATGCCTGTGACTGGCTAGTAGCATAGGGAGGGAAGTTTTCCTTGATCAGATTTTCCACAAGAAACCTAACAATCACGAGGAGATCAGTAACCTTCATATAGTAGCTGGTGAGCCATTCATATGTTAGCTAGTGATCTGGTCAATCATCCCTCCATTGCTGTGGAATTCTCTACTCAAGAAGAGAAGTCCAAAGGCAAAATCTTCCTATCACGGTTAATGATGTATGCTTTCTGTGGCCAGGCACTGGCTGTACGAGTAATGTTATCTACTTGTGTTACAGAACTGCCTTGTGCTCACAGTCCTGATCAGGGCTTATTATGCAAAGCACTGTAAAGACACATAGAAGGTCAAAGACACATATTTCAGCCTAAACAGACAAGAGACACAATGGAAGGATTCATGTCCCTTTTTGCAGTTGGAAACTGAGGCACACAGAAAGAGGAAAGGAATATTTACAAAGGAATGCAGACTTAATACCATATAGATACTATTCCCAATTTCATATATTGGAATTTACAGGAACACCTAGCACTCAGTGAAACCAGACGGAGATAGGTCTTAACTGGCATCTCTTTAGCTGCTTTAGTAAGTGACATCTGTATCATTAGGTAGCCAACAAATGTACCCTGACTACGAGATGCACATGACACAAGACACTTGTGGTAAAACTGGAGAGGAAACCTCTAATTTGGAGTACTCATCTAGCATGTCTAAAATAACATCTTCCTTTAATAGTCCAGACACCCTTTCCAATCAAATCAGTAGATGCTGAATTTCACAAATTAAAATTTAACTTTTCTACAGCAATCTGAAATTGCAGTTCAGAAAGATGGTTGAGCTGATCTAGCAGCTCACTGGTATCAAAGCAGGTCATCATTTCCCCTCCCTTTTCTACTAGTCAGAGTCCTGCCCCATCAACCTTTGGATGTGTTACTTAACATTGCCTAGATGGACAGGCCATTCTGGATTTTCTTAGTGTTGTAAGATGCCTCCACCTTCCAATGTTATCTACATCTGCTCTGTTAAGCCATGTGTCTATGTCTACTTAAACCAACCCAGCTCAGTTTCCATTGAAATGGGTATGGGAGTCTCAGATAAACAGTTACCGCATTTCAGCCAGCAGCTGAGGAAGTGGCATTTCAAGGCATTTTACAAAAATTGCAAGAGATTTTTTTCCTGAGGTACAGTAAGAAATGTACTGAAGATCATAGTAACAGCCCTGTGGAGCTCTCATCCTCTGCTTCTGTGCACTGACAGTTGACAATGCTTTCTCTCACTGGAAAATAAACATTCAGCTTTAGTGAAACATTGCTTTTAGCTACCTACTCTAATTCAAGAAAACAACATCTGTCAAATTTGCCATGTCACAACAGAAAATCTTGCAGCCACTAACTGCTAAAGTCCTGCTGACCATCAGAGATTCAACAGATCTAATGATATCCAACATAGCTGTAAGATTCAATGACACTCAGGGGAAGTCATTTACCATACATGATATGCATCTGATGCATAAATACAGCAACTTAGATTTAATCCTCAAACCAGAGGTAAACTTACTTGATATGGAAGAGTGACTACTTGTCTCTGGGACACCTGCTTCAAGGGTTGGTGCAGATGATGACTCTCTTGGCATTTCCAGTGTTGAAAGTCCTTTGGCAGCAGGATCTGCATATGAAAATTGTGCTTAAACTCCCAGTATTTAGAATCAATAAATATCTTCCATCCATTTTCTCCCTGGATGCCTTTTTCACATCTTTTCAGTCATCCATTCACCATCTGGCATTCCCAGCAGTTTTAAAAGGATTCAGTGTGTGTGCCGTAAGAATTTCTATAGAGGCTCAGGGATCTACTGCTTAAAGTCACTTTTTAAAGGAGATTTCTACCTATGCTCTTTAGAGCTCAGAAGTAATATATGCACATAGAGTTTGATTTTGATCCCACTCACAGAGTGTTTATCAGGACCACCAACATGGAAATAAGAGAGGTACCACTAGTAGAAAGCTAGTCTAAGTGACAGCTCAGCATCTTTTAAAAGCCTTATCTCCAACATGTTATCAATTTTCATTCAAAAGGCTGCTGATCTAGCAATTGATGCTAAAGATTCAAAGAGTTTAAGATTCTATCATTAAAAAGAAAAATAAGCCATTAAGACTAATGTTTTTATTTTATGATAATTGATACTGTCAATATGGGAAGAATAAAGCAAAGAAATTTTCAAGTGTTGATGGCTGGTTTCAGCATAGCCTATAAAAATGAATATGTATCTGTGCTGTAAAAAGTCTCAGGCAGGAAACTCTGTAGCCCAGCATCGTGCACTTGAAGAAACAATGCGTTAGGATATTTAATTCAGAGATCAGTTATATCATAAGCCTAAAACATATGGAAGTATAATAGGCTGACAAAGCTTGAATAAGACTTTGAAATTATATTCAGCCCATTATAACGGTGATAGTAAGCCTACTTAAATGAATTACAACACATATGTTCTCAAATAAAGTAATCAATAAGGCTAAACAAAGCAAAACAGAACATGAGATACATTAAACTACCAATGTCACTAAATTACCTAGTTATCTGAATTGCCTATATCAACCTGTAATGCACTTAATGAGTCATTGTGAATGTTCTATGCTCCCCTTGGATGACGTACTTAGATGCATGCAGCCAAACGACCATCATATATGCTATAATCCTAGGTTCCACATGGTGTTTCAGAACTGGGACAGCCCTTCCAAGCAGTTTCAAGGATGATAGTGTTAGTTATGGCATGAAAACTGGCCCTTACTAATGGTCAAAAATCATTTGAGTCTAATTGTACAATTCTTTCATGACCATTCTTCTCTAAGAACCTATGTGAAAAGTTCAAAAGCACTGGGCTCTCTTTTGTTTTTACAAAGCTCCAGCAGTTCTTCAGCTTACTGGAACCATACACGGTACGATAGGCCTGAAACATAAAGGGAACAGCATAACTATGATCACACTGAATGATTTCTCCTTGTTAAAGTGGAATATCGTAATATAAAATTATACTATGGTTCCCTCTGAAGCAATTAAGAAAGAAGAAGTGAGGTCAGGACTGCATAATATTCCTCCTCACTTCACTGGCACCAAAGAACTGAGGCTTGAAGGATTCTTTCCTTTTTTAATTAATATGTTAAAAAAAGACTGATAAAATTTTAATAGCTGAAAAACCCTGGAAAAAAAACAGCCACAGAAGTAAAGAGGCAGCAGCATACAGTTTTTAAAACTGTTTGACACATCCAATTGGAAACTGAGGAAACAGCTAAAACACACTTCTCTCCACCTGAAAAACTTAGTACCAAAACCCTGTATTGAAATGACCTGAAAAAACTTGGGATACACAGAAATACTGTATGGCTTCCCCCATGCTTGAACTTTAAATCTTTAACAAACACAAGCCGTGTAAGCTTGGTGGATACCCAATATAAAGAAGGCTACAAATAGTTTTTAGTGTATAAAAACAAAATATGTGTGTATATCTGATCCTAAATGCAAACTGTGGTTAACTTCAAGTGCTCTTAGTTCGGAAGTCTACAGCCTGCTCAGCTTTACACTTTGTGATCCAGTCTGCTTCTCACTGCCTTATGCTTGCAGAATAAATAACGGCCAAAAATCACTACACACACAAGAGAATCAGTGTAGCATGGATTAGATTAGCAGGATAAAAGGCACAGAAGTATGACAATTTTTCTGACTTCCCTCATAAAGAAGCCATGGAGTTTCACTCCCTAACTTGGATATCAGAACCAATATTTTTGTCAGTGAGCTCCACTTCCTTTTCAAATGGGCCCTCACACATGCACGATACCTGTGTGGTTAGTACGTTCCTTGTGAGAAACAAACACCTGAAAGCACTCAGCTAGCTCAGACCGCATCAGATACTATATATACACATCACTCCCTATACATATACACATCTCTCCCTACACTGGTCTGTTACTAAAACCTTCACGCAGTAATAAGCCTTTTGATTGGGTCAGTGATTGAGCTCACCTGCCTCCTTCTGCTCTCCCAGCTTGTCAAGGATGTTAAAGGAAATGTCCAGGTATTCTCTCTGAATAGCACTCACAGCAATCTTCCTCTGCTTCCTCTGGCGGGGAACAATCTGAATCTTAAATTCTGACTCCTCAGTCTCCTCTTCTTGTTTCTGCTCCATGTTTTTTTCAGTGTCAGACTCTGTGTTGGTATCAAGTTTATCACTTTCTGTTTGGTTTTCAGAATCTTCAGGGACTTTAATAAGGACTGTCTTTACATTTGGGCTTGGAATTGCTCCACTAGGTCTAATTTCCTCCATGCTGAGCTCAGAATTATCATCAAGGGACATTTCTGGAAGGGCAAATGACTTCTGCAGCAGGTCCCTTTTCTGTTTCAGTGTTAGTGGGTTCCCACAGGACATGTCCTTAAGTTCTTCTGGCTTAACTAACTCTGAAGAGTCCTTTTGATCTTTTGGAGACGTGGAAAGGATCTCCTCTATTCCTGCTGAAGCATTGTTGCTTGTATCCTTAGAACTAAAGTCTTTGGAGCAATCTTCGATGCTGAACTGGACCAGAGGAGTTGTGCTGAGACTGAGTGCAGAGATGTTGATAGGAGTTGAGGGAGATGACGCAGCAGTTTTGCCAGAGACTTTGTCATTCAACTGGTTTGTCATTTCTTCTTCTTCATCACTCTCCACTATTCTAAGGGGAGGAAGTGGTTCAAAGACTAACGAGTCACTGTCTGAAGTGGAGAGTACTGAATGCTTTTCAGGACCTGATGTTGAGTCAGAGGACAAATCTATCAGATCTAAATCTTCCTTGGGACCAGCAGGTTTAACTGGAGAGTCCACTTTCACTTCATAGGTTTCCATGCAGTTTAACCTAACTTCTGGTATGACAGGTCTTCTTGTTTCCTGGAAACTCTCTGTACGAGGAAGATTTTCTTGTGTTTCTATATTTTCAGCTTTAGTAGAAGAATTCTGCCGAGATCGTCCATAATCACTCTGCCTATGTATGGCATAAGCAGCAGGGACAGGTGGTTTTTCTAAGTCACACCGGTCTATGCAGGACTTCCTGCGATGTTCATCTAATGAAAACAACAGGGAGTCTGCATTCCCTATATCAAGAGATTTTTGTTTTAGAGAGCGCAGTTTTTTTTTCTGAATGCTTTCTTCTCTCACACAGCGTAGAATACTGTCTTGTAAGGCCCCCGTCTCTCTATATTCAGCCAGCTCTATTTCACCTGATTAAAACAAAAAGAGCTAATACTACCTCAATTGGAGACTTACGGCAGGTATTTTAATCTTTATCTCACAATTCAACATGACTGGCATTTCAAATACAAACCTAGTATTAGTCAAAATTGTCTATGTTTTGTTTTAACCTCAGAGCCACATTACAGATTTTTACAGTGAACAACAACAAAAAAACCTACTATTTGGATAATAGGGTTTATCTACATTCTATCCAAATTCTACTCATCCTGGACAGATGTACCCTGAAGATAGATTGTTTAACCTTATGGATTGGATAGAAGATAGCACAGGCAAGTCATTTCTACAGACATTTGGGATGGCTACATTAGGCATGAGAGATGAAAGAAGAAATGAGCTACACAGACCACTCTGAAGAGGTTTCAAAATAAATTTGGACTACAGCATTGTGGACATCATTTGGACATCAGTGTATATTAGAGCACATCTACATGTTATTTGCTGCAGTAAAGTGGGCTTAACACAGATGCATCTAATTCAAGAAACAAGGGTAGCAATAGCAGTGAGGATGCAGCAGCACAGGCCTGAGATCAGACAGGTATTCAGAGAATTTTTTCTCCCAGTGATCCTAGACTCCAGCAGAGTCTAGCAACTATCACACCACATAGTCCTAGGGAGGAGTAAAGTGAGCACAGTTATACTTGTTGGTACTACCACTGCATTGGTATTTTACTCTGAACACATTCATTGAGAATATTTTAGAAGGTTACCACTGTTGCTATTATGAAAGACATATTTTCACATAAAACAGAATATTCCTGATCATTATTATCCCCATATTTCAAAATGCTCCACATTTGAATCACCACGCAAAAAAAAGCAGTGAGAAAAGTTAGTGTTTGTGTTTGTTAGTGTTAGTGGTGGTGGAAATCTCTTCAATTTTTTTAGGGTATTCATTTCAGAAACCTAGATTGGAAAACAAAATCCTTCCTATTTTTTGAAACCACAAAATGGCCCTTTTTACCAATGGAAAACCATCATATTTGCAGCAGCAACAACAAATTTGCTTACCCTAGAGTCCCACCTCATCAAAAAAATCAATTTCTGGGAAAAAATAAATGTGAGTAAAAATCTTCAGCCCAATGGTGGAAGAAAATTGCAACAAATCCTCTTAAACATTTCTGCATTCAAAAGAGCTTAAAGTTTCAGAAAACAATTGCTGATTTTAGATATTTTTATTTTGGAGTGC
Organism: Ciconia boyciana; assembly: GCF_034638445.1. Taxonomy (NCBI): domain Eukaryota; kingdom Metazoa; phylum Chordata; class Aves; order Ciconiiformes; family Ciconiidae; genus Ciconia; species Ciconia boyciana. The sequence goes on along the minus strand of NC_132939.1, from coordinate 54,562,181 downwards.
CTACTTTGTGACTCGTTTAAGAGATTTCATTCAGGGAAATGAGGAATACCTGCTCTCAAAAGTCAGACAGAGTCCTTGTATTCAAATTGGGCAGTGCAACAAGCTCTACAAAGAAAGTTGGTAGCTTGAAACTAAGAGTAGGAAATTGTATTTCTGCATGAGTTTATACCAACAAAACAATTCATACTTCTCTGAGCATTCATCTCAACTGGTTGATATTTCACCATTTTGCTGCCACCAATTCTTTTCAGTCTTGCAAAGAAAGTTTGAGATTCTTTATTGCAAGGTCCAGTTGGTGTATCATGAATATCAGATTCATCAAAAACACTGTCTTCCTCTGCTGGAGAAAAAAAAACAACTTTATTACTCTTAAGAGAGTGCAATTCCTTGAATGAAAAGCTTTCTGTGTAACAAAACCTCAGCTAGTTTAAATTAAACTTGAACTGGAAAATGAAGAATCGTCTGAACTTTGCAAGAAAATGTATATCCCAGGTATAACTTTGCCATTCTTGTTACATCTTGAATTAAGGTCAGAAAGGACAGAGATAAATGAAAAATGGGTTACAATTCAACAAACATATATCAAAGCTTTTACCATTCTAAGCTGATCTTTCCTACTAATAATAATACAGATTGTTTAGATGGAAGAAATAGAATATATCTGGATACTGACTTGAGTAAATAACTTCTATAGTGCTCAACGAGAAATGGTAAATTGATGAAGATGGAAATTAGTACAAGAACTGCAAGGTCAGTAATAAACCAGCAAAACAGGAAAGTGAAAAAAGAAGACATGGATAATCTTGGGAAGCTGGTAATAGTAATTGAATAACACCTAAGAGTATGAATTATGAAATTATTGATCAAAGTAGTAATAGTAAAACATTATGCTCTAATTTGAGACCTGCTGACTGAAAATGGCAGAGAGTAAGAAAGATTCAAATCTATTTACCCATCAAAAAATAACCACATCACCTGTATAAAATGGCTATAAAAAAAAGAAATTAAAAAATAAAAAATCCATATCTATCATGTCTAATGATTCACCTCCAAGGAAGTAAGAAACACTACTGGGACAATACAGGAAACAGGGCACTCAACAGAAGAAACAAAAAAGTTTGCCTTGTTTATTCTAGTAAGCAAACATGGAGAGGAAATGCATTTGGTGTCTAGGAATGAAAAGGCAAGTAAGCCAAAATTAGGAAATTAGGAATTAGGAAAAAGGTTCAATAGTGGGAAAATCCATCTTCAGCATAGGGATTCTTGCTGCCTGACAATGAAATCCTCATCTGTTGATCATCTAAACACCACCTTTGATGATGACAGCAGCACACACATTACCTGACCAGAGACTAAACAAGCCTCCTTAGAAATGGTGCAAAAGGCTTCCACTTTCCAAGTCCTTATGGAATTATATTGGCTGCTTCTTGCAGGTGGAAGAAAACTTTTCTACATCCTCTTTTTTCTGCAGCACTTCAGCAAAGGAGGAGAATCATCCCTATGATTAAGTCAGCATTTACAGAGTAAAATTTGCCCGTTTATGGTCCCTTACCTCTGAGCAGCCCAAAGCCCTTCACAACAGCTCTGGAAAGCAAGTAAATATTATTCTGCTTACTTTAAACATAGGGAAAAAATGATGAAGTGAGACACGAGGCCACCCAGGGAATCAGTGTTGGACACAAGATTGGAACACTGAGTTTTCTAAACCTAACTTGGCACTTACTGTGAAGAGCAAGCTGGGTACTTAGGCACCTTGCTTTGTCTTAAAAACATCTCAGAATCAATCCAGAAACTGAATGCATTTTGTAAATGTATTACTACTACCCTCAGCATTCTTAAGTCATTATGAATTAAGTCATTAACTCAGCTCAAAACAAAGACAAATTCATAGTAAGTCCACAGTTATCTGAACCCTCTTAGCCCTCCTCTAGCAATACAAAACATCCAAGTGAGTGTGAATATGCAATACATCGTTTACATCCGTTTTAAGGTTGCTTTAACTTGCTACAGATGAGTAATAGGGTGTTCAGGCAAATAAAATTTTGTGTCCTTGTTCTGCTGGATATCTTTCTATGAGCCACAAGCAGCAGAAGAGGAAAAGGTACTGACATGCATAAAAAGAGTGCTTCTTGTATTCTTCTTCAGAAGAAGAGTTTGCTGCACACTAGGAAGACTGAGAAGGAGGATGTAAATAGCAAATAAGCAGCTAAAAGGCAGAATAGCTCAAAGGCAGCTACAGATTAACATAAAAAGAACCTGTTAAAGTTTGATCATAAATACTTACCATGTAATAAACTTCACAATTGTAAGGAACTACACTCAGTGATACCATGTTATTTCAAGCCCCAACCTTACACCAGTTCACAGCATCACAGTACCTCTGTTACAGCTAGCAAGCACATACAGAGTTAACAATTGGATGCAGACTCTAAGGGTTGAACCACTCTCTTCCACCTTTAGACATCTACATCATATAAGTCTGCATGTAAGCTAGTCAACTTCAGCTCCTTTTACAGAGAAAAGCAAACTATAGACTGAGTTCACCAATTTCTCTTTTCAACATCAAATATTTGCTACTATGCCATGTTATTGGAAAGTATAATCAGAATGCGGTGTCAGGCTAGTTGCACACCTTGTGCGTGGGCATGATCAGTTAATATTATCAATAGAAAGGCCAAGGACTATCCAGGCATGGTGAATGAACTACTAAGTCTAAGGTACACTCCCTCCAAGAGAAGTTAGACTGCTGTGCTATGCTTTGCCTACAGAAAAATTGTGAATTTCTTTTACTGTAGATGGCTATAACTGGTCAGATAAGTCACACCTTGGACTTAATTCTGAGTATGATATTCTAAAATTCAGACCATATTTACCCATTTCTACAACATCTGCAAGACAATGAATTAAATCAATGACTAACATATAAATTAGAGTGTTAAAAGTACCTTTTTCCTTTTCACTGTATCGGCTTATGTTACTGTTGTCACTATACAAAGGACCAGCAGTTGCATGGGGCTTGCAGCTGTGATATTGAGCGTTGAGGGTATTGACTGTGATGTGGATTAGGTGAAGTACAATCTTGCTGATTTCACAGTCTCTGTAGGGGTACTGTTCAGTGAAAGAGAAAAACTTCAGCTTAAAAACTAACTTTTCTCCTTGGCTAAACATTTAGGCAGTAAAATAGAAAAATTACAAGAATATTGTCAGCTGGATGCCCCTTGCCTTCCTTTGATCATACATGTCTAAATACATCATGAGAAGCAGGACTGTTTTCAGCTTTGTACACAGAATTATTTTTAAAAATTTAAAAAAAAAACCTATTAATAAGATTTAGTATATTGTTTTCTTGACTTTTATATGACAAAACCAACCATTAATACTAATGCAAAAGGTCTCTCATCAGAACTGTTCTCCAAATACTCGATTTCAATCAGCATGTTATCATTCATTTCTAGTGTCTCCACTTCCTTGTATGCCCAATAGACCTGCTAGAAATTTGTTAAGCATATTAAAAGTATTCACAACTCCATTTTAGTGCATAAAAACACATTACTTTTTAACAACACTCCCTAAAAAGCATCACTTAATTAAAGAATACAAGCTGTTAAGCTGACCCCATGCATTTAAAGTTACTCAATTTTTTAAAACTAATTCTAAGTTACTCGAAATACTATTCGTTGGAACTTTATACAGCATTTTCCTGTTTTCAAATCCACATTTTTCTTTCTCAGGCAACCACGTGAAAGACAATATAGACAGCAGAAGTAATAGGTCAGTAGCACAGATGAAAGCCTAACTACTTCAGAGACTGAAATTAAATACAGTGAGTAAGCAAATCAAAGAAAAGTATTCTTCACTGTTCCTTTCACTTGCAGTACAATTAAGTGTTCCCTGTAATAAATTTCAAATTGAAGTGTAAATTTTAAGGTGGACAGTGCCTTTTTAAGACCACTCACCTTATAGAGAATGACAAGCAAAGCCTTTAACCACATCTGCCGAATGTGAGGTTTGAGGGACCAGAGGGAGCAGCGAGGAGGCTGCTGAAAGTAATGCCTTAGCTGAGGACAACTGCAATATTTCAACACCTGCACCACCAAGGGAAGAAGGTGTTTTCCCAGGTTGATGTTATAGTCCATCACCTGAAAAGAATATCAGCACAGGAGTTAGCTCACCAAAATTGGGCAACAACCAGGAGGAGTTGGAAGCCACTGTACATCAGGAAAACTATGATATGGTTGCCATCACGGAAACGTGGTGGGATGACTCGCACAACTGGAGTGGGGCAATGGATGGCTATAAACTCTTCAGGAGAGATAGGCGAGGCAGGAGAGGTGGTGGGGTAGCCCTATACGTCAGGGAGTGTCTGGATAGTTTAGAGCTTGATGATGGTGATGATAGGGTGGAGTGTCTATGGGTAAGAATCAGGGGAAAGCCCAACAAGGCAGATATTGTGGTGGGAGTCTGTTACAGACCACCCAACCAGGATGAGGAGACTGACGAACTATTCTGTAAGCATCTGGGAGAAGCCTCACGATCGCTAGCCCTTGTTCTTGTGGGGGACTTCAACCTACCGGATGTCTCCTGGAAATACAATACAGCAGAGAGGAAACAGTCTAGGAGGTTCCTAGAGCGTGTGGCAGATAACTTCCTGACACAGCTGGTGAGTGAGCCAACGAGGGAAGGTGCCCCGCTGGACCTCTTGGTCACAAACAGAGAAGGACTTTGTGAGCCATGTGATGGTTGGAGGCCGTCTTAGGCAGAGCGATCACGAAATGATAGAGTTTTTGATACGTGGAGAAGCGGCGAGGGGGGTCAGCAAAACTGCCACCTTAGACTTCCGGAGGGCAGACTTTGGCCTGTTTAGGAGACTGGTCGACAGAGTCCCTTGGGAGGCAGCCCTAAAGGGCAAAGGAGTCCAGGAAGGCTGGACATTCTTTAAGGAGGAAGTCCTAAAGGCGCAAGAGCGGGCTGTCCCCAGGTGCCAAAAGATGAGCCGGCGGGGAAGAAGACTGGCCTGGCTGAATAGAGAGCTCTGGCTCGAACTCAGGAAAAAGAGGAGAGTCTATGACCTCTGGAAGAAGGGGCAGGCAACTCAGGAGGACTACAAAGGTGTAGCAAGGCTGTACAGGGAGAAAATTAGAAGGGCCAAAGCTGAGCTAGAGCTCAATCTGGCTGCTGCTGTAACAGACAACAAAAAATACTTCTTCAAATACATTAGCAGCAAAAGGAGAGCTAAGGAGAATCTCCAGCCCCTAGCAGATGGGGGAGGGAACACAGTGACCAAGGATGAGGAAAAGGCTGAGGTACTTAATGCCTTCTTTGCCTCAGTCTTTAATAGTCGGGCCAATTGTTCTGTGGGTACCTAGCCCCCAGAGCTGGAAGATAGGGACAGGGACCAGAATGGAGCCCCCATAATCCAGGGGGCAATGGTTAGTGACCTGCTGCACCACTTAGACACTCACAAGTCTATGGGGCCTGATGAGATCCACCCGAGAGTACTGAAGGAACTGGCAGAAGTGCTCACCAAGCCCCTTTCCATCATTTACCAGCAGTCCTGGCTAACTGGGGAGGTCCCAGTTGACTGGAGGTTAGCTAATGTGACACCCATCTTCAAGAAGGGCCGGAAGGAGGACCCAGGGAACTACAGGCCTGTCAGCCTGACCTCGGTACCGGGGAAGCTGATGGAGCAGATCATCCTGAGTGCTATTACACGGCATGTAGAGAATAACCAAGGGACCAAGCCCAGCCAGCATGGGTTCAGGAAAGGCAGGTCCTGCTTGACCAACCTGATCTCCTTCTATGACAAGGTGACCCACCTAGTGGATGAGGGAAAGGCTGTGGATGTTGTCTATCTAGACTTCAGTAAAGCCTCTGACACGGTTTCCGACAGCATTCTCCTGGAGAAACTGGCTGCTCATGGCTTGGATGGGTGTACTCTTCGCTGGGTAAAGAACTGGCTGGATGGCCGGGCCCAAAGAGTGGTGGTGAATGGAGTTAAATCCACTCGGCGGCTGGTCACAAGTGGTGTTCCCCAGGGCTCTGTGTTGGGGCCAGTTCTGTTTAATACCTTTATCAATGATCTGGACAAAGGGATCGAGTGCACCCTCAGTAAGTTTGCAGATGACACCAAGTTGTGCGGGAGTGTTGATCTGCTTGAGAGTAGGAAGGCTCTGCAGAGGGACCTGGACAGGCTGGATCGATGGGCCGAGGTCAACTGTATGAGGTTTAACAAGGCCAAGTGCCAGGTCCTGCACTTGGGCCACAGCAACCCCATGCAACGCTACAGGCTTGGGGAAGAGTGGCTGGAAAGCTGCCTGGCAGAGAAGGACCTGGGGGTGTTGGTTGACAGCTGCCTGAATATGAGCCAGCAGTGTGCCCAGGTGGCCAAGAAAGCCAATGGCATCCTGGCTTGTATCAGAAATAGTGTGGCCAGCAGGACTAGGGCAGTGATTGTGCCCCCGTACTCGGCACTGGTGAGGCCGTACCTCGAATACTGTGTTCAGTTTTGGGCCCCTCACTACAAGAGAGACATTGAGGTGCTGGAGCATGTCCAGAGAAGGGCAACGAAGCTGGTGAAGGGTCTAGAGCACAAGTCTGATGAGGAGCGGCTGAGGGAACTGGGGTTGTTTAGCTTGGAGAAAAGGAGGCTGAGGGGAGACCTTATCGCTCTCCACAACTACCTGAAAGGAGGTTGTAGAGAGGTGGGGGTCGGTCTCTTCTCCCAAGTAACAAGTGATAGGACAAGAGGAAATGGCCTCAAGTTGCACCAGGGGAGGTTTAGACTGGATATTAGGAAATTTTACTTCACTGAAAGGGTTATCGAGCATTGGAACAGGCTGCCCAGGGAAGCGGTTGAGTCGCCATCCCTGGAGGTATTTAAAAGACATTTGGATGAGGTGCTTAGGGACATGGTATAGTGGTGGTCTTGGTAGTGTTAGGTTTATGGTTGGACTCGATGATCTTAAAGGTCTTTTCCAACCTATACGATTCTGTGTGATTCTGTGATTCTGTGAAAATCAAATCCACTGATGCTGAAAAGCAAAATGACTAATACCTCAACTGTATTAGTTAAGTGAAAAGAAACAGACATTTTTAAGGAAGTCTCACTATCAGCTAGAAACTTTCTGCCAGCTTGCCAGGTTCTCATTTTAGCTAGATAGGTAAAATGAAACAAAAGAAGATGTGTTCTGAAAGCCTTTCAACCTGCACAGTCTAAATTTTAACATACATTGGCAAGTTCATAAAATCTATTATGCTGGGATAGCCTTGTATTATAGAACAAGTTGTTCATGCTTCAACAGACAAAACCATATTAGATATATCCCATGTTTAATAGATATGATGCAATTGTGGGTTTTGAGAGGGAGGGTGTATTTTGGTTATCTGGGGTTTTTGTATCAACACTGCATTCATTATTTTCTCATCAGGCTTGCAACATTAGATGTTGGGCTTTTTTAAGCCCCATGTTCTGGAATCAGGTAATGAGACAAGAATTCCAGTCTTCACTATAGCAAAGGTAAGACTGTGTCTGCGATGCTATGCAGAAAGTTGAAGCGTGCAAATCCTAAAGGATCCAAGAATAAAGCTAATGAAAAATATCTTGCCCTAAGTAAAACGCTTATCAATTTTAAGTGGTGGTGTTGCTGTAGACAGGTTGCTGTTATTACTGCTAGTCATAAGCCTTGCCTCCATCATGACCTTTGAAGAGCATCATGCTATTTGGTGCCTATCCTAGAGGTTCGAATCCTGATGGTTAGGTGCAGTGTTGGCATATACTCTCACTGCTCTGACACAACTATGTTTTCAATTGAAACTGCACTGCTATTTTTCATTATCTTCTCATCAGTCTTGCAACATATGGCTTTAAATAAAAATAGCTAATGTCCTGAAATCAGCAGCTAAACTAGATCATAACAAGGATCCACAGAGCCCTTGTCTCTGATGCTGACCTATACTGGTTGACACCCATGAAGTTATAATAGCGGGCCAAGCAAACTCCAGCACATCCCCCAAGATCTAACACATCTCTGCAGTTTCAGTGGACTTAGTGCTTTATCAGGAGCCCTGTACATCTAAACATGCACAAACATCAGTTTCATCCAGATCATCCATTTCCTTCAGGTGTGTGTTTCTTTTTTTGTTTTGTTTTTATTAGAACAAGGGGATGAGCCTAATTTACAACACAGAACTCATCTCTCAAGTTCCCTCCTGAACAAGCTGACTAGAGGTTTTTTCCCTGTAAAATTCTCTAGTTTGATGCGCAGCTGTCTCAAATTTTTGTGCTGCATGCATAGAGCTAAACAGATGAATCCCTTGTCTATCCATGTAGGGTTAGCCTGTCAAACAGATGATGATATATAATCACCAGATATAGTCCTACCCTGCAATGCCTTGTCCCCTCAGGGTGAGATACAGTTACATAGCATGGTTAGGAAATCCTAACATTCCCTAACCATGCAGGGCTCTGTCATCCATACAAGGCTGTAAGGCAGGGCTCTGTCATCCATACAAGGAAGACAGAGCCCTGCCTTAGCACAGCACATACTGTAATGCAGACATGTCTTAACTTGAGCAGACCCATTTTTTAAGTTGTTACAGGAAGATCTGGAATAAATGATGCTGCAAATGTTGAGCAGAGCTCAGCCTGGGATGCTGAGCAGAGCCTGGCACTGCTGGCTTCCCCACTCTGACAGGCTTGTACAACATTGCCACCATGCGGGGCAACACCGCACTGACTGCAAACACCAAAACTTGCCCACTTCTGCTGCTAGGGAGAGAAAAAGGCATTTTATGCTTTCAAGAATTCCAAATACTCAGATTTTATGATGCAGAATACTGAGACATTTGAATTTATTTTTTTTTCTTGAACTGACCATTCCAATCAAGCTTGGAATCAAAACCAACAAACTAGCAAGGCAGCCCAATCCCAACCTTTGTGGAGCTGACTGGGGAAAGCAAATATTTATGACTAGTTGAGGGATTGTAACTGAAATAGATCTCTTAAGAGCTTCATACTGAGTTCTCACTCTGTAAATGCATCTTTGGATTGCAAATAGCATTTTTCTTGCAGCAAAGGAGATTCCCAATATAAAGCAGCCCTACAGCTAAGAAACAAATCCCCCCAAAATATAAATTAAAATTTTGATGTCTGCTACATGGAGAAAAATCCTGGCCTGTTGAAGTTCTCAAACTCCATACAATGTCAGGGGGAGCCAGGATTCAACTCTGAAGCTTTTCAAACAGAAATGGTGAATTTGGCTATCCTGAGACATTCTAAAGGCAGAAGAGGAAAGGCAAGGGCTGATATTCAGTGTTGCAGTAAGTAGTACTTCTGAAAATCAAGACAATTATGATCACTGAAGTTTGGGAATCCAAACTTGGAAAACATCTAAAAAAATGTGGAAGTGTGCTGGTTTTGGCTGGGATAGAGTTATTTTCTTTATAGTAGCTCGTATGGGGCTATGTTTTGGATTTGTGCTGAAAACAGTGTTGATAACACAGGGATGTTTTAGTTGTTGCTAAGTAGTGCTTATACTAAATCAAGGACTTTTCAGCTTCCCATACTCTGCCAGGTGCACAAGAAGTTGGGAGGGGACACAGCTGGGACAGCTGACCCCAACTGACCAAAGCGATATTCTGTACCATATGACATAGTGCTCAGCATATAAAGCTGGGGGAAGAAAAAAGGGGGGCACATGCGGAGTTATAGCGTTTTGTCTTCCCAAGTAACCGTTAGGCGTGATGGAGCCCTGCTTTCCTGGAGATGGCTGAACACCTGCCTGCCCATGGGAAGGAGTGAATGAATTCCTTGTTTTGCTTTGCCTGTGCGTGTGGCTTTTGCTTTACCTATTAAACTGTCTTTATCTCAACCCACAAGGTTTCTCACTTTTACTCTTCTGATTCTCTCCCCCATCCCACCAGGGGGGAGTGAGCGAGTGGCTGGGTGGTGCTGAGTTCCCAGCTGGGGTTAAACCACAACAGGAAGATACTGCCCTGTGATCTAAACTGCCCCTTCCGGACTCTCAATACAACGGTAACAGGCCTGAATCTCCTTTCACACGCTTCAGCTTAAAAGCGTACAAGTGAAAGATGATTAACAACATATAGCAATGGTGCTCCGAGACAATGGATCAGGATGCATTTGCAGCTACCCAGTTTGCATTAACACCTTCTATCTTGCCTGCTGAAACATGGATACCTGACAGTCTCCATGACTGTGAAAGTTTATCCAAGTATCTACATTACAATTGACTTACTTAGAAAAATCACTGATTCCAATGTACGAACCAGAAAATCCTGATAAGAATTGCAGATACAGAAGAGGCCAGGATAGCTTTGAGCAATGTTTGAAGGTTACAGTGGGCATTTTAAGAGCTGGGGCAGGGGGAGATCTGAAATCACAACCCTCCCTCTCCCCTAAGGCAATCCTTTATGAGAGACTGTGACAAGGAAAAAGCGTGGAAGTGATGATGATGCTTCATTGCAAATAATAATAATACTCTGCAAGTGTGAGATGTTTTTCAGCTTAGCATCACCAACTGCTCTATCAGTAAGAATTAACTGAGCCTTAGAAGAGCCTTGTGAGGTAGGAAATTACAGTCTTCCTTACAAGATGGAGAAAGAAGGCACAATGCAAGGATGTGCTCAGTCATTTATCATAGCAATATAGGCAGAAGTTCACCATGGAGGCACCACTCCCTAGGAAAGGGAGAACAGAAAGTCCTGGTGCACTCTAAGGAAGAAGGAGAATGAGTCTCCTGCAAAGTGAAGAATGTCAGAGTCTACAGACCATTCACACAAGGAAACAAGCAAGAGCACATGGGTCCCGGGTCTTCCTGAATGGGAAAGGAGGAAATGACACGTGAGGAAGGTAAGGCATTCAAAGGCTAGGGAAAGAGTACAAAGAGGTTTGGAGCAGTCTCTAATTTTTCATACAGTGGTAGTATTTGTGTGCCTGCACACACACAAAACCATTATCTCTATGCCAATGATGCAGCAAGTAGGAAGTTATAAATTAGCACATTTCTATTTAAGTATTTACTTTTTAACTGCAAAGCAAAAACCTACAGAAAGCACTTGATTAGGCTACACGGAGCCTTCCGAGAGTAAAGAACAAGCAGCCATCCTTGTTCCCAAATTCTTTTACCAACTGAAGAGGTGTTAAGAAGGTTCAAGTAGGATTACTGCACTCAGCTATTATTTTGGTATAAAGAAGGCTGTGCTACCACCATTTCAACAACAGGCAATGAGAAATAGCTGCAAAAAGTAGCAAGCACCTTCACCTACTTGTGCTATTCCAGCAATAAAGGCATTAAAGCAGGTCGAAATGCGCATTTTTTGTGGTGCAATCATGAAGCATCCTTCCTGCTGATCATAACCAAGCAAGACGTACAGATGGCGCTTGACTGTGTTGAAAGCTTTAGCGCTGCTGATGTCCGACTCGGCGCTGCTCTCATCTTTTGCCATGAACTTCATTAGTACAGTAATGAGCTGGTGGACAGTCTGGTGATCAATCCCAGCATCCTCTGGCAGCAGGTCTTTTATTGTATTATCATTCTCTGGGGAGGGTTGTCCTATCAGCACAAGAGAGACATTGGTATCAGACACTGGATAAGACTGTAAACTGGGTACAGAATACATCAGAATTTTTTTCCAGAGTTCATTGCTCCATTTCTGCCCAAATATACACAGTGAAGTCACACGAGATAGGCATGCATTTCTGAGGGCATTGTTCCTCTGTTGCCTCAGGCTCAACAGCACATTAACATCTACTGTGTACACTGAACTCCATTTCTCAGCTTTCCCATGTTTAACTGAGCTGCTTATCTCCCCATCCCAGCGCATTTCTACCAAATTGAGTGTTATTATTCCTTTGCATCTCTGCATTAAAGGAAAATCAAATCCCACTGCCACCAAATTCTCATCTGGCATAGTTTTCAGTCTTTCCTCAGCAAAAGTTAGTGGATATTAGTCTTTGCCAGTGGAGGACATACAAAACAGCAAAGGTAGGAGATGGAGAAAATTCTACCAAATAAAGATTAAACAAAGAATGAAGACTTCCCCTTTTAGCATTGAGTCCATATTTCCCTCAAATGTAGGGCCAAAATGTAGGCACTATAATTTATTAGGTTTTGGGACACTATGTATTATGTCAAAACTTTGATGACTTTTTCCCAGAGAAGAAGTCTAAGACTTGGTTTTATAAACACTGAATGGAAATAATACTTTGCATGGGAATATGATCATGTGAAAGATGAGAGGCTACTTACAAAGCACAAGGAAGTTTTGGTGCTGGCTATCACTATCCAAGCAAAACAGACACACTGCAAATAACATTGCCAACTTGGCAAGTATTTTCATACTTCAATATTTTTTTTAAACACAGTATTTCCAGTTACTTTTAAGACCATTTACCATTACTAGAATTTTCTAGTAATTGCCTTTGGAGTTACCCTCTTCCAGTTCACCTTTTTTTAGTGCTTAGCAGTTCCTGAAGATCTACATTGTACTAACACTAGGAACTGAATTCATGAAAAGCAGCAGCTATTTCACACATCAGTATAGCAGATTCTTTTTATTAAATAATTCAGAATAAATGCACGGCTAAAGCACAGTAAAGTATATTATTACAACATGTTCTATTTTAAAACAAACAGTAATTTAAATTAAATGCTTCTGTGTAAATAAAATGCATTATATATGCATTATATGCAAAATAAATAAAAAATATTTCCACTAGGATAATCAACAAAGGGAACATACAATATTATTTTGATAGCATCAAAAGGGGGCGATACTTGAAAATTAAGTTTTTATTAAACCATTAATTTTCATTTGTTCATTAAACACTATAACTGTTAAAAATTAAAATTGTTACTAAAATGTATTCTGATGTATTTTCTGATCTGTGGTTAAAAATCTGTCTAACAGCTAATAATTGAGATAAAACAAGCTGGTATGAAGCAGAATTATAACACTATCTACTTGTTTTCATTTCAAGGATAAATCCTTTCAACTACTGGAAATAGTCCTTACTTTTGCAAGAACAGTTTAAGTTGAAGTTTGCAGGACAGACCCTACAACCAAGATTAGCTCAAAGTATAATATTAAAATTGCTCCTGCACATCTGTGTTAGTTGCTAGTTAGTCAGCAACTAATATCCACTTAGTCTGTTAGAGTTACTTACATGTCTTAGGGTTTATGTAAAATCATAGCTATATATTTATAGCAAATAATAAAAATTATTTTAATATTCTAATTTATCCATATTCTCCATGTAAGATGCTATTCTGACAAGGGACTCTTTTGCTGGCACAACTGCATCTGTCTTAGGTTCTTCAGCAGCAAAACTGCAGTGTCTGTCATTTTTAAAATAATTTTTAATATTTTACTTTTTATTGCTGGGTGAGCAAAGGGGTTTGTTTGATTAGCTGTTTTGCTGAGCATGGGAGAAGGTTGCTATTTCTATGATAGCTGAAAATTAAAACTAGGGGTGGAAATTTTCAGAATCACCTCTATTAAGAAGAACTTTCCTTTACCGGTCTCATTTTGGTAAAAAGAAATCACAAACTTCATATTATATAGTACTTTGTATTCCAAACAGTTTTCCCTCGGATTTTTTATTTACAGAAAACTTCCTTCAAAATGAAAATTCTCTATCCAAACTTTTGCTGGACCAAGATTTGCAGATGCAAAAAGAAAACAATAAATTCTGAAATAATTAGAATGAGAAATACAGCAAGTTCCATTTTCAGAAGCACATTAAAAATGTATATAGAAAATAACTTTAGCTTTGTGGACATCAACTGAAAAATAATCTTTCCACATATTATACCCAGGTTAAAATTTTCCACGAAATTGTATCAAAAAGACACCATTTTCATAAAGATGATATTAGATTGTCTTCTTCAGCCCTACTTATTTTTATCTCTATTACATGTTGTGAGATTTTTCCATAAACAAAGAAGGAGGTAAGAAGGAATGAGTCAAAGGATCATGGGGCTCTAAATAAATCCTGGTTCTCCAAACAGAACTCAATGAGTAATTAATCTATAAAGATTAACCTATTTTACCTTCACTTGCTGAACAACATAATGTAGAAGCTCAGTGATAAAACGCTCAATTTTGCCATGAGTTCATAATACTAACACCAGTTAACAGACACTTCCCGGGACTTCTCCTGACATTTTACTTTCCAGAAATATTATTACACTTTCTGAAGCATTAAAATCTCATTTCTTGTACTTTACCCTCACTGAAAACTATACAGCAGGACACAGTGAACAGAGCTTCACCCTGGGTAGCTTGTCATAGTTCTACTAAGGATCAAGTCTAGGGAATCTCAATCACCTCCAGTTTTTATTTCTAATGCAGAAACCTGCAATGAACCAGCAATGGAGAACTGCTTGTTTAAAACTACAAAAAACCTATGATCCCATTTAGGCAATAGACTTTCAGAGTCCAGAAAACCTTCCTTTGCTGTCTGAAACGGGTCTTAAGTTATATCAAGCTTGAACTAAACTTTCACTTCATTACATATGATAATAGGGTATCCTGTATAAATCAAGCTGTTTAGATTCAAGCTAAGAATGCAAAACCAAGGCAGCCCAGTGGCTATGGTGGCTTTTACTCCTCAAAATGTGTGCGCATACATATACAATTTGTGTGCGTGTGTGCCCCTACATACAAGGTATATGCATACACACACACACACCCCATGCCCCCCCTCCCCCCCCCCGGAAAACCTCACATCACCAAACACACAGCCTGCTAGTTAATATACAGCCACCATTCCTGAATTCAGTCTAGCCTTATGCCCACAGATTCATGTCTTTAATCATGTGTCCCTTATATCAGACCCCTTTACCTTCAAATTACTTAAGGTATATTGCAATATAACATAAAACATCAGATCACAATTATATCATGCTTCATCCCAATTGTGATCCTTGTACCTATCAATGAAGCTAAGTGACTGTCCAGGGTATTGTAGAGGATAGATGAACAAATACATGATCTTGGTGTTTAATCCATACAGAATGCACATTGAATTCAGCTTACATTTGAGCTGTGCAAAGATTACAGTTTTAGATCTAGAAAGAACGGATGAGCATGAGGACTGGTTCATTCAAGTGGTATATATAAAATAAATGTTTTTCTACAGCAGATGTACAGCCTATGTTTAGAAGTCAGTTAGCTCCTTAGACAAATCAGATGTGCTCAGTACTGCCAATGCAAAGTGTTAGAAACTATGAGTCAAACCTTAAAGAAAAATTTTCACAAAAAATTGAGATTTTAGAAATAAATAAATACTGGGCAGGAGGAGAGGGTCAGTCATTTGTCTCCTAGCTTCCAAAGCATCTGTGATAATTCTGAATCATATTATCCGACTTTTCTTCATATCAGTGGTTACTAGCTACATTTAACTTTTTATATATACATTTTTAGTGGAACCTGAATTTGCAGCTTAGGTGATTAATTACCTGAGCCTGGAAACTGAAGCTTTGAAATACCAAAATACATCTAATAAAATCACAATGGCTAACAATGCCTACTGTGAGACTGGCACTTCTTATGTGACAAGTTTCTCTAAGCCCAGTATATAGCAGATGAATGGTGCCATTAAATGAAGAACAATCATTCACTGACACATCTGTTCATCGCACCATTATTTCCCTTGTTCCTTCTATGGGCCTGTGACAACCTGCACATATGTTGTGTAAGGCACTGGTTGATTTCCAGTTCTCACTGGGCTAGCATGATAGCGCTATATACTGCTAATTCAGAAGCTCTCCTAGTCCATTTCAACAGCTTAGTCAGTGCCCACACTGGCAAGGTATTTTCCTTTCAGCTGATGATCCAGTAAGCTGATCTGTTCTAATTCTGAATTTGTGTCTGTTGGAAATATTGCAAGTCTTGAAGAAGGAATATGAAAAAATCTGAATCTGAGATTTTTCACTTCCAAATAGTCAATCTACACAGGACTCAGAGCAAGAACTGTCAGTACTCACAATTATTTATAGATTACTTGGACCCTGCTGAGCTAGCTATTCTACAAATGCCTGACAGAAGGGTGACATCTTCACAAAATGTCAGTAAATATAAAATAAGGGACTTAAGACGTCTATAAGCATACAGAGGAGACAAGTGTAATTTACAGTACCAACAATCAAAAGCATTCTGTCTGCTGTCTCTAAAACCTGAAGGTCAAAGATCAGGCTGAACGTAGGCGACCCACGGGGCCAGCCTGCTAAAGATTTACTTGTTCCTGTGGGCAATGAAACACAGGAGGGTGAGGCACTGCCGGCATAGCTCACTGCCTCTGAATAACCTCCTCCCAGCCTGGAAGTACTATTTACAACTGGGTGCAGTTTTCAGTACAGATTGAGAACAAAACTTGAATTTATACCTTCTGGAATCATGCTAAGACGTGATTCGCTGTGCCTTTTAAACAACTTCCATCTTGCGTAAGTTTATCTCATGAGTCAGCAAGAAAGCTAGCACTAGTGCCTTCCTTTTCCTGTTCCATCAAAACACCCCCCTTGTCAAACCCACCTGGTGTTTGCTCTGGTGTTCCTCCAAGTGCTGGAGCAGACTGCTCGTGTCTGGTCAAGCTCACAGCTTAAAAATAAAAACAAAAAAACCCAAGAGCAACTCTGTTTAAAAAGGCAGTACTGACATCTTATACTTCAGCATATATTCAGTGCTAGCATATTTATGTTCATTTACTCATGCACTGTTGTCAGGCAGTGAGTGTAACCATTTGAAACATGTCACTTCTGTGCCCTACAGATTTTGTGCACCATGTTCTATAACTCTAGTTTTCTCCATCATTCGGTTTTGCTGGTACAAAAGTCACCACACAGGAGCCCCTATGCAGGATGAGAAATCGGTCAAGAAGGATTACCTAAGAGTCCCAAAATATGGTGGTGTTTGCTTTAGAGAAAAGAAATTACCTTTTAACTTAACAGTTCACCAGCACCCAGGTTTGAACATCTTATCAGTTCCTATTATATGGGTAGGAGCAATGTGAGAGGTCCAATTTGAATATAAAGACTAATCTGTGTTTGTAAAATTCTCTAAATAAGAACGGGTAAGCTTTATTTCTGCTTGGAAAGATATCTATACAGCGCTTCATACAGGCCTATGGGCTTCCGGCACCTAGGTCCTCCTATACAAGCTGGCAGGAAGGATGTGTTGCGTGGACATTGTTTTCTTAACAAAGGAATTCTGAAGGTATCCAAAAGCTCATTTGAGACATTAACAGTTGTTTTTAAGATGTCTAGCATATACTGCATACACTGATTAATAATTACAATTAATAAATTAGTAACAGAGGAATTTTTCTGTAAACACTGTCGCTATTTTAGACAAACTACTGTGTACTAGCCACAAATAAAAATTAAGATCTATCTACAAACTAGTCTTGGAGCATTTTGTTCTGGCATTTTAAACAAACACAGCATAGACATAACGTTTGTCTATGTACTTTGTCAAACTCACTAACTTGTCATTATCTGAATAATGCCCAAATCAGTCAGAAACCTAAATTTGCTATCCCAGCTGGATAAATATTGACAATTCTGATGTGTACCCAGCAATAGGATGTGATCCTAAGGGAGAAGATACAGGCGTGTCACAAAAATATAAATAGATACTCAACGAATTTTGGTGGTTAGGGTTTCTGGAAGGGAGAGCGCTCTCTTTGACTCCACTGGTCCCTTCACACTGTCCCTCAGGGAACGCACACTCTTCTGACGATTACGTGCGAAACGAGCCCTCTTGATCTTCCACATTGCTGCATCACTGAGGTTGGCGACATTTGTCCGGACAGCAGTGATAGCTTTGCAAATGCAATTGACCAAGTTAGGATTCATTCCACAGCATGGTGAGGCCCTAATGCTGCCAAGTGCCAAATGCAACTGGGCCTCAGGTCCCACTCAAGTCAAGAAAGCTTCACATGGGCTCAAGGGGTCCATCTGCAAGGCACTCATTTGCATGCTCTCATTCTGAAATCCATAAAACCCCAAATGGCATAACTGTGTTTAAAAAATTATGCTGTTACTTCTTTCTTTAGAGATTGGACAAAAACAGGTTCTTGAAACCAAAACCTGAATTTCAGGCTAACAGAATATGAGGTGCCCTCCGTTTAAAACGGCAGGAATCTCATGAGTATGGATCACATTTAGTGCACTCATACCCAAATGTGGCCTCTAGTTTTGCCTCACTGACCTCCTGTCCTGCCTACACCTATCATTCTGGATTTGAACAGCGCCTCCAAAAATCTGTAAGTGTGATTATGCGTTTACAGTGGTGTTACCAGCAGTTTCACTGCATTTCTTAATGGGGTCACCAATACTTTTCTATACTCATGTCTATAGTGCATTCAAACCCTTTAATTATCTGAGTGACCAAAGCTGGTGAGCCCATCCTTCCCAGCTTTGGGTCAAGCTACTCATATGGAGAGGAAAATATGTTTGCAGTTCCACCCATCTCCTGTATGGATGCAGCAGAAGCTCCTGGGCTTTTTTAGGGACTGGGCTCCATGCAAGTGTAGGAGGAGGCATTAGGCTGCTGAGGGAGCACAGGCTGTCCAAACAGCTGTCCCCACCTCCTCCAAGCAAATCAGACGGAAAAAGATCTGCCTCATGGGCCACCACTTGGGTAAGGAAGTTTTCAATTACTCAGCATGTTAAACAATCATGCACAAATTATTTTTTAGCCCTCCCTAGTGAATGGAAGGAGACATGGTGCGTCATCAAGAAACCAAACATTTCCAAACATTTGTCACTGCAGGACTAAGTTAACTGAGCACCAGCTCTAAGAGTCCGTGTGCCTCTTGTGCTGTGCCCCATACATCTGTTTGTTTTTCAAGGGTCATACAGCTCCTACAGGCTGTCTTTGTACAGACCACTACAGAACAGGGTCAGGCATGACCTAGGCCTTTGAGAATAGCAATGTTGATAGCATAAGAACATCTACAAAAGAACAAGTGGGTTAATGCAGGTTGCAGCTGACCACAGAACCAGACTGCATTTCAATGAAGGCTGGCAATCACATCCTAGTGAGAGTAAAACATGACACCCAAAGGTGCAACAGAATATAGCCTAATCTGTATTGGGGCAGTCAAAAAATGCTCACTTCGAATTATTCTCTTTTGGCCTGAAAGATTACTTAATTTCACAGAATTTATACAGCTGAGACCTAGATCTCCCTCAGTCCCTTGCAGGCAGATGAAATTCCAGAAGCTGATAAAAGGTGATCAGATTGATTTGGACTCTGCTTACTTGTTGGGAAAGGGAATTCTTTGTTGCAGTCCAGATGAAGCTGTGCTTCCAGAGACAGGGTCTCAAAGCGATTCACAAAGAACTCCCAGCTCAAAGCTGGAATATCCGCTTTTAGAAAATGAAGTAGCAAAAGCTTACTAAGAATTGTGGGCCTGTCCTTGACAACTGTGTCAAACTGGAAATCAAGGCAGAGGCAGAGACCCTACAGAGGGAAAAAAAAAAAAAAAAACAAAAAAACAAAACAACAACACAGAACTGAGATGTGAAAAGTTTAAGCATTTTTTAAAGCGAAGGGAGGTCAAAGCTCACAATTTCTCCTGTTAATTAGTACAGGATAAAGATTTACCTCTTTTTTCCTACCAAGCCCTTTAAATCAGAACTAATGCTACTGATTCCAATGGAAAAGGTAAGTAAGGAGATAAATGAACATCATATTAGAATGTAGAATTTGCTAAGATTTTGAGGAATACAAAGGTATAGGCAAAAGTCTGTCCTATTGCACATTTGGTACACAATATCAAAGTATTCTCTTCACTCACCCCTGCCTGAGAAAAAGCTTGTATTTCAGACAACTGAATCAAGCCCTTAATTACAAAAGAATGAATCACCAAGTCCAAACAGAGGTAGAAAGGCTATGTGGTGAAGTGTATCAGAAGCACTTTGCCTCAAAATGCTTCTGTATTTTATTTGCACTAGAATTTTGGGCGTAGTGTCAAGACATAACATTTGAGAAGAAAACCGACACATTAAATATGAAAGTGCAGTATACTGGTAACAGTCTCAGTGAACTCAGTGAATTCAAGTTCTCTGGAAACTATTTTGAAAAGACACTATATGGAATAAAACTAGCAAATATTAACAGCTTTTTATAGGCAGTAACACTGAACTTTTTAAAATTCATATTCATTCTATCCTCCAGAGAACTAGAACTGAATTGTGTACTATGAGATTTTTAATTTTTTTTTTAATCTTGCTTGTATACGTAGGCTCTGATCCACTTTCATATCTGCCTAGTTTTGATCAGAGGAATTCTGATTGTCAGGCTCTCACATGCTTAAAATTACATGCCTAAGTAAATTTTAAAAGATCAAGACCATGTGTGGTTTTGCTTGAATATATTTTCTCACTGTCAGCTCAGCAGGGTCTCATAAGACTTACAAATTTATTTTTTTTTAAATTGAAAAATGTCAATAAATTTTAAAACAATAAAAAACATTTACAGCTTTCTATGATAGCAGTTCAAATGCAATAGTAATCCTTTGCAGTCAATGTTTTACAGTTGGACTCAATGATCTTAAAGGTCTCTTCCAACCTAAATGATTCTATGATTCTAAGTTGGGGCTACGGCAGTATCATTTCCCTTGGCTATTTTGTGCATATGTCAATTACCAAGACCCATAAGGCTTGCCTAAAGAGGTATTAGCAGTGACCATGATGCTGTACACCTGAACCGCTTTGAACTTCACGTGAAAACCCAGATTCCTGTTTGAATGTATTTTTCCCCATGTAACGAACCTACCTGTAAAGCTGGCCTCTTTATGGTGTCAAGTAATAGCCCAGCTCTTGTAGCTACTGCTGGGTTGACATCTTCCACAGCAGTCAGGAAACAGCAGAATGCATGAGCCAGAGAGTACTTCAGTAGGTGGTTTTTTGTCACAGAGTGAATATCCAAAAATCTGCACAACACAGCCACCTTCTCCACTGTAGCAGCCACGCCCCCAGACAAAGAAAATATGCATATTAATTTGGGCAATGGCTTCTTTATGTCCTGATTAATATACCTCTCCTAGAAATATGCACATCTGAGAAAATGACAACAAAAAAAACCTGGCAAGTGTTGTAATTTTGATTTTACTTTGATGATCCAAAATGTCTCATGTTCTTCTCTATTTTACAGCATTGTTGTGCCATAGTTTTGCACCAGACCATCTCCAAAACTCCCCAAAGCAGCAAAAAGATAATTATCTATTATAGGTCTCCTCAATTACAGCAGAGAAAGCTCTACCTCTTCAGTGAAGCAACAAAGAGCAAATAGTGTACATTTCTCAGGCCTACCTGCTTCAAATCTCATCTTCCAATCTTTGCTGTTGAAATTGCCATTTATGATTGTCCAGAAAATGTCAGCTCCATGGGGAAGCGAAAGTGCATGAAGAAGAAGTGGGACTGCGAGGGAAGAAAGCTGCGAGAACTCAGACTTCACAACTCCCCATAAGCTGGAAAGACCAAAAAGAGCAAGCCTGCTTATAAAAACACTCCCTGACATCCTTTCTTCTAAATATCTACACTGTATTGTTGGTGCGAATGCACTTTTCATGCAAATCTCTATGAGCCATCCTGGACATTTATGTGAATACTACACAAGGCACAACTGCCATGGAACATAATCCATGCTATGAATTAGCAGTTTCAGCACGACCAGCTTCAGCACATAAGCCACATGAACTGTCTTGGCACCACGAATCCTGTGTATTCATGAATTACTAAGATGTCAGGTGTTCACAATTTGCTGGTATTTAGATTCTGGACAGTTTCTCTAGTCTGCTAAAACCCTACAGTCTCAGGAGATGCTCAATGAAATTGATACAGAGCTGATATAAGCACTGATGAACACACTCTATTTCAGAACATCATATGCTGATGTTTATTCAGTGAGTTTTCTGCAAAAGACCCTTTCTCCAAAGAGAACCTTAAAATGCACAGATTTCAATCCAATTCACTCTGATTCTAAATGAAAAAACTTCCTTTGCCTCTTAAAAATAAGGTGCAATACTCTTGTTCTCTCAGCTTTAATGCTAAAGCCCTATAAACTATGTGCCTGCTTCTACATCATCCTTTATTTTATTTTGCAGAGTCAGGAAAGATACCTCAGTCTCAGACAATGCTATTATTCAATATGAGAAACTCACTCTGACTCACTGCAAAACAAGTGGTGTATGACAGAGCAGCCATGATGGACAATGCGGCATACCTTGGTTTCATTTGCAACTTCTTAATTAGCCCATACAATGGGCCTTTACACAGTTACTTAACCTTCCCACAGTTCCCTACCACCTTTTGTTAATTTGCCATACTAAACCTGCAAATTCTTTGATGCCAACAACGAATGTATAGTTGGAGAAGCAACATATACAGAAGTGTAAAGACAACATGTGTGATAAAAACCTACCTTGCAATCAGCATGTGATCTTGAATATAGGCAAGAAACTGTGGATGGTCCTTTCTTGCTATATATAGGCATTCCCCATGAAGACACAGGATCTTCAGACAGTTCAGCATGTTAAAAAGAATGTCTGGTTCTTCAAACCTTGACATTTCCTGTGTGAGCAGATGTACTACTCTCAAGACAATGACACCACTTAACCAAAAATTCAAACTAAACAAACAAGTAAACAATGTTACCTGCAATATAGTGTATATGAGCTTCAAGGTAACTGGAAGTTGCTGATAACAAAATTTTCTTTCTGTGTCATTCTTTATCGCTGTTAAAAATGTAAGTTACGTAAAATGTTAAAGTTCTCTCATCTGTCAATTCAAAATGAAACTAAAGAATGTCAAAGTGATGGGAGATAAATTCATTCTAGCCACAGTAACTCTGCAGTCAGTAAAGTTACAACAGCACGGAATTTGCCACGTAATGTTTTTGCTACTTTATAGTTCAAAAAGCCAAGATTTCTTCTAACACTTTTTTGAGAGACAGTCACACTTGCTATCAACATAAATACAGGCTTCCTATTTAATTAATATGTTGAAAGAATTAAATGCATGAGAAAAAAGTGACTGTGCATTGTTGGACTTGAAAGACTGCTTCAGGACCTTGTATTCTATATGACTAGAAGCTTCATTTAAAGCCTTATTGAAATACTCAATCTTCTCACCCTCCACCTACCAGCATTTTCTGTGGTCTCTGTGTGATTTCCTGGGTTTTCTCCATGTTTTGGTGCTGATTTGTCTTCCTCTTCTCCTTCAGTTCCTATAATAAACTCAGGTCTAGTATACAGAAGACTATCCTCGAGGTTATCTGTGGGCTCCTTTAAGAATATAAGAAGTTAAATACATTTCTTGATGTTATCTAAATACATGAGGCCATATCCTGCTGTGTAAGTTACATTTGGTGTGATAAGCTGAGCTCAAATGAGGCAGACACTGTCTAGTTCCATGTACACTTGTGCATTCAAATCACCTGCGTATCTAAATTCTGCATCAGCAAATGCATACCAACAAGAAGACCATGTTTCAAACATGGATTTAAGTGATACCACTTAACAGAAACTGTATATCCATATTGGAGCTGAGGTGGATCCAATCACAGGGCCATGGTTTCACCAGCCTTGTCATCCTTGCCTCAGAGGAGTAACAGACAAGAGCAGGGTGTTTCCTACACCACTGTAGAGTTACAGGCTTAGCAGCAGGAGCTACCTCAATCATTTTTACATTGAAAAAAGGACCAGGCTGGAGCTAATTCTGCTGTGGCCAAGAGCTCAGGACCACAGGTTACCATTGTGACCTTTATGTTATAAATCGCAAGGTGGATCCTAGAAATGGCACCGAGCCCCAGCACTCAAAAGACTTCACCACTTGCTACTTTTCAGTTGAGGTGAGCATCTGAACTGAAAGGGCACGAGATGATTTTTCCAGCGCAAGTTACTAAATACCATATGCACAATACCTACTACTAGCATACACATACAAATGGAATTCCAAAACTTTTACACATCAAAAGGCATCACTATGCCCACCACCAAAAAAAATTACTAATAAACATCCTGCCACTACCATGCCACAGCAAATGAGCACTCAGAATAAGGGGAATGATGCTGTCTTCTGAACTATCAGATGCAACAGTTACGTATAACAGACATACAGCTTAAAATAAATTCATCACACCACAGGTAATGCTTCAATTCTTCTGCAAAGCTACAGAGGACTTTAATGATGACTAGTGATTGGAGGTACATATCTGTGTCTGATAAAGTTGGATACTCAACCTGAAGTATATTCTGATTTTCAACAGTGCTCAGCATTTTCAAAAATCAAGCACCAAGGCTTGCTCACTTGACAACTGATTCACTCAAAATCATTAATCATTTCAAAATATCCACGCTTAGCTTTTAAAAGAAGATGAAAAGCACTAAGTGTTAACATTTCACATTTTATTTAAGACACAGTATCATAGGAGTGTCCTTCCAAAGTGAAACAGCACTTCAATGTTGATGGAGGAAGAGCTCATACTGGATCAATATTGTCATCTTCCCTGAGTTCTGTGAATCAATTCAAACTTAGGGAATTTTACAACTCTTTACAATTCAATGGCATTCTGCTTTAACCTCCCAAATCCTCCATGCCAAAGGTCAGCTCAGCTCTGCTCCCTTGTGCACAATGTAATGAGAACAATGAAGAGGAGTTTCAGCACACCAATAATACAGGCCCTTTCTGCTCTACTTACCACAAGCCTGATTTCTTCTTTTGGAGCAAGCTGTTCCAGCAGCTCAAAACCCAGCTGGTAACACAGAATGCTGGACTGACACAGACCACATTCAACTGCTTTTTCATCTTTCTGACAGGTGTGAGAACCACCCCAGGGTGCCTGGAACACATTGTTTATGATGGATATTATATCTTTTGAAATGCTGTTCTGTAAGCCCAAAGTGACACCATCATCCTGGAGTTCCATCTGAAAGAGAGTAAAAAGAGGAAGGATTTATTATTTATTTAAAAGCCAGAGCACTAACTATTCTGCCTATTCCTACATTTCTGCTAGTGCTATATTACAGTACTGGGAAGAGTTTTAGATAAACTGGAACTCACAATTTTAAATTGCCACTGGTGTTGAGGCCCAAGCTCGAACAGCTCGAGTAAACAGACAATTTCAAGCACAGGATCCATGAATTTTACCTGGAGACAGTTATCCAAAACTCTTGGCCTTGGATTCACAATGTACAAATTTAGCTATCCAAAAATTATGCATCTAATCTAAGCCTATCAACAAGCCTCTGCTTCTAGTATGTAGAAATAAACGTATCTCCAAGGAGAAGTTCCTTTTGGTCATATGAGCTATCTAACATGAATGTGGAGGTATCTAACTTCTCTTCATTGAAAACAAACCTATAACTCCTATAGGGGTAAAGGCAGATGACAGCTGTAGAGGGATTTAAATGCTTTATACTTCATGCCAGTCCCACAGCAGAAAGGGACTCATTACAGGATTAAAGGAGAGCCAAAAGTGACTACTGAAATTCAGTGTCCCCTCAATGTGGGTGTTTTTATTCTGTGAGTACCTGCTTCAAGATGAGATCAAACATCAGAATGAAGCAATTAAGATTCATTTCATCATCTTCACAGTCAAAATCAATTGTCTTTCCACTGGGGTGTCCAAAGTTCTTGAAAGGGCTGTGAAAAGGACTACGTATTGGACTCCGAAATGGGCTCTGGAAGGGGCTTGGGAAAGGACTCAGCATATTGTGCTGAACTCTGCGCCCAGGGTCAGAAGCAACGCTTACCTGAAGACATAAAGAATCAACATGTCCAAATGACTGTTACGCATTTAAGCAATCTCATTCTATACGAAATTGCAGAAAATAGCAAGAACTTTGACAGCCCTACTATTCCCTTCTGTAGCTTTTTTGCAAAATCTACACATGTCCCTTAATGCCATTAAATGATAAAATGTGATAGAAGTACAGGAATCATATTCTGCACAGATGTATACATTCTTTTAAGTTAAGTGGCTGACATCCATTGTCTTATTCCTACTAAGGAGGAATTTTAACATCATAAACCAAACAGAAAATGGGCGCAGGCAGTAAAGTGGCCATCAGGTTACAATGATCTGCTCCATGATCCAGGGACACGAACTTCAATAGTAGGAGGCTAATCAAGGAGGCTACCTCAAGAGAACAGTGTATCTAAGGCTATACCAACGATACAGGTAGCTGAAAATGAACTAGACACAACGGTAACAAGATGTGCATGTCTGCACTGATTTATGCTCACACCAGAGTAGGCCACCTAAAACACCCTGAGAACCTCTAACTGTTGGAGGGAGAGACACAGTTGGATGACACGAGGTCTATTTTTAGGCCAGCTATGGTCTGAAAGACCAGAGAGTAAGTTTGTCCATTTTTTCTGCTTAGTTTAGAAGTGGTCATGGGCTAGGTGTTGGAGTGCTCTCTGCAGAGCTACAGCAGAAGACAGGCAGACCACATGTAAGGAATCATCAACTGCTTAGATGCTGTACTTCCTTAAATCTAAAGATCTGACTTTTCAAGCACTCCTGTTCCTGCAGTCCTTGAAGCACTTCGTCCAAGGCTACTGGGAAGTTAGTCACATCAGTCCAAGTATGTGTAGTGCCTACAGATTTGTACATGTTTTCTTCCAGACTATAAGCCTTTGACAGACAACTTTAGATCAACTTTTGCGTCTCTTGGATGGGGAAAAAAAATGCAGGGAAACAGAAATAAATTCTGCTCAGTCACCCTTTGAAAACATACCTAGGCCCACCAAATTTGTACTAGAATACAAAAGCTCACTCTGGGTGACCAGTTGTTCATAACAACTTGTTGTTGATGGTTACTAATAGAAGGTCCAGAGAATGAAAATGGTTGGAAAAGATACCAAGAACACTCCAAATGTATCCCAACAAACCAGTTCACTAAGGAAAAACTGCACAGTTTTTCTGCAGCTCCTATCTGCATTATCTTTACACTGACCATGTGATAGAGTGGTACTAATTGACAAAGTCATGCCAATTTTCTTCCATTTTCAAAATTTATAGTGTTTCCGATCAAATGCTGCCATGTTGAAAGATGACTTTTTAATTCTTCACATGCATTCTATTAGCAAAACTGTTCTAACCAAAAAAATAAGCAGGATAAATAACAGTTACCCTCCGAGTGGCAAGATTTCCCGCCAGTTCACTGACTCTCGATTTTCTTTGATTTGCTAACTCTTTTACAGAGTTAACTCCATCAGAAAACATGCTGATTAGTAACTGAAGAGGAACAACTATGTCTAGTTCAGATAACACCTGAGGAGAGACAATAAATAAAAAAGCATGAGTTTCAAGCTTGATCAAAAATGCCAGCCACTTTATAAGTACCTTTATCATATGATCCTCAGTTCAGCAAGTTCTATGCATTTAATTTTGGGATTCAACAAGGTGAGCTGCAAGCTTAGATTTCTGTTAGAATCAGGGCAAAAGAGAACTGGCAAAAAAAAGGGTATTTTCAAAATATTTGTTGGCATCTGCTTGGTGCACCTTGAGATCAGTTTTATGCACAAACACACAGGGATGTGAGGTTGTTCCACAAAAGTATTTCTGTAAACCAAGAGTGTTACCAATACTTGGATGAATAACTATTTACCACATTTATTATTACTTAAAACTGAATTCCTGTATTTATTCTAAGAATCCAGTCCAAATGATTGCCTACAGGTGTCAACATAGTGACAGGATGGTTATCTGCAAATCATTGAGGGACTATTCATCATCTATTTTGTCACCAACACTCAGACAAATACAAGTTCATTCATGCTTGTCATTAACTGTTATTAGGTCAAGAAAAATCTAAAAAATCATACTTTACTTGAAAACTCTGCATACATTAAACTTGCTACAGACATCAGGTAAACTGGTCTTTGCCGAGCCTTAACAAAATAACCCTCAGCAGAAAAGAAGCAATAATGAAGAATACAGGTATTATTCTGAGGTGCTGCGGAAAATGTTATATCCTTTTGAATTCACTGCCCCCAGCTGACATGATTGTCCCTGCAGCTTTTGAATATGAACACTGGGTGAATGCCAGCTCTGTGGGCAAATATAGCACAAAAGGGGCAGAGCAGCAGAAAGCTTGATGGGTACAGAGCTAGTCTAATCCAGATCTTCATATGCGGGAACAACTACAGCTGCTTCTGGAGTCTGGAATTAATTTTGGAATCTACAGACCAAATTCTGCAGAGACTAAAAACTACTGCTGGCAAAAAGTCAGACAGCTGAATGGCCCTAAAGACACAACTGACATTCAAAGGTGAAAGGAATTTCCAGGCTTTCATTATACTGCCCATGATGGGCTAGTAACAAAAAGCTTCCCAGGATCTGTCTACCAACCATCCTTACACTGGGGCTAAGCAAAGGGCAGAAAGGTTCCATGACCCTTGGAAAAGTGGTGGGGTTTTTTTTTTCCCCTCTTTTTTTTTTTTTCTTTTCCAAAATCATAAGCTGCTTCAGCATGACTCGTCAAGAGAGAACACTTACATGCAGCCAAAGCAATGCTTGCTCTTGCACAGAGGATGGATACCCTGTGAATCGACAGCTAATGAAGCCAAACATCTCCTCCATGGAGAAAGGGAGAGGGCAAAGTTCAATGTCAAACATTTTGCTGAAAAGTAGAAAAAAAATATAGCACCACTGAGTTACCATGGCACACACTGTGTGAGATGTAACAGAAGACTGGTAGAAAGGCAATCTCACTGCCAGCACTGATGATGCTTCTGTAATCTTACTTGCATCCCCACCTCCACGGGGGCTGAGCTAGGTTGCTGATACCACCTGTCCTGACTGCACAAGGCCATCTGTGAATTTGGTGATGCACCTTAAGAATTTACATCACATCTCATATCATGGTCAATTTCATTTGATAGCAATATCTTTTTCAATATCCAATGTAAAAATTGGAAAATTTCTCATCTCACCACTCCTCCACTATTCCATGTTTTCACTAAAAATGTTTACATCAATACCTACAAATACAAACTTGCAGTCAGTTGCAGAGCCTCTTCATCAGTTAAAAAGCAATGTGAAGATTTATTGCCAAAGGCATACACCAGACATGAAATTATGACTCCGACAGCCACCATTCTTATTCTGGTGTTTTCTTTGCTCAACAGGGGAAGATATTAGCTAAATCAATACAAATCATCACTCCTTCAGTGTCAGCTCTACTAATCCCCACTATTTCTCATCAACAGCTGGCCAGGAGCAGAAAGATGCTTCTTCCACCATGCTGCAGGAAGCCACTGAAAATGTGCCTTGCTCACAGCAAAGAAGCATCCATGCAGTTGCCTCTTGATACAGATTCGAGGATAATCAGGAGCAATAAAAGGAAACTTTCCCAAAGCTTAAGTGCTTTAGTCCAAATTTAAGTCATAAAAAATTCAGAAGCATTTACTCACTACTGTCTGTTGCACACAGGCATTTTTATTTGTTGTCACCATCTTATTGTGCCAAAACCCTCAACAATCAACATATGCAACGATAGCATGGTTCCTACATATGTCTACGTACCTCAACACTTCCCGGAACTCTTTCAGCTGATTATCAGGCACTTCCGTCCTTATAGCTTCCAACCACTCTGGCATGATACATTCCCACACCGGCTGGTTTATCACATTGTATGGGATCAAGCAAAGGATTCGATTCAGCCCTTCTTTTAATTGGGTCACAGCACTACACGATTTGTCCCAGTATCCACCAACCTGTGGGTATTTCCAGGAATCATACTGATGAACGATATTTCTAGTCCCTGTAACTTGCCCAGCACCATAAACTTGCTCAGTGTGTTGCAGCCAAGAAATTGTGGGGGGTGATCATCAGCACCTTCCAGCCTGAATTTAGAATTCAGCCATGGGGATTGCATTGTTTTTTTCCTCTCTCATTTGACCCACAGTACACAAAAGCACTATCCAAGATTTAGATTAAGTTTACTCACTTTCAGGCCATGACGTAGCATAATGTCTCATTGTTTACAGTTCTCAACAAGGGACAGATTTGTTTGGCCAAACTTGCACCTTCAATTATTTGCTCTGGGCAACTTGTTACAGTGCTGCGCCTTTATTTTGAAAAACTTGGTCTGTGCCAGGTTTTCTTTTCTGGTTGTTTGTTTTGGGGTTTTTTGAGGAAAGGTTCTAAGTGATGGAAGCCAAAAAATATACTTCTAAGTAAATAAGTAACTGGCCTACAGAGATTAATTATTCCAACTGACCTCAGCTCACATCTGCTGTTCCTGACTAATGGTTCTAGAGATGCCTGCTGTTTTGGCAGCAACTACTGGTAATCTCAGCCAACAAACTATTTTTTTTCCATTCATCACACCTAATTTCATGGCTGTTTGTCTTCATGTTCTAGTGAACCCTTGCAAATCTGGCATGTTGTCAGTCTAGTCTTATGCGTTGTGGTGGGGGTAATAAAACTCAAAAAAAGGGGCTGGATCCAAGAAAAGAAAAAGATCCAAAACAGATTACAGCATGAGTTTCAGTCCTTTCTTTCCCCCTTAGCTTCAAAGTCCTGATCTCTTTTCTTCAGTTATAACATTCAATTCATCCGTCCACCTCTCAAATTTCTTCAGCTGCCCTCCAATCCTCCCACAGCCAGGTGTATCTTCAGAGCGATGGTTCAGAGTAAGACATGCTGGTCTACACATGTACAGCAAATCCCACATGTTAGGTCATGAAAAATCCATGGATGCACACTTCATCCCTGATGATGTAATATATCACATCAAGTCTTTATGGCCCCTCCTAGTCTAGCCACTTAATTTTAGGAAACAAAACCAACATGTCCCCTGGACATTTTACATGAGAGGGTCACAAAATGAAAGTAGTCTTCTTACAAAAGCACATGTGGTACAGCTGCCAGTCATAAATGAGGAAAAAGTCTTAAAACCCTCACAAATATAAAGTTCCTATTTTCGTGCGGATGTTTCATTTTCTATAGAGGAAATGCCTGACTTTGTTGCCTGTCTTCACTATCCAGGTTAAGTAGCAAGTTCGGCTTCATAATTAATGGACAGAAAGAAAGACTCTTTCTAGAAGCTATTCCAGCAATGGTCTCACTTAGACACCCTGAATGACCTTCCAGGTAAGTCTCTTTCTCTCCATCCACAATAAGGTGAACCATGACAGACTAGTCTCTTAACTGAGGCACTTAAATTAGGTATCTGAAGCTACAGGGCACCAGTATGCCCAGAGCTCCTTCCAGTTACAACTGTGTGATTTCACGAATCTTAATTCACAGCTGCAGAGATGAAGTATGCAAAAACAGA
Organism: Ciconia boyciana; assembly: GCF_034638445.1. Classification (NCBI taxonomy): domain Eukaryota; kingdom Metazoa; phylum Chordata; class Aves; order Ciconiiformes; family Ciconiidae; genus Ciconia; species Ciconia boyciana. The sequence continues at coordinate 54,530,860 of NC_132939.1, read as the reverse complement.
GAAACATTAGTAAAGCAGACTAGTAGAGGACAGGCTTGTATCTGGGAGCAGACAAATGATACCTTTTACTAAAGACAAGCCTGGGTGCTTCAGCAGCCTAATGGAAATGTGCAGCTATCAACAACGTACAGTATCTTTCAATACCTATAATATTCTTCTAACCTGTCTTCATATTACTGTAAATAATCCCCGCTCTCTAACACAGTAAAACTAAAAATGCTATGAAGTGGAAAAATTCCTGAACTCCACTGCTCCCTCAACCAGTGAGATTTCTTTTGCCTTGACAGAGCTGGGGGAGAAATAGTGTTTATACTTAATACTTTAATCTCTGTGTCAAATAAAGGAACCTTCAGATAAATTATTCTTACCCTGGCAAACTCCATTGGTTTAGGAAGGAGGCACATAACCATGACATCAAACCGGACGTCACAAACAGTCTTCAACCACTTAGTAACAAACTGGGGTTTGAGCTTTTCAACCAGGCTACCGACTTCATCATCCATCATGTAAGCTGTAGAGTGAAACCACTGGAATACCATGCTAACCAGCCTTGCTAAACTCTCTGTGGGTGTATTCTCACTGGGAGTGCAAAGGCTCACCTGGAAGACAGAAACACAAACCAAGTTTCATTTCTAGAATTAAAGGTGGCAAATTGTTTGTCTAATATGTTTGCATATTCTCAGAGATACAAGGATGCAGATTACATAGAAGACAAATGAGCTGATCAGTTTTAAGTAGAGTTTGGCACAGGACAATTGACAAAACATTTCCAAACCAGAAAATAACAATAAGAGGGAAGAAAACCAAGCACTGAATTTTTTGTTTCTTGGTTTCAACACTGAAAATATCAATACAGAATGCTTTGACAAACTGAAACATTTTGGTTTGAACTTTAAAATTACTTTTCATTTCAAAAGGTAACGTAATGCCTGGTAAAATATATGATACACATATGCACATATATATAAAATGTATAAGAAAAAAAGACAAACCAAATTAAGAGTTTCAAAAAGTCTGATGTCTACTTAATATAGTAAGTGATCTTTGCTTTGCAAAAATATTCCAATTTTGATTTTTTGTCCTTATTTGGGACGGGAATATGAGTTTTAAGTCCTCAAAAATTCTCACATAATAATTAATATTATTCTCCCCTTTTCCAAACTCTCTCTTTCTGAAACAATGTCTGCACTGTAAAACTGTCCCAAATGTGAGACCAGGTCTGTACCCCAGTTCACAGACCAGGCACACTGCTAAGCCCTTAATTACCTGCTATTTGAGCTCTTGTTATCTTCTGGGGACCAGAGACAAAGTTTCAAGTCAGGTTGCTGCACTGAATCCAAAGAATAACAGATGATGGGAGATTTAGGAAGCTCCTTTAACCACCTATCAGCTGTTTGTTGCCACTTCCTAGTGCAAGCTGTACTCTCAGCACTTGGCAATCTGAAACCAGTGACTGCTGCCTTGCAGCAAGTGAACGAAGGAGAAACATTCATGCCATTTCTGGGGAAACAGCTAACAGCACTGCTTCACAGAGAAGACCAGAACCCATCTTACAAGTTACTTTTCCAATTCCAAGCTTTTCCTCCATGTTTTTTCTCGGGATGAGGCAGCTAACAACACCCTTGCCAATTCGAAGTACAGTCTTCATTGTACTACTTCACTGCAGGTTGAAGCTAAGGTGTTTGCTTCCTGGTGTTTGTCTCAGTTGAGTGTTAAGTCAAAGGCAGTATCAGCTGGCAGCCTTTTTAACAGGAACTCTTGAGCTCTGTCCAGTTTCTGATGAAAGGTATTCATTTTATGAAAGAAAACAGCAACCCACTATTTCTCACAATCTGTGCTGTCATCTCTGCTAATACTCACTACAGAGAGATCAAGAGATTTTCTAAGAATAGAATGAAGTCAGTGAGCTCCCCCTCCCTACCATAGAAAGACAGACTCTCAGTGTCAAGGATGAGGCATGTACAGTGTAACAAAACCTGTTCTGTTCTCACTTCAATTCTACTTCTGGAAATGTAGGCCTTCAGTCTTTACAAAACATAATTTGAAACAGAATAGATTAATATGACACAATAAAAAAAAATTAAAAAATAATAAAAGGCTTCAAGTCTAAAACAACATTAAACAACAAAACCCACAAGATATCAGCAGAATATAAAGTTTACTCATGTAGTCACTTGAAACAGCAGAGCAGCTTAGTTGGCATTATGGGATTCTAGACCTGCCACCCTACTGTCCCTATCTCTGTTTAGACGACGGATGAGGGGTCCTACTATTCCCCACTTGTCACTGGGTGACCGAGAAGGAGAGAGCCTGAGAGCTCAAGATGAATCGGAAAGAGCCTGAGAAGGAGAATTCTCCTTAAGGAGAATTGCAGAATGCAATTTCTGAGGATCTATCAGGCTCCAGCCTGGCCTGCTCATGAACTAGACAGCAACAGCCCTCCTATTTTGGAATAATCTCTGCTAGCTACTGTGAGGGATAGAACGAGCAGGGCTTCACTCTATCAACCCACACCGGGTGAATTAGCTGGAGTACAATGACTGGGACCGATCCAGCTAGACCAATCTGAAGGCAGGAAGGAAAAGCAGACCACTAAGACTCTTCCAGCCTATTCAGAGGTAAGAGAGAAAGTTGAGCTTCCAGACAATGATGTTGCAAGACGGAAGGTGAAAGATAGATCTTTAGGGGATTGCCTTTTTAGGTTAAAATAACAGCAGTTGTGAGCTGAAGATGACGGCTAGATATAAAGTCAATTTATTGATAGAAAGTCAATAAAAAAACTGAGAGGGTGCATAATTCTGTTATAGACTCTATACAGGACTCAGAAGGCAGTGAGCAGCTCCACCCAAACTACTTCTGAAATCTCCAAGTCTGACAGCTTCACAGAACTCCTTCTTTTTGCTTCCAAATCAGAAAAGTATCCAACTAAAGCCAAGAAGTGGAAAAAAAAAAAGATAAAATTGAGGCTTCAGAAAGAAAAGGAGAGGGAAGCGAGAGGAGTGAGGGAAGAGGGCAAGAATTTCTTACCAAGAACCAGATTCCAAACTGGCTCAGGAGGCGTTGGTCATGCTTGTCATCATCTTTATTATCAAAGTCTGTGTTGTCCAGGGAGTGATGGGAAGAGGAGAGGCCCATCTGTCTCCTGCGGTTGAGTTCATACTCCCTCTGCTCAGCATGAAACTCTGCTTCCTTCAGCAAGCTATAAAACAAGCTTGCTGTCAGTGAATGCAGCTTTCCTGCACTGTATACAGGTATCTGATCAAGAATAACTAGAGGTTAAGGCATCTGATTCATCATTTTCATGAGAGCAGTAATAAAATAACATCAAACTCCAGGATTCAAGGCTGACTCCTTCCATGAGGACAACACTCACAGTTGATCAGTACTCTGCTAACGCAGCAGGAGTTCAGCAACCCTGCTCTGAACTTATCTTGGTGAAACTAAAATCAACTTGCACAAGATTTGCAGGCAATATTTACATGAAAGCCTGATGCTGCTTTACATATTGATGCCTCATAAGCTGCCATATTACCTGATCACAGCTTCCACAGTACACACAAGTTCCTCTGCCCCACACTCCCGGGTATTGATAGGGGGGGGAGAGGTCTGATAAAGATGGGTTTCTGCAGCTGCCCCAACTTCACTGCTGTGATGATTCGAATGGCACCTTTTGCAATAGCGCACTGGCCTGTTGCCATGGCGGCCACAGCAGCCTGCTGAGAAGCACGTGACAACAGCTCTTCTGACATGTGAACTACAGTTCTGGAAAATAAAAAAGATTTTATCATGCCACTAGTATCAAGAAGTGGAACTGAAAACAGGGATGAGAGTCAGCACTGGGCAAGTGGCTCAAGTGTTGGTCATTTCCAAAATCACTATATATAAGCACAACTGTGTGCTAACTCCTAATGCCAAGTGTCACTAAACTTCCAGAAAGATAAGCTCAGGCCTAAATGCTGGGCCTGGATTTAAATGTCACAGTTACTCTTCTTTTGGAGCAGACCAAACCAACATTTAAGTCATCAACCTCAACTTTCTGGCTTGGAGCAATCTCTAAAATTTACAGTAGTTCTCTTAACCCCTGCTTATACTTCAGAATGTCTTTTTAAGTTACATGTGGCAACAGGCAGATCCTTAGGAGTGTAATCAATTGTGCCACATCAGTTTATGCTATGTAAGGATCTGCCTTATCATAGGTCACCATCCAAGCCTCCAAAATATGCACTACTTTATTTTTGCCACCTGGTAATCTGGCCCAACGTAAAAGCTTTCTTTACCACATAAGATCTAGAATATGTTATACACTGTATTCCTCATTATTAAAATGTTATTAAAACACAATAGCTAGTATGTATTGCAAGCAGATTCTTTTTGTCAGCAACCTTTTTAGAGCCAAGCACTGAAGACTTTCAGTCCATATTTTTTAAAATACACAGTTTACAGTAGGATTTTTGTCCAATTTAGGATTAATCCAAGACTTCAAGGAGATGAGAAGATATGAACTTAGATTTAAAATTAATCTCTTGCTCTATCCTCTTCATAAGCAGAGTTATAGAATAAAAACTGAGCTCACCTGCATAATTGAATTGCTTTACTAATTGCCACTTCAACAAAAACCCACAACTCAAATCAAACATCAGCAGTTAACAAAAAGAAACCTTGCTGCTGAATCATTCCCATCCACCAACAAATGCATTCATGGATAAATTGTGAAAATTTGGAATGGTACAAAAAAGAATGCACCACATAGTAATGGGATGACACTACACACAACATCGAATCATGCCCCATCACACAAATGACTGAATCTTACCTTCTTCTGACATATAGCAGAAATTTCAGCTGTAAGGGGAAGGCATACAAAAAATCAACACAGAATGACGATCCTTCTGGTTTACTATGGCAGCCATGGGAAAATGGACTTGCTGCAAGGAAGTCTCTGAGGCTAAACTCTTCTTTCCAGATATTACTGAAACCTCTAAGCCTGTTGGACTGCATGAGGTAGGACACTGTATACTTGGGCCTACTGGCTATTTCTACACTAAAATGAAGAACAGCCTTGGTGCCTTAAATGTGGTGTGCTCTGCATCCCATCCACCTTCTGCCTATGCTTCTGCCTCACAGACAGACTTGTAAAAGTACACCTGTAGGCATACTACTGTGGCACGCTGTAGGAGACATGGCTCAGATGTGCCTACACTGCTTGTGAAAGCTCACAGGATGAAAGATTAGCGAACATGCATGAACAATGTAGAAGCAGCCACTATGTCTGTGGCCCATAACTCCATAGCGAAATGTTTGCAGATTCAACCTGTAAACAGTAGCTATTCAGTCTGTTGCCCTGGCAACATCTGATTCAGCAAATATAGGTGGCTAAGTGAAAAGAAGAACTTAAGTAAATAAAGCATTCTTAATCTGGATTAGATTTACACTAAAAGGAGACAGTAAAAAAAATCTCCACTGCCTAAGAATCTTCAGTTTGCAGAACAAAAAGAGAGGAAGTGTCTTCTGTCCCTGAAAGGGTTATTTTAGAGAATACGTGACTGTCCTAGTAAACCCAAGAAATTCTGATGAATCTGTCAACAAGCTTTGTCTGCATTCTGGTAGATAATAGAATATCAGGCTCTCTCACTGGCCAAAGGACAATGATTGGATCAATGACTGGATCATTAAAAAATATTTTATGTCCTTTTCTGGTATCCTTTACAGCCTTCTTTTCATAGAACAGATTTTCAGAAGCTTTAAAAGCTTTCAAATCAGACCCAGGTTACCGGGAGAACTAGCCCCTTTTTTTGGAAACTGGTGTGGGACACAAATACTTTTAAAAAACTTGGCCCCAATTGTGGATGCTTCAAGATTTGAAAATCTGTTCCATTGACTCTGTTTCCCCACACATAAAGAGTTGCATACTATTTCAGATAGAGGATTAGTCAATTTTTCATAGTACTTTAAGGACATTAAGCAGTATTAAGTACAAGCTACTTTAAAATTCTAAAAAATCCCTTTAGAATAGAATGCAGCATTTCAAGTAATACAGTATGCAGAAATATCAGTAAGCATAGGGTTGTACAGTTATGATTAGTTTGTACCTACCCTTAAAATACCTCTTACCTTGTGGTAGAAGAACATCAATCAACCATTCATTGTGATCCCTATAAAAATTGCATATCTAATTAGCTTTCCATTTTTTATTTATATATGCATTTATTTTTGCACAGAGGAAATTCATCTAAATTAATGTGGTAGGACTGACATTATTCTGAAGCTGCTTTTTTACAAATGTAGTTTCAGAAATTGCAGGCTGCTTTACATTACCTCTCTTTGTTATGCCTGTCTTATGGCAAATTACCACTTTGCTGATGTTGGTCCACCATGTTCAAGGCTTTCAAAAAATTACTTTTAAGTCATTAATTTATCAAATTAAAATAGCGTGTGCTCTGAAAGTCTGATGGCTAAGAAATGATAGTGAAGAATAACAGACAAACATAGAAAAAAAAATGTACCAGTACTGTTTTCTGTGAGTCTCCTTAGAAGCTATGCTTCTACCAAATTCAGTTACTTTTTCCTGCAGCTTTAAATCAATGATGACTTAAAAATCTAAGGTGAGATGTAATTGCTTTTCCTACAGCTGGTGTGATATAAAGGTGTCTTAAACTGGGGACAAAAAAACCCACGTAGCTTCTGAACTACCTGTAACCTTGTCCATTTGAACTAATGATTGGAACTCCCCATAAGCAGATCTTGCAAAGTAATGCAAACGAAATTAGCAATTTAAAAAAATAGAAATAAAATTTAAAAAAAAAAATAATAAGTGAGGTTAATTCATCTCAGGCTATATTCCTTCCAGGCACGGGACAAGCCTGGACCAATTTCAAATCTTTACTCTGCTGCTTCACAGTATAGCCTAGAGAATAATCTGAAATACATGTTACAGAAAAGTAATGAAGTCTCTGTGGAAGAGCTTTCATTGTAATGTCCTGCTTTTAACGACAACTAAAAGATGAGGAGAAAAAACGTTTCATAAGCAAAAGCTTGTACATTAATAAGGTTCCCCTATCATAGTCAATGCATCCCACAGTATCAATTCATTCAGAGATCTTAACTTTAAAACTCACTACTGTTCAACCTAGATGCAAATGCCTATCATGTGGTGTAAATTTCTGTACTCCTTATTCATACTGAGTGGCAGTCTGCTCCGTATATTTCAACAGGTTTATCTATATAAATTATATGCTAATCATACTGAAATAAAGCATAACTCCAGACTTCTGAACTCTGGAGTCTGACTATACCTGATCATTTCCCAGCTCTTAGTTTACCTACCCTGCAATTCTCTGGCTGCATTCTTCACAAAGATATAGGGGAGGTGGCTTATCACCCAAAGCCACAGACAAGGATGGGTCAATGCACATCTGAAACACAGAGAAGGAAAATAATTAACACCTCTGTTCATTGAAGTTCACTAAGAAAGTTCAACACATTAATGCTAGGATATACAACATAACACAGCTTTGATATGTGTTGAGAGCATTTAGTATTCTGAAAGACGGTACTCAGCATCTGGCAGTACAGGATCTCAAATTATTTCTAACAAAGAGAGGGTTGTAACTGAAAATGAGAGCCTATGGGAAGAGAACAGGACATATTTCAATATCAGTATTATCACTCTCTGAAAGACAAGTATATTTTGTGTTACACATTTACATTGCATAGTCATGACAAACTTACTTTTTTTTTTCCAAAGAGATAGTCACTTAGAGGACCCATTGCTTAGGACAAGGTAATGTAAGTCTAGATTTTTCTCTCTCAGTAACACCTCTTCCAGCAAAATCTAATTTTCAGTCATCACAGTTGTTAACTATACAGCACAATTCCAGTGACAGAATGAAGACTATCGGCCCACAGTTCCCTTGGCAACATAGGTTCAAACTGTGTCTTGCATTAGCTTTTATCCTTCCACATTAGTTGGTTACAGACAACTGTTACAGTTACAGTTAACAGCCAGTTACATACATATTTGTTTAAGTGTTTTGTAGTATTTAAGGAAAAGCTGAACAGTATATATACACAATATCTTAACCACTTAAATCAAGATGTTTCTTACTCCATTCAAATGCAAGATCTTATTTATAAAGACAAATGCCTCTTTGAATGTTTCTCATCTTTGTTAACCAAATTTACATTCATCTACCCAAGAGACAACAGGCTGCATTTTTCTGAGTGATGGCTGATCAAGACTGGTTCTGTCAAAGTTAAGCTAAGAGATCATTCAAAAATATTCAGGTATTTCATCTGCAAAGCTTGGAACTGTAAATGTCATTGATATTTTGCTCTAATCAGTGATTAGTCTGAATCTAGTGATCACTACAACATGAAGCAACACCTTCCAGCTTTTTTCCCTATGAAAAGGGATCAGGGAGAATGACTGGAGTGGGCAGGAAAGTGGTCCCTTGCAGGACTTGTGAATGTCACCATTATGCCCTATCAGTATCATAGCCTGTGGAAAAGGCTCACTGAAGAACTGTTTGACTAATGTAATTATGTTAGTATATGACTTGATGCCAGGAAAATTGGTTGTATCTACATATTTAACTAGATACAAATCTAATTAATTAGTACACCTAACTGTAGTATGCTCTGGACTTGGGATGCTGTTCTTGCCTCTGCCATCAAATTGCGCTATGATCCTGGTCAAGCCATTTTACTTTGTTACCTTGCACGTAAACAGGAAAGATAATAATTTACCTCCCTCAAAGAGGGCTGTAGAAGAGGTAAGTAAAGCTTTGTTGCTATTTGCTTTAGGACACAGTCCAAGCAAAGGACCACAATCAGAGTAGGTGCATTGTATGACCTCAATCAAGATACCAAGGTGAATATGTACCTATGTAACTGACATAATGTTTCCTGTATATAGTAATATTTGTGCACATATTTACAAACATATATGTGTTCAGGAAAATATTTACATGGATTAGCCATGAGCCAGCTTAGAATTTTATAAAGTGCTCTGCAACCATCCTCATGTTCAATACCAAGACTTGGCCCACAGCAGTTGGAGCAAATATCCCATCTTGCTTTAGGCAGCCAAAGAACATATTCACAAAGTTCTGGCCCCCTTGGTCTCAACAGGCTTTGCTGTTCTCTTAGCTCCTGCTCTTGGTCACCTGCACACAACTAGAGCATATGGCTGGGGTCAAAGCACAACCTCCCATCCCCCAGATAGTTGGGTCTGACCCCTGAATAAAAAGCAGTACCTTCACAGCAGGTTTGTTAATCGCATTATGGCATTCAATGTGCTGGCAATGAATAGGATTCCAGGCTGCAAAACCAAAACACAGCTGATTAATAAATGGAGAAAATACATTTATATTATTTGTGTCTAGCGGTATTAACTGAGAACAAGATCCTCTTGTACTAAGTACTATACAAATACGAGAGAAGACCTAGCCATTCCTCAGGAAGCTTAATAATTACAATAAACCACCTAGAATATATATGCCTACTGACTTATTTGGGATATAATTATGAAATGAACCATGAACTCAGCGAAGAAATGGAAAAAGTAAGACGCAGACATCCCCATCGTAGACACTTCCTGATCTCACCAACAGCTTGAATTAATTAATTATCTTTCCACTCCAGGAGCAGGATGGTAGGAGTAGCTGAGTAAATTCAGTAACATTCCCAGGCAAAATGAAAACACAGCTATGATGAAGGAAAAATAGTCCAGCCACAGAAAGAGCCTTAGCTTTGTAATGACAAGAAGTAAACAACAAAGGTATGTTCAAGTGCCATCACTTGGATGCTATACGGGATGCCCCTAGGTCAAAATGCCATGCAACTGCAGATAATACTCATCCCATTCTGGGACACATTAACAGAAACTTTATATATAGGAAAATTATTCCAGTCTGCCCAGCGCTAGTAACAGTTCAGATGGCGTATCATGCTTAGTTTACGGACCTGCTTGCATGAAAGAAGTGATGCAGAGCAGCACAAGAAGAATGATTTTTAAAAAAAGTCAAGAAAATCTATCAAGCCTTCAAGGGAAGGCTTTAGAACAGATCAAACGTATCAGGAACATTCAGGACGTACTTGAGTTGGTCTAGGGGGTCTTCAAGGTCTCTTCCAATCCTTCATTTTTGTTATTTAAAATGTCGCATTCTGGTCCAGAAATTTTAAAAGTGAACAAAACATATCCCATATGACAGAGATTATTTGAAACAGGTTGAGACAGGCAAGCAGGAAAAGCAAGTCATGAATTGCTGCTGGACAGTCCCCACCATAGAAGCACAATCCCATCAGTGTCACTGGGGAGTCCAGTGGACAGAGGACTTTGTACCATCCGCCTACTCAGCTCCAGCTGCATTGCTGTCTTTGTCTCTCATTTTCACCCTATAGTCAACCTTGAGAACTTATCCATTATACTGACTGCACCTGACATCACTTTATTTTTTTTGACAGTAACAGCCAGATAAGGAGTCTTAGCAACAGCAAGAGTGATAGCAGCTGGCACAACAAAAGCAACCAAAGCAATAATTGAAAGGAACATAAGCCAGAACCCTTGTGAAGCCAAGAAGGCAGTTTCACAGACCATTTGGAACACTGTATTTATTTCTTCTCCTGTTCTGGTTTAGTTAGTATTGGGAGTAACACAATATATTTACTAGCCACGATCACAGTTTTTATTTTTCATAACATCTTTTGAAAATACAGAGAAACGGATATTGTATATATTTATGAAAGTACCAACTTATCGAACAAAAGATTTCAAAATACATCGCGGAACTGTAAACATGTGACATTAACACACTTATGATCATCTCCTTTATATTTATTTTGGCCTATACAAAAACAGCTGCACTGACCTGTGTACTGCAGTCCTCTGTACTCACTGATCGCCCCAGGGGGTTTTAAATTGGGCCAATAGTGAAATAACATTTGTACGGCTGGAGGTTTAACTTGAGACGGTCCATAGGCTATCACATATAGCAAATCCTAAGGAAAGACACATACAAAATGTTTATTTTGCAAGGTAAAAAACCACAATTCAATATATATTACTTCTGTTCAAAGATACCTGAACACACAAAATATGTATATTTTATTCCCTAGCAAACATCCTTTGTATGCTCTTACAAGTAGATTAGATGACTAACTTCAACAATATGTTCACAATTGGCTTCCGAGTTTGATCGGAGCATCCAATGGTTACTGCCCACCCCCATAGTATACTAACATATAGCAAATGAAACCTCTGTATAGCCATGGAGCGAAGAGGTGTGATATAGATAAATAAGTGGATCCAGATTAGATTCAGGCTAAGACAATACTCACAAATAGTCATCATAAAAGTTCAGTCCCACATGAATGAGGAGATTGGTTGTTAGTGAAATGTCTGCTAATTGGAGCCACAACCACATAGTATTTGGGAAATGGAGCTCTGTTCTACAAAACGTGGAGCTGCTTCTTTAAACTAAAAATCAGAAGGGCCTTCTTCTCCATAATCAGAAGGAGGATTGGATATAAAGAGAATTTGTAACTTCTTGGCACACATTCAGTTCAATTTTCAAGCCATCTGGTTTTCATTACTATCCAAATACAGTCATTTCCATAAAGCATATATGATCATAAACTTACTTTCCATACTTCTTGCTTATATTTCATGAGGCATTCCAACAATTGGCAGTGATACACTGACAGAGAAAAGACAGTATAGACATAATACTGAAATGGAAATTCAAGTTACAGAAGTGACATAATTAGCTGATTGGCTTTGCTTTGTCCGTCCAAAACTCTATACCTCATTTAATTACTTCTTATTTTAAAGGGTTTGCTGAAGAATCATTGCCCTGAGAGTCATCACAAAATATGAGAAATTAAATATTAGTAACTTGTTTCTGTCAAGAAATGCAGTAAGATGAGTATTATGAGTGTACAGCTTTTTGCACAGCAATGGAGATCTTTTTCAAACACATCTAGTTTAAGAATACCTGCTAATTCACTTAAACTTTGTCCCTCTGGCACAGTGTAAAGCTGTAAATGGGTATCTTGTCATTCCTCTTGAGGCAGTAATGGAAGTCACATGTAACAATACATTATTCCCGTGTATACCAAAGGCTATAGGATCCACTCTGCATCAAACTAACATGAGAGCCAAACAAACTACTTTACTTGTTTGACTTCCCAAAAACCACAGGGCAACATTTTCCTCAGATGGCTGGAACATGGAATTCACAAACAAAAATAGAACACTTCATGAAAAAAACTAACTTGTGAGAGTAGCTTTTAAAAATGGTGTGCTGATTTTATTTACCTCTGTGAACTACGTTAGCATGATGTGACACTTCTCATGCACATACTGCAGTGTGGGGTTCCACCCCACACACACCATCTACCCATCTACATAAAACGGGAGATAGTTGACTATCGTAATGTCATGTAACAGCTCCCTCAGGTTAAATTTTGTTTCAATTTGGCTATGTGATCCCACCGATTTAACTAGGACTGCGTCACAGTGAGAGAGAATAGCCTTGTGTTTAGATACTTATAACTACATTTACATTCATTATAGTTCTGTTGAGCCTGCAGCCAGCATTACCTGTCATCTTTAAAAAATAGTATCAGTTGTGAACTTGGTGGGATATGAATCATAGTATAAGACAAACTGTTACTATGAATTTCTGTAGTCAAAGTTAGTGGTGATTTCTCTCCAACACTGATGTTATATATCAACACTATTTTCTGATATCAAGCAAGAGTAGATCAGAGCCTCCAATCCTGAGCTGAATGCTATTTCTTCATCACAATGAGATCTCTTATCTCCATAACAATTACTTCAAGCATGAGGCTCAGAAATTCCAGTTTTGACTAAAATCACTTATTTTTCATCCTGTGTTGGATAGCAAGACAGATTTTTCCCATCATCTGAACTTTTCTGATTGCATTTGACACAGTACTTCATGACTCATAGTTTTAGAGAGAATGATACCATGTTGCATGTTTACACATACCTGGGTTCGATGTGTACTGCATTGCAATCATTAGCATTGATGATGCAGACAGATTGACATGTGCTGGAACACCTTCTCTTTTTGAGGATCCCACTTGAAAGAAAGGAAAAAAAAAAAAAAAAAGAAAACATTTTCTATTGTATAACAAGGAAAATTAGGCGAGAATAGCATGTAACTGATTCCAACTGATGCAAATAAAATTCCTAAGGTACCATATCATTAAAATAAACCAAACAAAAAAACCCTAAAAAACTAGAAACATTCTGTATTGGAGGGGGTGAAACCCCTTTTCTGCTGGAAGAGAAAGATGACTAAGAATATGGTATTGCTTCACAGAGAGCACACCTGGTTTTCCACATCAGGAGAATTTCATTCTCAGAGCTGCATTAACCAAAGACAGTGATCTTCTCAGGCACTTGCCTTCAGAACCCAGAGACTGGTCAAAACAATGTCACTTGTATAGTCAAGTGCACCTAGGGCTTGGATTGTAGGAAAGATAAGGAGGAAGTGGAGGGTAAAGAAACAAGAAAAAATGTAAAGCCTGCTCTTGAGATATACTGATGAAGCGTTGGGGTTGGTGGTAGCTGCTGGCTGTTGGTGTATGGCACAGATTACTCCTCAGGGAGCACAGGGTATGAGTTCAAGTTATAGTTACATATGAGAAAAATTAGTCCCCCTTGTTATGCGAACTGTGCTAAGATAATGATAAACAGTAGCACTGAAGTGTAGCTAAGCTGTTGTAACTTTGACTTCACACATAAAGTGGCTAGAGTTCCTTCTGGTCTCCTACGAAGTGGTTACTATTAAATGGTATACTTGGAAAGACCTTGCAGAGTGTAGCTGTTTATTTGCTGAACTATAACACAGCAATATGGCTTTGAAGGCAACCTCCTACACAGAGATGTGGTATGTATCTTCCCCATCCTCACTCACAGCACTTTCCCAAGCCTGGCTGCCAGGACCCAAATACCAAGCATTTGGGATAGAAGCACAGAACTGTAGCTACCAGTTCAGTGAGATGCTTTCATCCCTCCCATCTGGCTCTCCAGCTGCTTACACAATCTCTTGCATCCTCCTTTTCAGTTTGATTCAAAGCTGAACACTAGGGGAAGGAAAGGTTCAGCACTTGCCTTGTAAAGAGGCGGATCATTCCAGGTGGGGAAAGACTAGGACACTAATTAAAAGAGCACTCGACAGGAAAAGGAGGGAAGGGAAAATGGAGAATTTTTCTCTTCTATCTGGTACATCTCCACATGACCCAACATTACTATGGCTCTCTTCATTGCACTTCATTGATTCTTTTTTTAATCTCATCCACACACATAAGAGCCCCAAATTATTACAGTAAGGTCTATTTGTATGGATTGAAATTGCAAAACACTCAGCAGCTCTAACTTGGCAATTAAAATGCGGCCATCAGCAGAAAAGTAGGACACAGTACTAGCAGCCAAATTTAAAGAGCAGCAGACTGGTTTCATACAGAGATCTAACCAAAACTGTTTGAGGAAAAAGGCAGCATGACAAAGGTTGCTCCCATGCTGTACATGGATGCAGTCTCTGCCAAGGGCAGTTGGGGAATAGTATTGATAAAGTAAACCAAGGATTTGGCTCAATCAGTTCTTTTGGAGAACAGTTTTACAGATCTGAAGACAGGAAAGGATAAGTCACCCACATCAGCTGTTCTTTAACAAGTAACAGTAATGGAAGGAGTTTAATGCAACATTCCATTCTTAACCCAACGAGGACCTATTGCACATATCTATGAAATATATTTTAGTAATTTTCATTTGCATACTGTTATTAGACCTGTCAAAGGTAACAGAGAAAACATCATTGCAATGTCTTACAAGGGACTGTTTTACACAACTGAAGTATAGAAGAGTTAAGGGATTTCTCCAAGATCTCTGACTGATAGAGCCAGAAAATGTAGGTGATAAATTTCCATAAAATCTTAATCTCAAAACACTGGACCATGCTTCTTTCCATGTTCTAACAGCATCTTCTACATGCTTAAATGATACCAGTGTTGATCTCTACAAAGTTGTTCACGTTTTTCCATAAAGGTCTGGAATACAGATAAGGAGACATTCTCACAGAATCATGGGATGGTTGATGTTAGAAGGACCTCTGGAGATCATCTTGTCCAACCCCCCTGCTCAAACAAAGGCCAACCAGAGCAGCTACTCAGGACCTTGTCCAGTTGTGTTTTGAACATCTGCTAGGATGGAGAATCTGCAACCCCTCTGTCAAACTGTTCCAGTGCTTGATTACCCACACAGTAAAAGGCTTGTGGTTAAAACTGACTTTTAATATTGATCCTAATGCTTCCATCCGCAGAATATGGTTAAATTTCTCACTGCTATTGAAATCCCATCAAGCTTTTTATCAGGTACATAGACGAGCATTCAGAACACACCTCAGGATTCACATTCAGCAGGGATTATGAACTTATGTAATCATGTGACACCCTCAGTGGGGAAAGAAAAAAGAAAGAAAGAGGAAAAAAAGGCAGGCACTGTCACATTCAGTCTTAACACTTATGGACAGGAGACACTACAGACACAGCTATTTAGTACAGAACTTAAAGAGAAAATGCCGAGAAGAGAGGGAAGGAGAAAAATCAGAAATTCATCACATCATTACATTTAGAAGAGTAATTCTTGTACATTCAGATTTAGTCCAGATGCAAAAATTACACATGTTGCTATAGCATCTATCATTTCAGGAGTAGTTTGTCCATTGATTCTGTATTCAAAACTCCCACTGCTGGCACTGAAAGTTCTACGAGTCTGAAAACAGTGTGTTTCTTAAAGAAGCTAAATTTCACCCTTTAAATGAAGGAAGAATTCACACAGCAACAGAGCATAATAAATAAATAAAAATTATAGAATTATTTCCCTTTGAAAAATAGTCACATGGAATTATTTTACATATATACATACAGTAGACTGATGTCCCATTACAATTCTATGACAGATCAAACTTTGACTCCTACAGTCTGATACTATTATAGCAGTGCACCATGTTTTCTGAGACATAACAATCTAGAATGAGTTCTACTTACATATAGCCATAGGCAGAAAAGATGTGCTGAGATACTCTATAATATCCTTGTGCAGAAATGGAGGAAAGGTAGCTAGTGTTGAAATCATTGTATAGGGTAAAGTACTCAAAATATCATCATTGAGAAAAGGAAGTAAGCATGTTGTAGTGTAAAAAATTGATTGCCCAAGATCTGTTGAATAAAATGAAATAAATACAGAATCATTACAATGAAAAAATAATTATGACTATGCACTTTTTAGTTTACAAAACTATTAAAAAAATTACATTTAAATTCATGTTTTCCCCTCAAAGTAATTTGGAAAGTAAATCACTATAGACAAGAGACTTCACCCATCATTTTTAAGCCTCTCCTAAAATAGAGGAAAACAGCTGTTCAACAGTACTCAGAAGAGTTTGGAGGGAATATGAATACTACAGCCAGTAAAATCATTGATTAAAATCAATGTTGATTTTAATCATATAGTGATTAACATACAGTGGCCTGCATTTAAGCAGAGATGTTATTAGAATCAGAATTTGGCCTGCTTTTGCAAAAAGCATTCTAGTCTTTATCAGCCACAGAAAAATAAGATTTTGATCTTAATTACCCTCAAGAGAGCTGTAAAGTACCCCCCACATAGAGACTACAGGAAGTATCACTGTATTTTTCAAACAACATGTGATTAAAATATGGATCTCATTTTCCTGGGAAGCCATTGAGGCCAAAAATGGCCAAGGCTTAAAAGGAAAGGAATATTTATCAAGAATTTCCATACTTACTCTAATTAATTATACCACAACACTTTGAAAGGGATACTTAAGAAATGTGCAACATTTCAAGATCCAAAGGGAAGGGATAGGTTATTGTGTATTTGGCCACTACGGCATCTTCCAAATGAGGAATTGAGCTGGGGCAAATAACCCCGAGAAAGTTTACGGCACTCAACAAACGCCAAGTTTGAACCTGTATGATGAACCCAATATATCATAAGGCCTTTCACCTGCATGAGGGATTCCTTTTGTTACTTACTTTGTAACATACTTTGTTACTTAAGTATGTTACACAGGCCTTGAGTCTCATCTGTACAACTAGGATGATTTAAAACTGCCTCCGTAAAGTGCTCAGAGAGCTATAGCTGTAAACATCATGAGTCATAGTAAGAATTAAAATTAGCACTCCATTTCAGTGGTTCTGGCAAGGGTCTAACCATACCCTTAATGCTAGAGAGTGTTTCTCTCTTGCAATACGTATTTAGCAGCTAAGCATGGAGAGTTGTGTATAATCTGATTGGACCAAAGCTCAGGACCGCCTAGTGCACCAGTTGTACTTACCCAAACAACATTGATTGTTCTGATAAAAAAAAATATATTTCTTTTAGTCAAATGCTAAGCTGAGGGAGAAATAAATAACAAGTTGTATTGCAAAATTTAATTCTCCGTACACAGAACCATAGAAAATAGCAAGTGACCTCCCCTTGCCCCAAGCATGAGTCAACCAAATCAGTCCTGGCAGATATTTATCTAAACCTTTCTTAAAAATCTGCAAGACAGTTCACTCCTTCTCCTGGCAATTCATCCTAACCATCTTTAACATAAAAAGGCTTTCTTTTTTTTTTACATTTCCATTGCTGCAGTTTAAGCCTATAACTTCTTATCCTCATCAACTGTAACCACAGATAGTTTGGTTTAGTTTATTTCTCCTCACAGCAACCTCTACATATTTGTTTATGATAATCATGTCTCCCTTCCATTTTTCTCTAAGCTAGACAAACTAAGTTCTTTCTGTTTTTCCTCACTGTTCACATTTTCTAGACCTCAAACCATTCTTGTTTCTTTTTCCTGGACTCCTCCCAAATGGTCCATGTCTTTCTTGAAGCCAGATGGACAAATCTGAAAATTTTACTCCAGCTGAGGCCTTGCTAGGGCTGTTAGAATGATAAACAAAATGCTTTGGGTGTCTCATACACAAAACACCTGTTTACATATTGCTAGAATAACATTAATATATTAGTGACTTATGGGCTGCCTCTGATGTACTGTAACACCCACATCTCTGCAGTACGGCTTTCAAGCTAGTATTTCCCCCATTTCATTTCTGCCTTTGATTTTTCCTGCTTAAACGTAATATTTTACATTTCTCCTTTGAAGATGTTTCAAAACAGAATGCAATCTGCCAAGATTGTTTTGAATCGGCTGTCTTTCACACAAAGGACATGCTATTCACCATGTTGATAACCCCTGCAAATCAAAGTGCTCTCTCGCTTCTATCAGTAAAAAAAGTAAGTAAAAAAATTAAAATATTTAATAACACTAGACCCAGCAGAGACTCCTGTAAGATTCCCACTTGGTATACCCTTCCAGCTGACAAGAGCCACTGGTAATTACTCCTGGAGTGTTTTCCTCACTCAAGTGGGGACCGTATGTCCCAGATTGCCTACTAGGATGTCAAGTGACACAGCAATAAAAGCCTGACTAAGGACAGGAAAACCCCACCAGGAGAGTCATTCTGCTGTCATAAAAGGAAATTATGTTTGCTCAGTGTTACTTGTTCTTTAGAGGTCTCCATTGGTTGTTAATTATCACCATGTTATCTATTTACAAAAAGACTGTTTTGATAATTAACTCCACCATTTCTAGAAATTTAAGCTAAGTCGACAAGTCTATAATTTGCTAGGAGCCTAGTGCAGTAGTCTGATTCAAAACATGCTGCTGCCAACTCAAAAGGAATTCAGCATTTAACAGGAACAACTTTCCTCCTCAAGAATTTCAGCAGTGTATTAGATTGACAACAATCTTCCTATACTGAACTATATAAGTAATACACCCTGATACCATGGTGAAAATTAATATTTGGCTTATGTAACATCGGGAGAACACTGGGTTCCTGAATCCCAGTATGGAAAGCCACAGACTAACAAGCCAGACATACGCAGAACTTCAGGGAAAACAATATAAATACAACACAGTCACAAAAAATCTTGTGATTAACTAAATCAAAACATAAGAAAATACGTCTTTTCTGTAAGTCAGACAGAGATATTGCTATCTTTTTACCCAGGAATATTTTAAAGCCATCTCAAATCACCATTACCATGGTTTTTCTTCAACTAAATGTATACTGTGTTCTATTTAGAGATGGACCTTCACCAAAACACTCAATCTGCATATTCATTATAGGCCAGATATCCATTTGCAAGCAATCTGTGCCTTTTTAAGAGAGCCACGCCAAAAAGACCAGTCTGAAGATATCCCAGCAGATTCAAATTCAAAATCCAGATTTTTTTAGACCCATCTGTATTATTTTTGTTACATACCATTGTATTTTATTTACATACCACCAGCATATCACTAAAAATCAGACAACCTCAGAATTCAAACCCAAATCCACAGTTAGCAAAAAAACATCTTTTATTTAAGAAAGTCAAACCAAACACTTGGATATAAACGCATCCCAGGAGATTGAATTCCAGATCCAGGTCAGTTTAGGCCCATCTCTTCTACTGCATTTATGCATCATTCATGGATTCACAGCACTGAAGTTAAGCGTACTGGAAGGGTTCAAGGGCCTGCTTACCATGTTGACCATGTTGTAGCAAGGGAACTAGATCCAGCAGTGTCACCAGTGTCACGTAAAGTCCTTGATAGTCCAAAGATGGGTAGTCTGATAACTGAGCATCACGACTTTGCTGGCCACGTTCAGATGGAGCATCTCGCAGGACGCTGTAAAGGAGGGAGCGAGTAACAGTAGGGTTGATGGAACTGACCTGTGGTCTTAGAGATGGGGTGAGTGGGAATGGCACAGGAAAAAGACACATGGTCATGGGCACTGTCAAATTGGAGGCATCTTGATTCTCCTTCTTCCCTGTGCGGGACAAAATGCTGTTGGGGGGACAAAGAAAAAAAAGAGACAACAAAGACACAAAGAACAGCACATTACATTGAAATGACACTATAAAACAAATAATAAAACACCAGATACCTCCCACATAAGATGCAATCGCTACCAAAACCAGTGTGTCTACAAATCTAGCAACCATTCACTTTCATGCTTCAAGATAAGAGAATTAAAAATTGACATCTAGGAAAATTTCATTGCATCTCATGTGTTATCTGGTTCATAAGGAGCAAAAATATAAAAATGCATGTTTCAGTGCCCTACCCATGTTTCACAGTTAAGAAAAACTCTGAGAATTAAAAGTGTTTGCTATGGAAAAATAGCTGTGTCAAAATAGGCTGGTATTTTGCTCCGAGATTTTGAGGATTTTGAGATATTTCCCCCCCACACAATCTTTTGAACCAACTGACTGAAAACATGCAAAACATAGGTGTGGCACTTGCAGAAACATGTTTCAGCAAAGAATAAACATGTGTGTTTGTTAAGATAGTCTTAAAAATCACATGTTTATTGCATTAAAATAATGTCTGTATGTATTTTATGATACTGTTTCATGACCACTCACTCAGTATCATTTGAGATAATGAAGTTTAAACAGGCACATGGATTTAGAAATAATATAATATTTCTAAAATGTTAACTAAACTACATTTGGAAAAGTTATAAAATAATATATAGTAGATGGTCTTTAGCATATGTTTGTGAGCTAATGATAATGGTTGTTTATGTGTGTTTTTAATTTTGCCCATGTTTAGGGAGGAAACATTTTACTTTATGAATACAAACACTCCTTGGGTAAATAGTTACTTTCAAAAATCTAAGGGCTAAGCAAGCAAGACCAATTATGTAACTGCAGATCAGACAGTATGTTACCATACATTCCTGCTGTTACTTACGTTATTATTCAACAAAACTCACTATAAACTAAAGGAGAGATAATTTCAAAAAATAAAAAGGATTTAGTGGGAATCAAAATAGAGGCTATACGTCAACCAGCTTGTTATGCCGTTTTAAGAATGTTGTAAACATGTTAATCTAATTTATTAAAAAAAATAAAACCCACTATTTTAAATAGAAATAAATTGTCACTTAAGCAGTGTTATATTTTAGTTATCAGGCAATTATAGGATTAGTTCATAATCTTCATATGTGCCTATAAAATATAATACACTTTTAAATATGTTAAACCACACACAATGCTTTTTTTTTTTTAAAGCACTTTTTGCACCTCTTAGTGGTTGGGATTTCCAAAAGCAGCTGCTGTTGGTTTAACTCTGTTCCCAAAGTCAGTGTTAAAACTCATAAAAGACAAGTCAGTGTCATTAAAATTTTCACTGACTAATGAAGAGCAGAGTTACGTCAAGAGGGAGCACTTCTGGAAACCTCTGTCCTCTTTAACAGTAGAGAAATCCCTATCGTATAATCACCTTAGCACAGATATATCTTACCTCACAAGTCAATTCAACAATTTACACAAGTAAGCTAAACTCTCGCTAAGGTGCTTATAAGAGAAGGTGTCACTCATTTGCGATACATATAAAACACTTTTACAAGTACAGTTCTATGCCAAGTGGCTACTATCACATCACACTTGCAGTCAGAGATGACAGACATAGTCTGTTTTAAGAAACTACATACTTTTTTATTTTCCTGTTTTATTGTTCCTTACATATTTGGCAGATTATTTTGGTTTCTGTTACCCAATGTCCAGTACAAGAAACGTGGTGACTGTCATGACAGTGTTTATGAAATCATATCAGAAAATCACCTAAGATCTAGTATGACTTTAAAAAACAAGTGATCAGAGTGGTGATTCCTTTTTAATTTGCTTGGTGTTCATTTGCCGTACTTTGCAGCTCATGTTTAGAGCCATGAAGGTACTAAATTATATTCCTTCCCTGTCTACCAACAGATGATACCAATTACCCATCCCTTTACTTGCCAACACATCACTTCAAGCGCACTTATTCCAGAAAGCGTATTACTGTATTAATTAATCCTTGCTTTGGAAAGTGTAAGGCAGTGATGGAGAGCTTACAGTCTAGGCTTCCCTTCCTTTTAACACAGAGCTATGGCCCACCTATGGATTAGAGGCCAAAGCACACCACCTTGTATCTTGATCAGGGCATCCTTCTGTTCACTTCAGGAACAGCAATGAGACCATATCTAAATTCCAGCTGCAACCACCCCAAATTTAGGGGGAAAAAAAAAAAAAAAAAAACCAAAAACTTTCAGACCCAGGCTTTTGCCTGACCCATATGTTTTAAAAGCAATAAACAGAAGAGCCAAAACTGAAAATCTAGGAAGTCCCCTAAGACCAAGATACAATGATTACAGTTTTTTCCTGTTTGTGTTCAAACAAGTACTGAGAACTTGGAGTGTCTGCAGATCATAACTCCATACTGAACTTGCTCCATGACAAGTGACAAAGCTACCAGGGCTTGTTTCAAGATTTGTACATCTTTGCTGCAAACCTATCCCAAAATTACTGCCTTCCAGGAAAGGTTTCCTAAAATGCATACAAGAGAATTGCATCTCACCAAGGCAGCAAAACAAGCTTGGCCATTAATTAGCCACTGGGCATTTATAACTATTCCTTATGTAAAACATTTTACTTAGAAATACATATGGAGAATTTTCTCCAAGAAAATGTGAAAGAATGTGCTGTTCTGCAAGGTGTTTATTAAGTCTTAGATCATTCCTCAAATGAGGGAGAAAACACTGAAAATGAGCAGGGCATGAAACAAATTCATGCTGTAATGTAAAGAAATGCTTTTGCCCAAAGAGAAAATTAAGGAAGAACTAAATGAATCAATGTGCTATGCATTGTGTATGGTGATTTTATGTGATGTTTGTTCATAGAAATAAGGAATTTAATTTTTTCAGACATTACACATCTGTTCCCCCCACCCCTGAGCTTGTGATTTATTGAGGCTATGTACAGAGCAAAGGAGCAAATTAATCCCTCGTGCAATCCAACTATAGCTAGCAGAATGACACCAGATATGAATGTGATCCAAAACAGTGGGCTTGCCCCACTGAAAAGAACACAGTCAACGTGTCCATAACATGGAAAGGTAAAAAGTATAATAAACTGTAAAAGCTACACCTGTAAAACCCAACCATCATATGGAATTTCTCTGACTAATCACTATTCCTCCATTATTCCTTTGACTACGTATGTTCATCAAGAAATGTTTATCTTAAAAAATTCAGCTGCAAAGAGAGTACACATCAAACTGGGAAATATTTTTTAAAGCTATTCTAAAATAGTAGATGATCACAAGCAAACTACTGGGAAGACCAGATCCAAAACCTCCAGAAATCAATAGGCATTCTTGCTACTGTTTGATCAGTATTCTCTTAGCAGCCCAAATTCATTGCATATGCTCTGTCTCAAGCTAGAAAGATTATTCTCCACCATGTACTTCTACCATTGATGTTAAACCTTGTACAATGGAGTTTCAGTGTAGGAGGCAGAAAGAAGACTCAGCATGCAAAATATTCAAAGAAATTTCTGAACACACTCTTCAGAAAGGTTCTTAACCAGTCTGTTTAGTTTTAGGGTAAATCTTGCAGAGATCTGCACACAGGGGGTGGGAGTTTCCTTCTTTCCATCTGCCACACTAAATACAGGGTGTGTTTTGTTTGCTTTTTTATCCAGCTTCTTTCTTAGTATCAGCAAATGTATAAACTTACACTGGTTCAATGACAGCACTCAGGCTTTGACCCACAGTTGAAATTCCCCAGTTACGGGGATTTAGAAAGTGGATTTGACCCTGCTAAGTATCAGAACTCAGTCCACTTAAATTTAGATCCAAGTCCTGGCTTCAATTTCTGGTGCCCTTTCAGCTCTAAGGCTGATCAGATCCCAGATCATGAAGAACAAAGCTATTTGTGTAGGCCTGCGTATCAGATATGAGTATCACTTCTGCCCCATAAGGTTCAGCAACAACAGGATTTTGGTTCAGTCCCATTCTGAACATGAAATAAAGAAATGGCGTTGCTCAATTGTGCAATTGCTGCCCTGATTTCTTATCTGCTCTCATAGTTGGTAAGTATAAAGCTTTTTCAGTAAGCCCAGAAACATCACTGTTCATGAAGTATGAATAATTTGTCACACAGGACATGCTAGCTGTACTGCTTAGAAAGATGAAGCCAACAGGGTGGTATAAAGACACTTTCTTTAAGCAGCAGACTCTAAATCCATCCTGTCCCAATGGACTTCTGCCCAAAAAGAAACAAATCTCATTATAACACTTGGTAGTTACAGCTAAGAGAGAAAATGTTCAGAATCAAGTCCAATTTTCTTGCTTTAACAGCTTAAAGGCCCACAGCATTTAAGTAGAGGCTGTTTTGTCATACAGAATGTTACTTAAATGTGATTTAAGTGTGTGTGTTGTGCAAAGAATCCATCAAAACAGCCTGATGTGGGAACAGAGCCACATTTCAAAGGTATCTTCAGTGACTCTTTGAATAGTTTTTTCTCCCTGCTGCAATATAATGAGACAAAATTTAATTTATCAATCTCAGGAAAAAAGCCCTACTCATTGTCATAAGTTTCTTCAACACTCTAAATGATGAGGGAAACGAATTTCACAGTGGTTAAACAATTCTACTCTTGAAATTTTCAAAACAGGAAGTTTTTAAGTTTGCAGTGAACAGGTGTTCCACTGATGATGAGTATTTGTTTATGTATCTTTCCTTCTCATAAAAAAGGTCAAGAATTTTGATACATCCCACACACTTTAAATGAATGTTAGAATGAACTACTGTCATCCTTTCAGGTTTAAATTCTTGCTTCTCAACTTGTATACATCATAGGGGTATGTGTACAAATATACGGGTTAATTGTATTTTGTTAATGCTTCCTCATTAAATAAGGCAAACAGCTGTATTTCCAAACAAGCTTCTGACCGCAGGGTCAATCTTTCCAGATACAAATCAGGAAGCTATGCATAGAAATTTAGCTTTAACTGCATTTAACTAATTAAGTCTCACAATTTTTCCTATCTTTCTATCAAGACAAGGGGTAGTATTTCCTATTCAAAATGTATTCTGTAATCATACGGTATTTAGTACTATATATTATTACTAAATATTGCACTAAATCAAAACCCCAGGTCAGAACAATCCTGACCTGTTGTTGCCATCCAAATCCAGATCTGTATACAAACTTCGTGTCTACTTGTACTGTTATAAGGGACTGAACCAGAACCCAAACCTGACAGCCAGCTGAACTATGGCACAGTAAGAACCTAGTTCTGCCCGTCTGGCTCATTGCTCTAGGATCCTGAGGTACCAGGACTGTCACGGAGGTCATGAGTACACACGTCTAAAACTCTATAGGTCACAAACTCCTTTCTTCACAAGTTCAGCATGTTTGTGCATTCAGCTAAGTCTTAGGAGGGCCAAGCAAATGTGTAATCAACCAAGTTTATTTTAGAATCAGCCACTCAATAAGCAGCTCAACTGGGCAAATTGGGCAACAGCCACAGAAGAGATTAATTCATACCATTCCTTTCTTAAATTATGCTCTGACTCTTTTTGGCTGAGCATTGACCCATTAAATCTTGCAACCAATTCGAAGTCAATCAATACCCCCTTACAATTCTTTAGCTTTTTTCTTCAAGAGCATCAGTTAAAACTTACCTTAATAACGTCTGAGAAAAGTATTTCAGAGTATTTGCAATGTCAGTTCCAGAGGGCACAGGGTAAATGTTGTGAAGAACCCGGTTGTGGTATTCCTGAAGGTAACGGATTTTGGAAGCAACTACATAAAAGACAAAAAACAAACACAAAAACTTTCATTTAGGTTTTTTGCAGACTTTGACAGAATCGTGTCTGTTCCTACCATTTCTAATTATTTTTTTATTTAAGAACTAAACTGTAAAAAAAAGAAAATTCTTTACATTCCTTCTATTTTGACTGAATAAATTGAATACTCCAGTGCAAGAGTGCCAAGGGGAAGCCACAGAAGTGAATGCCTGCATCTGTATTAGACCAACTTAGTGCTAGTGAATTAAAAAAAAACACCAATAAACAAAATAAAACAAAAAACTGAACTTCTGTGTCTCCAAGGATCTCAACATTCATTTATAATGAATGAGTCATTGGATCACAGGAGGTTCATGTGAGATGGATAAATATTTCTACAGCCAAAGCAGAGATAAAAGCTAAGACAGAGAGAGCTGACGTGATTTACTTCAGGACATACATTTACTTTATGCAATGAACTAAAGATATGACAAGATCTGTGCTGTTTATTTAAGTGTCTTAGGAAGTCTGATCAAGCAGGTAAGGGGATTTCAAAGAGCAGCAGGAGCTCTACACCTTTACTGAAACCATTTTGTTTGTTTGTTTTAGAAATAATAGTGGGTTTATTTTCTAATACAGATCCTTGTTCAGTATTGGAAAAAAGTGATTACCCACCATAGTTGCAATGCCTTACCCTGCCTGTATGGCACAAGACAGTCTCATGCAGACACACTTGAGCACGCTCTGAACTCTTTTTCGCTCTGCTCAGACTAATCTCTGCTGAGAAACAGAGTGCATTGGCTGTGGCAGAGGGCTGCACCAGCTCAACTGCGCTTCCAGCTAGACTGCTCAGCAGTTGTTCATAGCTTCACTCTGTACAGACAAGGCCTCAGAGAAAGCAGAGCTGGCTGGGAACTCTTAATCATGTTAAAAGTGCACCAAGACTGTGTAACAGGCAGTTAAAAGGGAAGATGCTTCTGAATGACTTCAGCCCTTGAGCCCATGGATTACGACAGCCTTTCACTACACCAAGATATACCTTGTTCTCCTACAGGGCTCCTTCAGTGTGGAAGATAAGTTGTGCTTCCTAAATGAGCAATTAGTCAATACTTTGTTTTATTCTCATTGTCAAATGGCATTTATTAAAGAATGAATACCATTAAGTCCTCCACTGAACAGAAGGGCACTAACTTCCTGAGAGACACCCCTATGCCTCTGGCTGCTGCCGTATCTGAACATTTTGTGAGCATTCTGATTTTTTTCTATATCATTGACAAGCTGAATAAGAAGGGGTAACATTGTATCCATATTACAGAAAAAGACTGAAGGACGGACATGAAGATCAGTGTCTGCAACTGCTGTTGGAGGCTCAGCTTGAGATACTGAGAGCCATTTTGCCAGAACAGACAGCAGTACGTACTGGACTTTCACGTCCAGTAAACAAAAGCATCTGTGAGCGCTCAGTCACACAACAAATGAGGTTTGACAATTTCAAGCCAGTTATCCATAAAATGAGGAACACTCAAATAATCATCAAGCGAAGAACACCGTTTGCTTGAACTGCATAACAAGAAACCCAGTCTTCCAGCACCCAACAGCCCTCATCATGATCATCTTTTCTCCTGTTTCCTGCTGTACTGACCATACCCTCCCAATTTCCACAGAAAGCAAAGCTTCTACAGACAAAAGCCTCCCTCACGATATTACCCTGCTTCATCACAGGGAGAAAGCCCATCATATGACTGAATAGGGCTGGGATCTATGGGAAAACAGCAAGTAAAAATGGAATTAGGGACACTGTCATAATGCATATGCAAAAGTAATAAACTAAGGATGCATGAGCAACTTTAATTATACTTCCTCACTTTTAAGTGTTTTACTTCACAAATTTATTTTAAGGTGATGTTAACGGATAATTAAAATCAATCACTACTTTTCTTCCTTCCCCCCAAACAACTGAAAACAGAACTTTTGTCACGTGGTATCAGATTGCCTCAGTATAGCGAGGAGCAAGTTCAGAGCCTTTCAGGCCACCACACAGGCCTGTGGCACGTGAACTGTGCTCTGCAGTAGGTTATCCCTGTGTCTGCAAGACCAGCCATAACTAGCTTCCTACACACCCCCAAAACCACTGGGGTAGTGACATTTGGTCATGATGTGTTTCACACCAGGTTACAGAAGTTTATTTTAGCAGTCCAAGACCTGTTTTCCCCTCCTTGTCCCACACCTCATTCTTTTTACCCACTATCTCAGTTTCAGTCCCAGATTTGCAGGCCAGTTTACCAGATTATTTAGAGATAGACACTTTTTTTTTTTTAAAAACTGTCATGAAGACCCCTATAAAAACTAATCTAGATTAGGTTAGATTAAGAAAGGAATTACTTCATAAATGTATTTTGTGATGCTACTTTCTCTTGCCGGGGCAAAAAGAATATGAAGCCAGGCAGATTTGCAAAGAAAACAGACCACATTTCACAGTACCCAACAAAGAACATTTCACAGCAAGATGCACAGTTTACTGTGGCTGCCATGGTTTGCTGTCAGATATCTGTAAGTGAATTGGATTAACAAAATGCCAAAGATGATGCCAGAATTCAGGTCTAGATGTATTTCAGAGAACTGTCTGCCTCTCTGCAGCTACTTACTTTCAATACAGGGTATAGGATATCCAGAATCACTTTTTTTTTTAAAATAAATAGGTTTACTTCTTTATTCTATTAATCACAATTGTCACACAATTGTATCAGGCAAAATACCAAAACAGAAAACTTATTTATAAAGCCTAAATATTAACATTAGCTTTAGGTTAAAGGTTTTAAACTGATCTCTCAGTTCTGTTTCGCAGAATGCTGACAATTTCAGCACAGCCTCCCAAAACACAAAGAACCTTCTGAAGGAAAGCTCCAGAACAAAACTTTGCCAGCTTTCAAGATACAGAATTGTGTGAATGACCCAATTTTCTGAGTTTCTGAGCACCGAGAGATACACTTTGAAAAGTGTATCTCTAAGTCACAAGTACTTAGCCATTGTCATAGGGTCATTACATAAAACAAATTTTAAAAAGAAAAAGAAAAAAGTTACTCTACTGTGCTTTGCTGGGTACCTCTCTAGGATCTACACAGACCTAACTAAACTCCCTAGCCCCCTTGTAAGCATTGACTGAATCAAGAGTGAAACCATTAGGAGTCTTTAAAGATGGTCTTGGTTGCTCCACTGTCCTGGAGGAGAACAGAGTGGGCATCAGGCATTCCCAGGACATTACTTACCACAACTAAACACCAGCTACAGCTATTTAAGGTGAAAAAGAACTAATTTCCTCTGAATACAATAGAACACCTCAGGCATGCCGTGATGAGTCAAATGATGAAAGTCACTGTCAATACTGCTGGTATGAGATGCGAGATGCATGTGGTCACAAAAAAGGGAGGCTTCTCAAGACAATTTCCCAGACTGCCATCGTTTTACCTGTTGTTCATACAACCTGCCAAAGAGCTGTGGGGTAGCCACAGATTCATGTTTAGACCAGCACCTCTTCTGTTTTAATCAGTGTGTTTCCTCACTCGTAGTGATTTGGTGCCATTCTTGGTAAAATGAGATTCATTAATGACTCATGACAACTCCTTCCTGAGACATTCTGGTTCTTGCCTGTCAGTCAATGAGGGCAGAAGCAACAACAGCAACAGTTGAAGGTTTGCCTGATAGTGATGTATGCACATCAATATAATCCTTGTCGGAGTCCATCGCCATTTGTCAAAAATTGCAGGTGAGGGAATCTTGAAGTTATGTAGAGACAAAGACATTTGGTAATGTCATAAGAACTAGTCAGGGGAGCAGCCTTGGTAAACAAAATACATTCAGTAGGTTAGAACGCACAGGATATGTCCATTAACCAAATACTCTACCTGGAGCATCATGAAAAAGAACGTTAGGAGGCAGAAAAATCTGAAACCTGGATCCCAAGTAAATCTGAAAATAGAGGGCAACAGGGACACGGCAGGGCAAGATGCAGTGTCTTGAACAGCACAAGGGGATGAAAAGAAAAAACAGCCAAGGAGAAAATATGAAAGAGAAGCTCAAACAGAGCAGACCAAAAGCATTAGGAATGGAAGAACAGAGAAGGCAGAATAGAAAAGGAAGAAAATGCCAAAGGCAGCGCTGGGACAAAAGGTGGCAGAAATTCTTCCACATGCCAGTGTGAAAGAAGCATAATTAATGTACAAGTGTCACAAGAAAGAAGAAACAATTACAGAACTCAGGTGGGGGATGGGG
Source organism: Ciconia boyciana (assembly GCF_034638445.1). Lineage (NCBI taxonomy): Eukaryota > Metazoa > Chordata > Aves > Ciconiiformes > Ciconiidae > Ciconia > Ciconia boyciana. Next base: position 54,500,881 of record NC_132939.1, on the reverse strand, counting down.
AAGGCAGAAAGAACAGAATGGTACAGATCCGAACATAGCACACGTTAGGGCTGTTGCACAGTCAGAACATTGTGTCTCTATTTATGAGGCCAAAAGTACATCCCTACAGCAATAAATTAGCATCCACATATTTTAATAGCAATATCATCCATCACTGTAAATAAGCAGTAAACCCTAAAGGAAAAAAATCGAAGTATTCTTTTCCTTAGATCAGTTCAACACAGGCATATATAAATACAAGGATGCTTCCCAGTGATCTGGAGGAAGGAGACAGCAAGTCTCAGCACGTGAAGTGTCAGATCACATCATGTCATCATGACAAACATCAATCCAACCTACTGGTCACAGACTGCCTGGCTCACAACCATGACACTGTATCAGGAGAGAAAGTAGCTTTGATATGGGTGACAAGCTCGACTACCCTAGTATTTTTCTTTAAGCCTCCCACCAAGGCTCTTGCACAGACACATCAGTTGTTATCAGCAGTAACAACAGTGGGGAACACTAGCATGGCCCAGCTGCTGACGTCCCAACCACCATGTCATCTGATCTTGCTCCGATCAGATCTAGCCGACATGGTGGTTAAAACGTCCGTGGCTGTGAGGAGGCATGCCAGGCCCCGGGGAAGGGGGATGGCAGCACCCGGGGGGCTCCTGCTGGGAGACTCTGGGGGCTGTGGCAGGCAGCGTGTAGGCAAGACAGTAACACCCAGTCTACATTCACTCAAAAGGTGAACAGCACAGGCAAGAATGACAGCACACCTCCCTTCTCTATCTCACAGCAAGACCACCTTCAAGATGGCAACGCATGGGTCACCTCTGGTCTCTGCAGTCGGATCTCCAGTCTCTCAGGTGGGTACATCCATTGGGACAGGGCACAGCACCAGCAGGCGAGGCAGGCTGGACCCTTCCCGCCGCGGGGCCGAGGGCCAAGCCGGCGGTCACAGCCTTAACTGAGATCCCTGATCCCTCATTTCTTCCCCTCAGGTCCCCGGCGCTGCCTTTGCACAAACACGCCGCCCCCCCAGAAGGGCCACCCCGCCACCGAGGCGCGGGGCGGGAAGGCGAGATGCTTCGGGGGCCGCCGCCACCAAGCACTCGGCGGCGGCTGAGACAGAAAGAGCCAGAATGCAGGCAGCCCCCCCTCCCCTTGCACTAGCTGCTACGCGGACGCCACATAAGGCGGGAGGAGGCCGGGCGGCGCTACCCCGCCGGGGCAACTGACAGCCGGCAGCAAGGCAGCGCCATGGGCGGGAAGGCGCCCCCGGCCGCCCGACCCCCGCTCCCCTCGGACAGGCCCCGGCCCGCACCGCCTGGCCCCGCCACTCACACTGCTCCGCCTTGGTGGACATGCTGCCGCCCCGCTCTGCCCCTTAGCCGCCGAGGAGCGGCCGCCCCCGGCCGCGGCGAAGGCGAAGGCGGCGGCGACCGCTTGGCCTCAGCACCGGTGCCGCTGCCGCAGGGCTGCGGGCCGGACAGCGGCGGGCGGGCGGGGCTGGGCGGGAACGGACTCTTAAAGGGAAAGCGCGTCTGGCGGCCGGCGGCGGGCGCGGCTGCGGAACGGGGGCGGCCTCGCAAGGGACGAGGCGGGGGGGGAGTCCGCCTGCCCGCCCGCCCGCCCGCCCCGGGGCAGCCCTGAAGCACCCGCCCCAGGCTGGGACGTTATCCCGCTTTCGGCACCGAGCTTGCCACAGCGCTGGGCCAAGAGCTGCCGGGCCGGACGATCTTGACCACGCGGGGCTTCGAGGGTGTTTGGAGCTGCGGAGGGGGCTGGTGGTGCGCACCCCCCGGCCCGCCGCCCTGCCGCTGCGGGGGGCTGCAAGAGGGAGAGCACTGAGCTAGGCCAGGGATGGCGGCATTATTGGCAGGGGTTGTTCATGGGGCCGTGTCTGTACACGCTGTTTTAGTCTTTGCTTGAAACAGGAATATTGTTTCTTTCACTGCTTCTCCTCCCCTCGACCCCCTGGGCTCCTGCTGTGTACCTCAGTCAGGTGCCTCTGGCCGAGTATCCCCACTTGTTCCCATGGTGTGCCAAGCATCTCGGGGATGGTCCTGCCGTTATCTGCCCTTCCCCGAAGAGAGGAAGCCCTAATGTCCCCTCTCGGTCACCAGTCCCCAGCTATGGTTACTGCCCCAGGCACCATCAGTGCAGGACGAAGGTGGGATGGAAAGACCAGTCGTGGTGGGAGTACAGTAATAACAATATAATTGAAATCACTATGCATTTGCTCTGAGAGAAATTATTTCACCAGTGTGTGTCCTGTCAGCTTCCCCAGCATCCTGTCTTGGCCTTACCAGGTCTCAGAAATGAACGGCTAGCTATGAGTCTCTTCTCTGAAACTTTCCGTAACAGTTTTTCAGATCCTCACACTTCTGAGAAAGGTATGTGCAAGCAGTAGTATTTCATCAGCCAGGGCATGGGAGCCTTGATGTTTATAGATAAAAAGCCAGTTGCGACATACTCCCCTCAAAAGGCTGGGCTGTGTTAGATGAATAGGCCTGCGGCAGCCAAAGACAACCATGCTGTGGAGGTGGAGGGAAATAGGTATGTTTTATTATTCATCATGCAAGGCAGTGCATCCAAATTACTGCTGCCCTGATTCGGGGATGATGCACATTCCATGCCGGGAACTGCAGTGAAGGGGCAGATGCTGTTCACTGGTATTTAACAGGTTGGCTTTTTTTCTCAAAGCAATCTTCTAAAAATACTGAATGTGCAATGTTTTGCCAACACCACTTAATTAGGTCCAAAATAGAGCTCTTAATGCATTTCCTTGAGGCCATAGTCTTTCCACACTCCCTGCTGCTTGCGAGCCCCAAAGAGAGAGAGGAGGCAACTTAAACCACTACCACTGGCTAGTATGAACAAGCTGCAATGACTATAGTGGGACTGATCAGCAACTGAAAGGCATGAGTTAACTGGGAGAGGAGACACCTCCATTTCCTTGAGCAGTACTTCACAAAAGCAAAGAGCACTGGCCTATTCCCATAGGTCTCCTTCTTTCTGTTGGGCTCACTGCAAGATCCCGTAGGTTGCTACCTGAACATTTAAGAATTACTCTTTTACATTTAAACATTTAAGAGTAAACATTTAAGTTTATTCTTTATTAGAAACTGACATGTGATATCCGATCCTACTGAAGTCAGTGAGAGTTTCTATTTATTTAATTTAATGAAGTGCCTAGGGAGGTCACGTGGTGCTACAAGCCCCACTTCCCCCAACCCTAGGTCTCACAACATAGAACATAAGTGATGAAAACATAGACAAATAGCTTTCAGACCTCACTGAAATAAGCTGTTGAAGGCAGGTCTCATTTTTGTCTTGAATTTCTGTCTGTTGATGCAACAAATCAATCTGAACTGCTTTATTGCTTATTACAGAACAATAGGGAACTGTGTACTGAGAGGAACTGAGCTCCCATAGGTATCCTTTAAAATATACCAAGTGTTCACATACTGCAGTGGTGAGCCTACTAAAAACACTCAAGCTGATAAAGCAGGAATACACTGAGAAAATATGAATTCCATTTCTCATGTAAAATTTCTTCTTTAGTTTAAGTGCTTGAAAATTGCAGCTATGCCTGCATTTACTGAACAAGGTCCTATACAGTTCAGCATGTAATTCAGGTATATGGAAACCAATTTATTGCTTATAAGTCCTTCTGCATGCCTAAACAATGCCTAAGCCCCAAATAAATCCTGATACGAGTCATCTGTTACTTGGTCAAACAATTTGATAGATCTGCCTAGTTTGTTAATACACATATAGAGACTCGTGCTTTAAATTGTGAACAAATGTCATAAAGGAGCAAATACAGGAACATGGCACTCTGGGAATTAATTTCTCAAGTCTCTGTGCTGAACAGAAGTCACCATTTCTCAGCAAAATCCTCATGAATTTGCCTAATAAAATGGGTACAGCGCTCCACTGGAAACATTTTTATGCAGCTATGTCCATATGCTTTTTACCTCTGCATACACTCAGTTAAGAGAACACATAAAAGCTGCAGGCATCTGAAAGTCCACAAGTCATTAATGCAAGAACATATTTTTAACAATAAATTAATGGGGAATGGAAAACTTACATACCAACTGATGAAAACCAAAAAGAACAAATAGTACTTTTCTGAGTTCATGAGTGGAAATTTCACAGAATCATAGAATCACTGAGGTTGGAAGGAACCTCTGGAGCTTGTCTACTCCAACTTCCCTGCTCAAAGCAAGGTCAACTAGAGCAGATTGCTTGGGGCCGTGTCCAGTCAGGTGTCGAATATCTGCAAGGATGGAGACCCCACAACCTCTCTAAGCAACCTGTTCCAAGGTTTAACTGTCCTCACAGTAGAAAAGTTTTTTCTTATGTTCTTATGTTTTCTTATGTTTAACTGTATTTCAGTTTGTGCCCATTGCCTCTGGTCCTGTCACTGAGCGCCACTGAGAAAAGTCTGGCTCCGTCTTCTTACTCCCTCCCCTCAGGTATTTATACACATTGACAAGACCCCCGCCCCAAGCCTTTTCTCACTGAGGCTAAACAATCCCAGCTCTCTAAGCCTCTCCTCATATGACAGATGCTCCAGTCTCTTCATTGTCTAGCCCTTCCCATACTCCAGTATGTCCGTGTCTTTTTTGTACTGGTGAGCCCAGAACGAGACACAGCACTCCAGACAGGGTCTCACCAGTGCAGGGTAGAGGGGAATAATCAACTCCCTTGGCCAGCTGGCCATGCTCTTCCTAATGCAGCCCAGAATCCTCTTGGCCTTCTTGCTACAAAGGCTCATTGCTGACTCATGGTCAACTTGGTGTCTACCAGGACCCCCAGGTCCTTCTCTGTGGAGTTGCTTTCCAGCTGGTCATCCCCTAACCTGTGCTGGTGCTTATGTTATTCCTCCCGAGGTGCAGAACTTGACTTTTCATCTGTTGAACTTCATGAGACTCCTATTGGCCCATTTCTCCAACCTCTCAAGATCCATCTGAATGGCAGCACAACCATCTGGTGTATTCACCGCTCCTCCCAGTTTTGTACCATCTGCATATTTGCAGAGGGTGTCCCATCATCTGGGTCACTGACAAAGACGTGAAACAGCATTGGCCCCCGTAGTACAGCATTAGTGACTGGTTTCCAGCTGGACTTTGTGCCACTGATCACAGCCCTTTGAGCCTGGCAGTTTGTTTGGCCACTTTTCAATTCACATCATTGTTAACTTATCTAGTCCATACTTCATCAGTTTGTTAATGCTGATGTTATGGGAGACAGTGATGAAAGTCTTGGTAAAGTAAAGATAAACATCTACTGCTCTCCCCTCATCCACCGAGTTAGTAATTTTGTCATAGAAGGCTGTCAGGTTGGTCAGGCATGATTTTCCCTTTGTAAATCCACACTGACTACTCCCAATCACCTTCTTGTCCTTAATGTGTTTGGAATTGGTTTCCAGGATTATTTGCTCCATCATCTTCCCAGGAATCAAGGTGAGGCTGACTGGCTTATAGTTTCCTGGATCCTCCTGCTTGTACTTCTTGAAAATGGGAATGACATTTGCTTTCTTCTGTTTCTCAGGACTCTATCCCAGTTACCTTGGCCTTTTAAAGATAATCAAAAGCAGCCTTACAATGACATTGGCCAACTCCCTCAGCACTTGTGTGTGCATCCTATCGTGTCCCATGGACTTGGGTATGTCTGGTTTGTTGAAATGTTCCCTTACCTGATCGTCCTCTACTGACAGGTAAGTCTTCCTTGTTCCAGAATCTCCCACTGGCCTCAGGTGCCTGCGATTCCTGAAGGCATGTCTGTCATGGTTTAACCCCAGCCGGCAATTCAGCACCACCCAGCCGCTCACTCACTCCCCCACAGTGGGATGGGGGAGAGAATCAGAAGAGTAAAAATGAGAAAACTCATGGGCTGAGATAAAGACAGTTTAATAGGTAAAGAAAAAGCCACTCACACAAGCAAAGCAAAACAAGGGTTTCATTCACTCCTTCCCATGGGCAGGCAGGTGTTCAGCCATCTCCAGGAAAGCAGGGCTCCATCACGCGTAACGGTTACTTGGGAAGACAAACACCATCACTCCAAACGTGCCCCCCTTCCTTCTTCTTCCCCCAGCTTTACATGCTGAGCATGACATCATATGGTATGGAATAGCCCTTGGGTCAGTTGAGGTCAGCTGTCCCAGCTGTGTCCCCTCCCAGCTCCTTGTGCCCCAGCCCACTCGCTGGTGGGGTGGCGTGAGAAGCAGAAAAGGCCTTGACTCTGTGTAAGCACTGCTCAGCAATAACCAAAACATCCCTGTATTATCAACACTGTTTCGAGCACAAATCCAAAACATAGCCCCATACTAGATATTATGAAGAAAATTAACTCTACCCCAACCAAAACCAGAACAAGGTCCTACTAGAAAAGACTAAAGTAAAGAAGACATTGAGTACTTCAGCCTTTTTCATGTCCTTCATCAGGAGGTCCCCTGCCCCATTCAGCAATGGACCCACATTTTCCCTAGCCTTCCTTTTGCTGCTGATGTCCCTGTAGAAGCCATTCTCATTGCTCTTCATGTTCCCTCAACAGATCCAGTTCCTGACAGGCCTTGCTTTTCCTAACCCCATCCCTGCACACTCGGCCAGTGTTTCTAAGTTCCTCATAGGTCACCTGCTCCTGCTTTCACCTCTTGTACGCTTCGTTTTTATGCTTGACTTTTGTCAGGAATACTTTGTTCCTCCATGCAAGCCTCCTGTGACCTGTGCTTGGCTTCCTCCATTTTGGGAGGGACCATTCTGGTGCTTGAAGAAGGTGATCCTTGAAAATCAGTCAGCTGGATGTCTGGATATTAAGGTGACAAAGTATATTCAAGAGAGCTACAAAATGTACCTTACAGAGGAATTAGTTATAAACCACATTCTCTCTTTTGCTGACTGAAGAGACTTAATTCTCATATTTTCTTCCACTGTGGGTTTTACAGGCTAAGGTAGATAAGGTTTGGAAAGGATGGGGAGCATACTGTGTGCTTTGTGCTGGTTAGCTAAACTTTGTCTGCCATAACAGTGTGAATTGCAATTACAACATAATTCAATAATAAATTAATGAAATATACTGTAAGAATAAAAGAAGTCATCCAGAGCTGAACTCACTATTTATGTGACTGTTGTCACTTCGAATTACATTTTCAAGTATTTTGCGTCTCTGAACAGAATCAAAACAAAATCTAGTATTGTTCATTTATTTTTAATCTCCAGGCATTAACAAATCTACTTTTAGAAAGGTAATCCTTTCTGCAAAATACAAAATCCTAGGCTCTCCTACCTTGAATCATGTACAGAAAATTTCTTAAATTGTTCATAAATTAAAGTGAATATGTGCATATATAAAAAATAAATCTATCTACAGGTATATATGTATGTGTTTGTATACAGAAATGCTCACCGTTACCAACTCTAGATACATTCTCATGGTGTTTTCCTTAAAGGCTCAGCTTCCAGAGTCAGGTAATTACATGAATCTGGTTCTGAATTTTAAATAAAAGTTAGTTCTTTTCTGACACATTCAGAGACTCAAATGCAATATAAACAATGATTGAAACAAATGAGGATTTCAATGCCTAAATGAGAAGCAAGGACCTAAATGCTTTGTAAGTTTTATTAAAAAAACACAAAACAAATAAAACCAGACAACTTTCAATTTAATTTATTTTAAGCCAATGTCTTGATTTTTTGAAACTTCCTCACAATTTCTAGCAGGAGCTTATCATTAACTGCATTGTGATAGGGATACTAAACCCCGCAGTAGAGGTGGGAAAATGCTTGGAATGTCTCAAACTCTTGCTTTAATCACTACAAGCCTATCTGAATTGAAGGCTCTGCCATGATATAAAGGAGGCAAGGGAGAGTAGAGTCTGGCTGAGCCAGCAGTCATCCCAGTAAGAAAAGCCAAACATGACAAGTCAACTGGAGCAGCAGCAGGAGAGGGCGAGCTTCTCTGGCACTCAGGACTTTTCAACCCCCATGGTGCTCCCTGGGTATCTACCACTACCCCCAGGCTAACCTAACCCAGATGCAAGGTGCTTGGTATGGGACTGAGCCCCTGAACGGGACCTGCGCAGGGACTGATCTCCTCCCTGGCAGATTCAAACAGCAGAGAGAGTCCCTCAGGCTCAGACATGTGCATTTGACAGCAATAGTTAGACCCCATTAAATTTAATTTGTCCCTAAATCTTTGCTGTCTATAAGCATTAATCCTCATGAATGATGGTGAAATAGATAATCGCTTAAGGACAATGTCTATCTGGGATTAAACTGAACCATTAGGCTCAACTCAGATATGCTACAGCATGTATCCTGGTTGACACAGGATGATTTCTGGAGCTGCTCCTCAGGGCTCAGACACCTGGGTTAACCAGCATCAGCTAAGAGACAGTGAACAGGAAAGGCACCTCTTCTTGCTCACAGAAAATCATGTCTATGCACAAAAGTAACACAATATTACTGACAGCTTGTATAGTCTTGTGCTGATAGTCTGCAGGAAAATAATTTCTTCCCAGGAGAAGAATATCCAGTCTGTGCTGAGACATAAAAATGCAAGGAAAACTTCCTATCTTGCCTTTGGTGTTATTATCACACAGCAATATGCACAGAAAAAAATCAGCTAGACCTCCTGATGTGGGAAGACAGGAATGTAGCTATTCTGAGGAGGAAGGTGTAGAGTACAGTAGGATAGAAATTAGGATAGGATAGAAATTAGGATAGGGTAGAGAATAGAATAGAATAGAATAGAATAGAATAGAATAGAATAGAATAGAATAGAATAGAATAGAATAGAATAGAATAGAATAATAGATGTTGGCAGTCATGGCAGAAGTTATCATGATGTGATCAGAAGCTTGGCTGAAGCCACCAACCCATATCAGTTATGCCATCTGACAAATGCATTTCAGTCATCACTGGCTTGGGTTGATTTAAAGTGAGAGACTGAGCAGTAAAGAGCTCTGGGTCTCATTGCTAGTACTGTGATCCCAACAGAGTAGCCAGCTTGTAATGTTAATATTGGTTCTTTCCCTCCCCAATTTAGAACAAATAAGACTTGAGGAAAAAAAATATAATTAGGAAATGCAGTGGTTATTTGGTTGTATTTACAAATCCGTAATTTTATTCTTATTCTGACAATTACTTCAATTAAATCTGTGGATGTTAGCTTTATTATTACATTTGTCAGTATCTGCCACTGTAAAAAAAAAATCTGATAAATGCCCTCAGTTTCTCTTCTAGACTAATCTCATTAGCCTCTAAGCGAACAAAAAACTTAATTTGTTGCTATAGCAGTGGAGTTTTGAGAAATAAATGGTGACCTGCATAGAGAACTAGCACAAACCTGATGAGCATGTACTAGCACTATTATAAAATCAGAGGTTGGCTTTACTAGCTGTAAGAAGTGCAGTATTTGTGACAACTACCATGCTGTGTTTGTGAAAATTAGCATCACCCTGGCTGACTTAGATCTCCTGCCAATATTGTGAATGTTTTTGTTACCTTTAATCTCAGACTTGTGGAGAATTGACTATACCAACTACCTACAGGGCTAATGTAAAAGCCCATTGTAGTGTTAGTAATGCTTTAGGAATCAGAATGACAAATGTCAAAAAACTGCCTTCTTAAACCTATCATGACCCAGATGCTAAGACATGAACATGGAAGACAAGAAACTCAGAGCATAATTTTTACATCAGATGAACTGAAGGGTGGACTATCAGAGACTAGAGCCTTGGTGTGAAACACAAAGTGAACTAAATTGACAGAACTGGGGCACCCTTAGAGCAGCCTGTAGGAAAGCCGCTGCACTTTACACGGGAATGTCAATATTTTTCTCATCTGCAGACCCTTATAAATTGTCAAGTGGATGTGTTGCCCTATCTATAGCAAATTTAAGCCTACTGACAATTGGTTAGTATTTCCCAGCTACTTTTTGCAGACCCAATGTGTGTATGGACCATAAGCTGAATACTACGGGGTCCCTTAGATTAAGTGTGAGCTCATCCAGAGCATCCATTCTTGAGAAGAGGCAATATAGTGGCTGAAAGGCACCATGGCCACTTCTCCTTCTACTTACTCGGAGCTATAATGAGTATTTTAGCATAAATACGTACTGCAGCACATGACTATAATCACAAACCATGTAAATATTCCAAAGTTTAATTCAGTACAAGACCTTTTGTCTTAGCTGGAATGGCTGTTACTTATGTTCCTATGGAAGGACAGGCTTCAGCAACTTACCCTTAGGCATATACGTGTTACCTGTGCTACTACCCATAGCCAGCTTAAAGCCAGCTTTGGTACATCTGCAAGAAATGCAAACCATTGATGTAGATATACAATGAGAAACACAGCAGGGAACCTTCCTCCAACAGTCTGTTTCCACCTCCTCCTAATCTGCTGCCCGATCTTGGGCAGGCTCTTCATGTTTGGTACTCCCCATCTGTAGAATTAGAGGAGGGTGGCTCTTGCCTCTCTTTGCAAAGGGCTCCACTGATGTCTGCACACAAAGCTCAGCACCACTTGGGGACCCATTGGGTTGCAAGTAGGGTCATTGCTGCTGAAATGCAGAACTCACCAACCATTTTGACCAAATGGCTCTAGGAGCTGCAGGAAACCTGAGGAAAAACCAGCTGGTGGAGCTGGAGCCCCAGGCACCACTGGCTGCATTTATCAGCCCAGCCCTGGCTGAACTCTGGCTGGTTTAGGCCAGAAAATAAAAACTCTTGCACTTGGTAAAGCTTATTAGCTCACTGATACCACACTAACAGCAATAAAGGCGCCTGCAATGACCTGGCTTCCCTCCTTTTCATCTTGGTTTTCTGTGCACCACATTCCCCAGAGCTTCCAGTCTCAGGGTTAAAGATCCATTTGCAATCCATCAGTACAGAGAGCTACACGAAAACAGCAGGATTTTAAAACACCTGTAAAATATAATCTATATTACTTTTAGGAAGAAATGCTCCAAGTGGACTGGAAATCTGAAAAAAAATTATGAAAAATACTTACATTTTAAATAGTCCTTTAGTTAGTAGATGTGCTGATTTTGCCTGGGATAGAGTTAATTTTCTTTATAGTAGCTAGTATGGGGCTATGTTTTGGATTTGTGCTGAAAACAGTGTTGATAACACACTGATGTTTTAGTTGTTGCCAAGTAATGTTTGCACTAGTCAAGGACTTTTCAGCTTCCCATGCTCTGCCAGGTGCAGAAGAAGCTGGGAGGGGGCACAGCCAGGATAGTTGATCCAAACTGGCCAAAGGGCTATTCCATACCATGTGACGTCATGCTCAGTATATAAAGCTGGGGAAGAAGAAGGAAGGGGGGCACATTTGGAGTGATGGCGTTTGTCTTCCCAAGTAACCATTACGCGTGATGGAGCCCTGCTTTCCTGGAGATGGCTGAACACCTGCCTGCCCATGGGAAGGAGTGAACGAATTCCTTGCTTTGCTTTGCTCGTGTGCATGGCTTTTGCTTTCCCTATTAAACTGTCTTTATCTCAACCCACGAGTTTTCTCACTTTTACTCTTCTGATTGTCTTCCCCATCCCACTGTGGGGGGAGTGAGCGAGCGGCTGGGTGGGGTTGAGTTGCCAGCCGGGGTTAAACCATGACAGTAGATTCTAAAAATTATCCCTGCTTCAATATAAACATCCCTATATATCTATATTGCCAGATATTAAACACCAGATTACTTCTTTACCGCATTTCATCTAGTGCAATTCTCAGTGTTTCACTCACATACCCTGAGTATGCATTTTAACTTGAGAGATGGATGACAAAATCAGATGCAGGACAAGCAGGCACAAGCATTTGTGAGATGCAGGGCAAGCATTTCAGTTACTGGCACGGGTTTTTCTCTGGATACCAGGAATGTAGGCACCTATCCAAAACTCATCAAAATCTGTGGGAAACTTTCCACACACGTAACCAGGCTTTCAGATTAGGCTGTTCAATTCAGTGACAAAGCTATAGTTTTTTGAAAAAAATAAACCAATACCGCTTTCTTTAAACAGTTGGGGTGCCTCCATTCTCACTCTGAAAACTTCAGTTGTGGTTAAAAGACTGAAGGGAACTCAGACAATTTATTTGAAAATCATACTTTAGAAGTACAGCAAGAATGTACATTTTTACACATTCACAGCCCTACTTTCAGAATCTGTTTTGATATTAGACATTACAAATTACTTGATGGAATTATAAAATATATTCTACTAATGCTTAAGCATCACAACTAATACTTAAGCATCACAAAAGGTTAATATTCTGTATTTTTTTGCAAGACAGACATGAAATCATTAGAAGACATTCCTTTATAATACATATAACATGGCATAACAAGTGTTGTACTTATTTCAGATATAGTCTAGACTTCAAAGTATTTATCATAGTATTCATTACAAATAGCAAACATGGCAAAATTTCTCAAATGTCACAAATTTTAATCTAAAAATTGAAAATAAATTGAAGTATCTGACAATCATGACCTGCAGAAAAACATTTATTCTGGTGGAAAAGTAGATTAGGTAGGGGAACACATCAAAAGAACACATGTAAAGGTTAAAGATAAGCTTTCAAGAAAATAATTTTAACCTCTCGGAGTTTTTGTGTGAGATGAGTATAAATGAAAGTACTATAAAAATATTTTTTCTGTATTTTCTCCCATTTATTTAGTTTAAAGTTTTGATGGTACCTGATGACAGATTCAGACTGGTCCAACTGCAGCGGAAGATGGAAGAGCAGACCTACCACTATTTTGCATCACTACACCATTTTAAGTCTGGGTCCAGTTCTACAATACCTGCAAAAGCTTTCTGACCTGGGACCTGTCCCACAGGACTGATGATAGTGTGTGAACTGGGACTTTAGCTAGCCATATTCTCTATCTGGACATTTTTTTTCATACGGAAGCAATGTGACATACATAAAACCTGAACTCATGGTTCAATAATTTTGTTTTAAACTGGCCCTCAAGCCTGTGTTCTCCCTTTCAAGAGAGTCCAAGTTAGGAGTGTGACAGCTCCAGATGTTAATTTTGAAAGGATGTTTTCTATTTCTTTTTATAGCTTGAAAGGTGACACAGGAACCATCCAGCTGGTCCAAGCACTGCCAGTGAAAATGCTGAGAATCCAATGATTGTCTCCTAAATTAAAGGAAATAAGGTTAAATAAAGCTAAACAAACTGGAATGCTCCCAGGGTAAGCAGTCTATTGCCAATCAAATTACGTGATATTATTGAACTTCTGTAGCTATAATCCCAGAAATGTGACAGATTCTAAAGGAAAAATAATCCACAGAGGATTATTTTACATGTTTGGACTAGAAGCACTAATAATGCATGGCAGTTGGAAAAAAAATTCTCTTACTCCATGCCATGCACAGATGCATTTAAAAGCATAAAAGACACATTAAAAGAGATGGCAAATTTCTTATTTTCCTGCAGACTCAGTACATTTTGTGCCTATTTCTTGAGCTTTTTATGAATAAAACCTTTATAAAAACAGTATTATTTGCTTAATAGTTACAGTAGTGCAGCTCACCACTAATCATATACAAGAACTTTGGGTATCTAACACTGGGAGTTGATATAATATGGGAGACAGTTGCTGCTAAAAATTTAGTTATGTGTCTTCTATAATCACATATTAGAGTAGCTGTGCTGGGGAGTATAATCAAAACTCATTAAAAGGGCACTGCACAGAAATGGGAATTTGTGATGCATGTCTCTATAGGATGCTGTGAGAGCATTCCCTTCCTCTCAGGAACAAATTTGCCATCTAGGAGGTGGGAAGAGAAGAACTTCTGCACAGAGTAGAAGGGAGTTCCTGGGGACAGCTGGCTTCTAGCTGGGGTGAAGAAAATCTACATTGTCTGTATGGGAAAGAACAGCAAGAGGAAGCTCTTCCTGAGAAGTCTGGGACTCGCACCCAGTGGGTGAGAAGAGGAAAAGTGAGGGCACAAAGACAGAACTCACCACCAGTCCCACTTTTTCCTCGGGTGGGGAGCTGTGGATGCAGCGGCTGCTCCAACCGGCAGACCTGAAGCGGAAGAGTCGGGATCCGTGGTGCATTATAGGACTCATTGTTTTATCCCAGTGAGGGAAGAGCATGGCTGGGGTATCCTGACCAGCCAGCAACTACTGCTTTGAGGGTTTTCCCAGTCCTTTGCTATTTTCTATTGCTCAAAGCCTGTAGGATGCTGAATTCTTTCCAACGAATGCAAGGAGTCCTTCTGCTTGACAGTCAAGTCCCTTCATTGTTAAGTTGGGTGCAAGAAGCACCAACACAAACCTAAATATATTGGGGAGCTGCTGTCCTTGGGTCAGCACCAGCAGGCGTGTGTGTACGTGCCTGCCCTCTGGGAAGGGAGCACCTTGGGATGATGCAGCCACCTCCCGCCCGCTCACAGAGTGATGCTGCTGAGCCCAGCAGATGGGAGGAGTCTGTCTCTGCTGATGATGCTGTGAGGCAAAATGGAGAAAACTGTCTCCTCCTATCTACTAGAGCCTTAACAGTCTTCTTTCCCCTATATTCATATGCATGTGCCTCTCCACACAAATTATTTGCACCCCCAATTACACACCCTCTGAAATTTCCATTTGCCCACACTTGCAGTTCACTTACCACCTTCGTCCACAAAATGATCTGACCAGTAAATGACCGGTACCTCAAATAAAATAATGCCCTGCCCCCCAATGCAGAGACTGTCTCCTTCCTCCACATCCTACCCAAAACGTCACTAATCCAGGTGTACAAAGAAGCTGTGAAGCAGCCTGCTGGGAGAGCAGCCATCCACAGCAGGGACAGAGGATCGGGTAAGGTCAAGCCACCTGCCTGGGTCCAGCATCAAAGCAGAATGCGTGACAGGGTAACAGGCAAAGGAAGAAAAATGTTATCAGCATTACTGGTAGGAGATTATTTAAGAACAGAAGTAGCTGGGCAAGCACAGAGAGGGATGCGTCCACTCCTCCGCACGCAGATCTGGATGGAAGCTGGAGAGTTACGGTGCCATAGTGCCAAGCCCAAGCTTAGGAGCTATTAGCCCAGAACCTGCACCATGCTAATTTAGCAACTCAGCTTGCAGACTGGGGCTGGTTTATAGCTAGTCAGCTTTCACCAATAGTGATCAGACATCCGGCAGTCATTTTATTCATTTCTTCTGTGCTTTCTCCTGCTTTTAATTACCAAAAGCCAGCAGCAGACAACTACGGCATCCTTCTCTAGGCTTCTCGTCAGAGTACAGCCTCCAAGGTCATTTCCAAGACAGCCTGCAACGTGGTGGTGGTGGTGAGAGCCTCAGCTTGAGGTTTTGTGACAATGTGCAGAATACGTTAGCAAGGTGGGAAGAGCAAAGAGTTAGCAGTTTATACAAACAATAGCGGATCAGTGGTTAAACAGACATGTCTGGCATGTATTTTACCAGTTCTGTGGTTTTGTTATCTTGGTAAATTTACTTGCTCAGTTTTATGGAGGAAGAAACAACAAGGTTTTTTCCTGTAAATCCTCCTCGTTCACTAAATATCCTACCTGGCTGTAACAAGTACAGAATTTGTCCAGAAATAAATATGTTTGAGAGGTGTTTAAATGCCTCTAGAGAGCAAAAGAGTGATTTGCATTCATCAGCAGTGGCAATAGCAGCTAAACATGCAGTAGATAAGCCTAAGCAACCAAACTTCCTGAGACAGACCCTCTAACACCAAGAGATTGTCCTAGATATATGATATATGATATTTTAAAATAACAGTTTTCAGGTTCTTCTATTTGTTTTCAGGTCTTTAGCTTTTGAATTTCATGCTTTCTACATGAACTTTATTTTTCTCTACAGCTGTGAGGAATCAGAAACTTCATGAAGTTATACTGAGATTCTCCTTTCATCTTCTATCTCCTGCACAGACCTCACTAGCATTAATTCCTGTATTAAAATGAAGTCAAACACTGTCCTACAATAGCAACAGTAGTTCTTGATAATCTTACCATGCTTGACAATTATTTTCCAGCTTTCTGCACGTTCTCTAGAAAATGAGACATAATCTTATTTTTCTAGCAAACCTTCCAACCACTCAGCTGTAAATTCCAATCTTCCCCGTTGCCATAGCCCTCTGCTCACAGTAGTGCTGCACCCTGGCCTTTACAGCCAGTCTATGTATTTTTACACAGCAGTGAACAGTATTTGTCAAATTCCTCCCAAAAAGGCTCAGCTGTTCTTGTCTCAGCACTGGCCTTTTTACTCCTCACTGTATGTCTTTTAGTACCTATATACTAAGATGGGGATGCTCAGCCTGCTCCAGCCTCACCTATACTTGCATTTCCAGCCCTCCAGACACTACTTATATGCTGCTTCTGAACACGAGAAGTTTTCTCACACTAAATTTAGATTTGAAAAGCCTTTTGGTGTTCCTAGGTTTGTTATTGGTCCCTTCAGGGTGGCAGGAGGACTTCAAAGCTCTCCTGGCACCGTTTATCCAGCAGCTTTCTTCTTCTCTGCTACCTTAAAAATACATTCTGAATTTTTCCCAACATTTCTGATGCCACAGGATGGTTTCTTGCTCTTTCTCTCTTTCAGAGCTCTGCTTTTAAGAGTGTTTGCTCTTTAGACTGCTACCACTGGAATCATTTAATTGTGAGTTACTGAGGTCCCTTCTTATATGTTCATTAGCTAGTACCATTTCCTCATATCTTAGCTGGGAGGGCAGATTCTCTAGCCACTGCTACAGTGATAGAGGTTATAACATCCCCATCAGTGCCAGAGCAAAGCACTTTCCATTAAGGTACACCGTGACAGCACTGACCCTCTGATGTTGTGGTTCATTGTCTCCCTCATCTGCTCCTGGGGGAAAATTCTGGATAACAGTGTAAGGCTGTTTGAGCAGTTTTATTTTAGCATGAGACCGCTTGTTTATTTTATTTAAAAAGTTGAAGTGGGTGTGCAGGAAGTTAATGCTGGTCCATATTTTCCGAGGTACTCGGTTTCAGAGGAAACCAAGCCTGCGGCACAGAGAATTTTTAACCCTCCTTATATTGAAATCTTTATTTTAAAGAGAATGGAAGGGTCACTATTGCTTACAGTCAGGAAATTATGACACAGAAAGATCAACTAGATTCTCCAAGCTTGTATGAGAACCCGATGCAAGAGCCAGAAAAGGCAGCATCCCTAGCTGAACGGAAGATGAACACCTTCCAGACCATCTCTCCTCCCTTGGCCTGCAGGTTTCACATGACAATCACATCATTCTAGTTTGAAATCACAACGTACGACAGCCACCTCGCCTGTTCTGCGATAGGTGAAATGCTTTATTAGATTACATGCAGAACTACGACACATGTTGCGACTTCTCTGAAAATCAGTCTTCAGGACTTCTGATCACTAATCTACCGATCTACCATTTTGTCAGTCCTGATAAAATGTAATGAACAACAACATCATTGAGGAGAGAATTTTTAACCACTCTTTTTTTTTTTTCTGGTCTATCTACAGTAATACTCCCACAAATAAAACCCTTGATATTATCTTTGAAAGAATGTTTCTAATTGTCTTTGCCTTTTCACAGATTAAAACATTTCAGTCGGAGTGAACTAGTTTCTGAACTATCACTGTCGTAAAAGATTAAAGGTGCATCAAGATACAGAGGAATTCAAAACAGAAGTCTTACAGGAATGTAAATTTAGGACAGTTGTACTGATGGTGGTATTTAAGCAGTAGAACTATGGTGAAATTTAAGTATCTAATTTGAAAAAGAAGTAACCACAATTACTCTGGTTTTTTGGAAGGTGGGGGTTTTTTTATTTATTTTAATGAGAAAAATTAGAGCAGGGCCAATTTCTAATGTTGTAGTTTTCTTGCAATAGGTTTTATATTTGGAAGAAAAACAATTATATTTCTACTGCTTGGACACATCAAAAAATCTGTCCTCAATAAAATTAAATACACTTCATATTTATAAATGTGCCTGATATGAGGAATATTCTATTTTTCTATAAATTGCAGATCAATAATAAGCATAGTAGAATATAAAAGACTTGGCGGTGATTCTCCTCTTAGCCACCTCTTCAAGATACAGAACACCACACTTTCCAATTTGCAAACAGAAATTATTCTAATGTCTGTTTCTAGGATAGAAACAATCTAGATGTGTTTTAACATAAATTCATTACGTTTTTGTTCTGAACCTTACTGGAATGCTTGTTTAAACTGCACAGGCTCTTAGAAGCACTTCTGGGAAAAATGCTGGAAGTGGTTTTGCTGAATGCAGCAGTGGGACTTGGCCAAACCGACTCCCAGCATAATGGTACAGATGAGCGCAGTACCCTCCGCACAGGATAACCTGGCTCTCTTCGAGCCGCGACCTGGGCTTTTTGTGTCTTTACAGTGCAACCACTGCCACCTGCGGTCTGCAGGGCCGAGCTCACTCCCAGGTTAAAGTGGGAAAGCTCATCAGCTTCAGTGAAGTTGCTCCTGAATCCAAGAGTATATGAGAGGAAGGAACCGACCGCTGGAATCAGATGCTGCGTGTTTATAACCCAGAATACATGTTGCTCAAGAGCATTGCCAAAGCGGGCTTAATAACGCTCAAGTCATCGGTACATTGTGAATAAAAAAAACATTTACAAGTTAACTATAGACATCCTTTTGCCTTGAGCATTTGCCCAGTGTTTGATATTCCACAGGTTGTTTCTGTGCAGAAGAAAAATTGAAGGCAAGTACTTTAACATAATCCTGCTTTTAAGAAAAGCAGCTGAATAACTCTTGTGTCCTTGAATACAGGCGCAACAAATTTCTTGTTCATAATTCTACAACTGGTTTTATTCTGAAAAAAAAAAATAGTCTCTTTCCTCTCAACTCCAGTCTCCATTGAATTCATCCCCCAGACTTTATTGAGGGATCTAAGTTAGGAGCATGGACACCACAGATTCCTTCTATCGTTGTTTTTTGATTTCTTCATTGTTTAGATCTTCCCTTCCTACCAATGTGCACCTAAGATCTGACTCTACCATGCAGATGCCTTTCTTCCTCTACTGACTTTAAGAGTGACTGTGCTCCTGACAAAGATACCTTGGTCAAGTACTGACGTTTGATGGGATGAATCTATGCCTGACTACTGCCAGGTTCAGAAAATCAACGAGGCTTTCACGATTGGTGTGCGCCCTCTGCATGGACCTAGCAATGTCCCTACTAATACATGAAAACTGGTATTTCTAATTACTTATGAATTTACCAGAAAGAAAGGCTGGTGCATTATATTACTGCAAGTATTGCTTCAACATTTAATAAGCCTGCTCCGCATAGTGTGCATAGAGAAGGAGAAAATACGCTATTGATTTTGTCAGTGTATTACCCTAAGGACAATAAATATATCATCACTGACATAAGAATGGATCTAATTGCAAAGACTTATAAATACTGAAGAGGAATACAAGCAAAGAAGAGGAAAGGAGAGAAAGGAGAGCAGTGAGGAAGATTGTCAGGGATATTGAGATCAGAGTCTGCTGCTTCAGTTCCTATTCTCAAATCCATTTAATTTTAGAAATATCATTAATGGCAAATAGAGAAGTCATTCTCAGTGTCTCTCAGAGATCACTATTAGAGGTCCCACTTGGGCACTTGGGTACTGCAGAAATTGGGAAGCTGCCCTTGCAGTGATTCAGAGCCTGACTGCCAATTTGTGTAAGAGTTTAGGATGAGTCCACGTCCAATTGTCAGAAACTCATTTTCCATCCCGAATTGTATTTATGACATATAAAGGCTGAAGAGCAACTAGGCTCAGCTCTCTCACTGCAAGACTGTACAGGGGAGAAAGAAGTGAATGATTTAGTTTATCATCGGCGGGGGGGGGGAACCTTTTGATTTACTGCCTGACCAGAGCACGTAAGAGAAGAGATAATGCAGAGAACTTCCTAGGTGGACAAGTTAAGGGCAATAAAATGTTCATGTGTTTTGGTCAAGAGCACAGCACTTCAAAAAAGGGTGACATGCTCCTAGGTTTTGAATAACTGCACTAACAAGGAAAACTCCACAAAATGGAATTTACTTAACAGAGGCCTGATTCTCTCCTCCTGAAGTCTAGGTAAGTCGTACCGATGACAGCAGAGGACCCAGAGAAGATTTGGTATGCTGTTGCATAAACCTTATTAAGAAGGGCACCAGGTGACTTTTTGTCGTTTACTTCAAGCTCAGTTTGATCAACAATAGCAAAAAATAAATAGGCTGAGACAAAAAAAATCCCATAATATATGAATACATCGACCTATGTTGAAATCAAGCATATTCAAAAGCACAAATCTTATTAAACAACATTAAATCTTCTGTTGCTATTTTAATACATACCAAGCTTTTAATTTAATGTCTTCTGGCTTTGTTTCATGTCTTTATTTGTTTTAAAATCATAAGGTAATTTTTTGAGCATGCTGTTTTGCTTTGCATGTAATTTAACCCTCTGACAGCTTTTGATCTTCAAGACCCATTTCACACTGTAGATGGCACTAAATCATTGCACAACACAAAGCAGACTCATATTTACCTACATCTGTTTGGGTATACAGTGACTTTGCTCTGGTTTTGTTCTCCTGAAGGGTAAGATTTTTATCCACCTAAGTAAGTAGCATGAAAAACAACTTAAAACTTGCTTGCAACCTGGGACAAAAGATATTCTCTGATACGCTTTTGACTGATGTATACAGTATACAGCATTTTTGTTCTGTAAGCTCAAATGATATAGTCAACTGGTGGAAGAGCAGAGATTACTTGATGTGACTCTAGGCTAGGATTCCTCCAGCTGTCCTGGCACAGCTAAATGCCAGCAAAGTCCCACTTCAGAGTCTGAGCCTGTGAACAGTACAGTGCTGTAAGACTGCTCTTGGATGTGCTGGGGACCTGGCAGGCAGTCTAACCGACCAGAGACTGAATGGGGCTTCCTGGGCAGTGCAGGGGCAACAGTAGAGGAAGCTGCTTTCTGTTTCTGGCTGCAGCTGTTCCAGTACAAAGCAATTGCTTTTGAGAAAGGCTGAGCATTTCGCAAGTTCTTTCAACAGATATTTCTGTATATGGTAAGGACCCAAACTGGCTGCTGCCTTCATCTACAATCACAAAAATAATCAATATATTGCTAACACCGGTAGAAGCAATGAAATGCTGAATTCCTCTGAAAAGTATTCTACTTTCATAAATGGCCTTTATTTCAGTTTGGGGATTCATCCTACATCCACCAGTCAGTGACAATGTTCCCATCAATTTTAGTGGGACAACATCAGCTTTTTGCCCTTTTACTTGAGACACCAAAATTTCAAGAATTTACCTTTAACAATATTTGACTTTTCCCTTCTGTTTAAATGAAGATAAGAGCCCTTAGTTTTTCTGTAGGGAGCAGTAAGACAGCTAAGTACTATTTATGTTTTTCCCTTGGAATCTGATGAATAAGCAAATGATAGTCTAGAGTCCCAGCTGGTATGAGCTGGCACTGTACAACTGAAGACAGAGGCAGTGGGCCAACCCAGACGGAGGGAGGAGACGGCCCATAGTACAACACATTGTATCTTGGACAAGACACAAAACTGATCCCAATGGCTGGTAGTCATTAGCTGGAGGCATTCTTGCAAAAGCAAGCAAGCCTTAGTACCCTTATTCGTCCAATTTGGATAAATGCCTACTTTTAAAATCACCGCACTCATTGTTTCTTTTTTCATCAGATCCCAAGAACACATAACCTTTTGGCTTTTTCTTCTGTTGTGGGTAGGCATCACAAAGTAATTGCCATGTTCAGCTCTGGAGGATGATGTAATCCTGGGGCACAGTCCAGAGCCAGGTCATTCGTTTCAGTGGGTGGTCTTTGACATCTTTGTCTTCTGCCTGCAACACTCATTTTCATGTCCAAAGTTTGCTCACAGAGAATTACAGACTGAAAGTGAATTCTGCCCATAGGAATCTGTTGTGGTTTAAACCCAGTCAGCAACTAAGCACCACACAGCTGCTCGCTCACCCTCCCTCCTGCCCCCAGTGGGATGGGGGAGAGAATCAGAAAAAAAGTAAAACCCATGGGTTGAGATGAAAACAGTTTAATAGGACAGCAAAGGAAGAGAAAAAAAAAAAAAAAAAAAAAGTACAAAACAAGTGATGTACAATGCAATTGCTCACCACCCGCTGACCAATGCCCAGCCTGGCTCCAAGTAGCGATCGCTGCTCCCTGGCCAGCTCCCCCCAGTTTATATACTGAGCATGATGCCATATGGTATGGAATAGCCCTTTGGCCAGTTGGGGTCAGCTCTCCTGGCTGTGCCCCCTCCCAGCTTCTTGTGCACCTGGCAGAGCATGGGAAGCTGAAAAGTCCTTGACTAGTGTAAACATTATTCAGCAACAACTAAAACATCAGTGTATTATCACATTATTCTCATCCTAAATCCAAAACACGGCACTATACCAGCTACTAGGAAGAAAATTAACTCTATCCCAGCTGAAACCAGGACAGAACCTAAGGGCACGTCTGGTGCATGTGGTGTGCAGCAAAGAAATGCAGACATTCCTGATCTGGTAGAGGTGATGCTAGCTCTGGAAATGCCCAACACCTTGCTAAACATCTGTACTACTCTCGGAGTCAGGTTAATATCCCCAAGCAGTGATGTGTGGATGTAACAGCTCGGCTGCACTAGCTCCACTGCTGTGAGAAAAGACTTTTGCTCACAGTGCCTAACCCTGGGTTGGTCCCTCCAGAGCACAGGTTTAATTCAGGAGGGTACGGACTGCCAATAGATGTTATGCCACAAGACTATCCATATATCTACATACAAACTACTGCATGAGCTACACTATCGTTTAAACA
Organism: Ciconia boyciana; assembly: GCF_034638445.1. NCBI lineage: Eukaryota > Metazoa > Chordata > Aves > Ciconiiformes > Ciconiidae > Ciconia > Ciconia boyciana. Next base: position 54,478,075 of record NC_132939.1, on the reverse strand, counting down.
GGCCCAATAAAACAACTCTTTAGAAAGTGAAGTACAGAGAGAATCAGACACCAAGGGGGGGAATTATCAGGATCTGACATCAATTCATTTTTGTTCTCCAGTATCATAAAAGGAATTGGTGGAGTCACTGTCCCAATGACGCCTCTGGGGCCTATCTTTACCCTTTCACATCGCCAGGCAGCTGCAGAGGTCTACAGAAGCAAAGCTGGTCTTACCAAAGTAACACCTTCTGGCACATGAGGCTCCTTTATTTTTTAAGGGCAGAGCTTGAGCCAAAAATAAATGTACATGTGGTGGGAAAAGCGAGGAGCAACAAGGCAAATGCCATATGCAGCACAGCAAGTGGTACCATCATACCATTGCTCGTAAGATTCATAGCAGAACTTAATTTTAAGGAGGGATTTTAAAAAGGCCTTTTGCACAGATCTCCTCCCATGTACATGGGATGGCCTGGGGCAGAGGATGAAAGCGCTTGCGAGAAAACAAAGATCAGCATACAATGAATGTTAACTTCAAAGGCAAAAGGGGAGGCGGAGTCAGAAGCTTGAAGCATAAGCAAAACCAGACTTTCAACAAATTATTAATTTAAACCACTGTGATATTCTATCCATTTCAGTTTACTGCATTCGGGGTTGACTTTATCTGTTAAGATCTGCACCTATACACTGCATCCAAAGACCCGTGAATCCTCAGTCAACACAGAACTACATCTGACACAGCTTAAACCTACTTCTATTTAAAAGGGGCTTCCAGGGCAACCATCTCATTCAGGTAATTGCTGTAACTCCTTCTGTTAGCTTGAATGCTTTGCATAGGATATATGCACACTACTCATTCTATGTATATGGTGGGCTGGTGCAGCAAATTCTAATCCTCGGTTGTGATGACTTGGGGATACAGTCCCTCATCCCCAGCAGTTATCCTGTGAAAATAATAGGACCCCACTACAGCATATAAAAGTTCATACATGACCTTCTCAGATCTTACCATCATATTTAAAAGACTCATCAGAATCTGAGTGTCAATATTTGTGTGGTTTTCTATCCACTTTTCCTCCTTTTTCTCTCCTAAGAGGAAATTTTGCTAACACTCTTAACGTCATCTTGGATCTCATAGTGGGAATTACATGCTTTCATTAACTGTTAATTATTAACCAAAACCTGTTAATAACATTTCATTTATCCCTGAAATGCCTTGCGGCTCGGTGTGGAATTGCAGATCTCCCTGGCACGATCAGCACCACTACTGTCAGGAAGCAAAACATGGGTCAGTCCCAGCTGCGGTACAGCCAATGCTGGCCTCTCATGCACCTCTCAGTCAGAGGCCTTCTAAGGCAAAAAATCCTCAGTGAATGCTTCATAGCTTCCTCCTTTCCAGGATATGGGTCTTCATGCACAGTCTGAGAGCACCACAGAACAGGAGCTTCTAATTAACTTACTTTGCTGCTCAGACTCTTTATTAAGGTCAGCATGCAGAGAGGGAAAGCTGGCCAGCTGGAGTAGTCTGCAGAAGCAACAGCAGCTGGGGGTGAATAAGCTGCTCTTCCAAGAAGTCAGCTGCTTTTGAAGGCAAAGAGCCAGGGTCCAGGCAGCGAGCAAGGATTTAGCACTGAGGGTGAAGGAAGGAAAGGCACATTCCCCAAAAGACCTAAGACACACAACCTCCACGGAGGAAACAAAAAGTGGCATCAATCTCTCCTGAACTGGGCAGACCCATACAATACTCTGCCCTGCTGTTGCAAGAGAAGTGCATTCAAACTCCTGGAAAGAGATGAGGAAGCCCCACCAGTTCACTGATTATTTCCTCATGCTCATCATCTGTGTGAGTGCCAAGGTTACTGCTAGGAGAGAGCCTGAAGGGATCAGAAGCAACTGCAAGGTGCAAACAGCGAGGGTGAGGCAGCAGGGGATTCAGCTTGTACTCTTTTTTCTTCTTCCAGTTATGAATTAAGGGCAAGGAAGTGAGAGACACATCTTGAAAATGAGCATTTTTCTGCATAAATGGTAGCAGCAGAAGGATTCTCTGAGTTTGGGTTCTCTGAGCACTGAAACACTGTTCCACAAATTATTGGGCAAATGTTCAGTCCACCTTGTAAAGAAGGGGGATGGTATCTTTGCTTTGTGTTCATAAGGGTCACAAGGAGGATGTGAAGGACAGTGAGTCAATTCCGTGAACATCTCAGATATCTGTATATGAATGCAAGAAACACAGGAACAAGAAATGCTGGGAATCTTAAATACAATAACCCAGTTACAAGGGAATTTGCACAACTGAGAGTGGGATAATCCATGTTACCATAATATTAACATATGGATAACGATAAAGAAGGAAATGCACAAGGGTGGTGTCACAGGGACACTAAACAGAGCAGATCATGCACACAAGGCTGTTTGAGAGCAGCTAGCAGAATCAGCCAAAGCTCCAGATTTGGAAATAATGGAGACTTTGCCATCTGCATATATATTAGGCAAAAAAAGATACAGAACAGATTGTCCAGCAAACTCTTGGAAGGCATTGGTGATGTGTTTATTCAGAATACAGCTAGAAGGGAGCTCAATTTCCATTTGATTGCAAACGGTAGGGAGGAACTGGTTGAGAATGTAAAGAGGAAAGGTAGCTGAGACTATGAAAGAAGTGTTCCTCGTTTTCATGAAGGGAGTGAGGTAGAACAATAAAATAAAGATTGTGAACTCTGCTTTCTATGAAATTCAATAAACTCACAGATCCTAAGGAAAATATGCCCAAGGGGAAAAGGAGTCTCAGAAAATTGGTACTTCCTTAGAAAAACATGAATGGCACAGTTGCAGGGTAACCCAAAGTGAAGAAAGAACAGGAGATGCGTGTAACAAGAAGCCAACTTGTCTAAGTTACAGGCAATTCAGCATAAACAAGGAGAAATTTAGACAAATAACAAAGGACATCATATTCTGCACTCAGGATAACTGATAGCACAAAACACAAGGTAAAAAATTGGCTTAATCATTTGCAGAAGATAATGTCAGAAATGCACTAAATGACAAATTAAACCTGGGTCAGCGTTACACTGCTGGAGAAAAAGGTGCTTCTTGTATTGGGAGATACACACAAAAGCATTGTCTGTGAAGTATTTTAAGGAGTCCCCTACAGCACACGCTACTGGTAAAACCTGTGCTGCAATTTCGCTTCCAGTTTGGGGCCTGTACTTCAAGAAAGATGTGAACTAATCACAAAGACAACAAAAAAGTGTGAGGAGAATGATTGAGAACTACAAAACACATCCACAGGGAAACGCTGAAGAAATTGAAATTGTTTAGTCTAAAAAGAGAAGTGGGGGAGAAGGTGACTGTCTTCCAGACTTGTCCTATAAAAGTAGTTGCAAAGACTAAGATAATAATCTGTTCCCTGTGTCTGCTGTTGACAGGACAAAAAGTAGTGAACTTAAATTGCAGTAAGGGAGATTTAGATTTGACACTAGGAAAATTTTGCTGATTGAAAGCAATCCTTTACAGTGCTCAGCTCTCTTTAGGGAAGTTAGGAGATGTCCATCATGTTGACGGCTTCTTTCCAGGTTGCCTGTCCCTCTGACCGCTGGCTACTCTGCCTGTTGCTCTCACTTGGCACTCCAAAAACTTTCAGCATCTGAAGATGTTGTTAGCATTGCTCTTTCACTGACAATGATTGATTGCCTCAATTTGTTTCTAACCCTACCTCTTTCAGAAACCAGACTCACTCAGTCTTGTCCAGACACTATTCAGCCTGACAACAGCTTCATCATCCAGGTTTCTTTATTAAGGCAGTAGAGCAAGTAGCAGTAATAATTTTGAAAGATTCATCCACCATTGATCAAACAACATCCCAGGAGGATTACCAGTTCAGCAACTTGAAGACAAAGAACAGGCTTTATATGCATGTCATCAGTTCTTGTATATTGTATCATGTATTCTCCCACTGATCATCTACTATCATCCTTCTAGCATGAACTTCCTAATCAGTTAGTTTATCCATACATTAAGCACATAGGCAAATTCCTGTCAGTGCTATGAATTCAGCTGATGCTATGTCACTTCAAAAGCTGTATCTAGATTCCAGTGGATAACTATTTTTAATATCAGTAACTGCACTTTATGACATCCAGATCCAACTGGGCCATAGCAGAATCTAACCAGATAGATAACTTATAGGATGGATCTGTTCTGGGTATAAATCAGGGATGTACATTAAAAAAAAAAAATGTTGTCTATATGTTGACCTTTGCTCAGCATGTTGCAGAACTTGGAAGGTGCAGGTGGCATGAGGCAAGCAATTCCAGGACGATAAAGGACTGTCTCATAGCTAAGTGCTCTCCTGGGAATCCAACCTTGCCTCTGCCAAAGAATTACAATGTAATAATCAGCTGATTACTTAAACTTTTCATGAGTTGTGGTTAGCTGTTTGCTCTTCATGTTCTGACTGCTTGACTTGAAATCTTGGTGCCAAATTTGCAAAAGGGCAGACCCACAGATGCAACTGAACTGAAGAGGAAATGTGCACTGAACACAGCAAGTGCTACAGTACTGGTAAGTACCCATAAGAGCCCATGTACCTTAAATGACCCCCACAACCAGCAGGTTCTCTACCTGTATAATTCTGTGCCTCATATTGTAATCTACAGGGTGGATATAACAACTGTTTTTTGAAAATTCATTAGTGTTTGTGAAGCATTCAGATGCGACAGAAAGGGCATTAGGAACTTAATAACTCTGCATTTAAAACAGAGGTTGAAGTGTGCAGCAAAGTAGACATAGTGCCATACTGAACTGTGAGGAGAGATCAATATATTGAGTAACTGCTCATTCAGCAACCATCTTACATTGTGCACATTGCTCAGAGAAACGGGTCCTGTGGAAAAAAGAAAGGGATCATTTGGTAAAGTACTAAGTGGTAGGAACAGAGCAGCAGTGCAGGTATCCACAGCCAAAGCAAGCAATTGCCATCATCTGCAGTGGTTTCGTTTTGGCGTCTTTCTCTACACTGACAAATTACAAAGAGCATTTACCAAGGCATGCAGCCACAGGGCGGGTGATTATACCCTCACCAAAAGCATCAGTGACACAGTACCATCAGTAACAACAAACAAACTGTACACATAAAAAACTCCTGTTAAGGACCCAACTAAAGGTTAATCCAAATGACATTTGATTTACAAGGAGGTAATATTCCTTTTAGGATATGCCTTGGTGATCACAGTGAGAGATTTTTCTCCGTGTGTGGGCACATGTTAGCTACATAAAGGTCACACAGGCAAAACAATTAATTTTGTGTGCTTAAATTTGAGATCTTAATTGTGTCTCCCAATGTAAGTTTGTCTAAATGTAATGGCCATGGGCTGCCCAGCACTGTCAGCCCACGGAATTCACAGGCGGTTATTTTTGTAAGGTTTAACCTCCTGGCATAGACCACCACCAACCTTGTCTTCATTTCTTGAGGTGCCAGGTTGTCCCACAAACAGCCGTCTGTCGCCAGGCCTCCCCACCTTATCATGGGAG